>NC_047085.1:85406694-85718152 GCF_902459505.1 Geotrypetes seraphini
ACTTGTGTGCATATGTTCTGCCATTCACCTAAAACTAGAGTTACTCCCCCTCCCCCATCTATTCTTTCCCTGTTGCATACAGTAGAGCTGTTGATTTTATGATGACAAGTTTCAAGTTTATGTAAAAATTTTTATACCACTTAATCAAATTTCTAGGCGGTGTACAGAAATAAAAAGTATCTTAAAAACAAGTTAAAGTTAAATTACTAAACAGAACCAGGTTAGGTTGGTAAACACATACCAAAACATATATACTAACTTCACAAAATTAGGAAAGAAGGGCGAGAACTACAATCTTTGAGAAAAAGAGCACAATTAGGGGAAAAACAATAGGTAAGGGTAAAAAGCTATAAAGCTTGTTTTAGTCCTTAAAAGGACAGTTGTTATCCAAAAACATCTTGGAACAGGAATGTTTTTAATTTTGCTTTAAATTGCTTTAGCACGGATTCGATATGTAAATGATTAGGCAGAAAATTCCAGAGAGAAGGTGCAGTGACAGCGAAATTGTTGGATCTCAGCATATTGATTAATTTTAATGGTACGACAAGGAGATTTTGTGACGTAGAACGAAGCGATGTAATGGGACTATAAGGAATTAGGAGTCTGTGGTTGATTGATAGAGTGAGTTGTAAAAGTTAAGAGTAAGATTTTGTAGCTAATTCTATGTTCAACGGATAGCCAATGTACGTTGAACAAAAGAGGAGAAACATGATCATATTTCTTTGCGCCATAAATAATCTTGATAGATGTATTCGGCACTATCTGAAGGCGTCTTATACAAGAAATTACCAAAGAATGGATCAGTGTATTCAAGGAAGCTGGGTCTAGTAGTTTAGAGAGGGAACGTATCATTCTAAGACGGTGAAAGCATTTCTGAACAACCATACTAATATGATTGTGATAGGAAAATTTACAGTCAAAAGTGACTCCTAGCAGCTTTAAAGTGGGTACGACTTTAATTGGGAGAGATTCAAATTTCAAGGGGGCCTGAAGAGTTATTCCAGAATTTCACTGAACAATCCTCCCCGAAGTTGACCTATACTCTGCTGTTTTATGTCTCTGTTTCAGCAGTGCCTCGCATTTCAGAAAGAAAACATCTTTTCAATGGTGGCATTTCAAAGCCCATTACATATGCGGCATTAAATGGAATGTAATAGAAAAGCGGGAATTCTAATTAAAACAATCGTGCCTTAAAGTGCTATGAAAACTGTTTAAAAAGGATTATACGTCAAGTCAATGATAAAGTACACGTTGCTAGGTAACATTTCTTCAAACGATGCTTTTTCTTTTTTTTCTAAAGGCCATAAAATCACTTTGCAAATAAAATTGCAAACAAGACATAACTGGGTGTTTTAGGTTTAGCCAGCGCTTGGCAACATGAGTGAAAGAGTTAATGCCCAATGGTGAACACATACAATGCAGCACAGATTCCTCCTATTATTGAAGCCAAGGGCTGCAGCAGCAGTGTGACGCACGGTGGTACAGTTCTGGGACGCTGAAAATCCCAAAGGCACAACTAAGTTAACTGAATTCAATTGCATAGGATTGTAAAGGCCTTCCCTCACCTTAATTAACTGGAAGTTTCCACCTGCAGTTTGTGTAAAAGACAAACTGGCAATTATGGGCCCCCAGGAGGATTCAGCACAGAGTGGCCTTTCAGTGTCTAAAGCTTCTCCATAGGACCAAGGACGTGTGACCTATAGGTTTCTCCCTAACTTTCAACAAAGCCACTTTTTCCCATAATCTGGAAAGTGTGCTGCTTTGGAGGATACAAAGAGTTCAAGTTTTAAGTTTATTGTTTTCTTGATATCCCACAAATCACACAGTAGAAACTAAGCAGCTTACAATCAAATTAAAATCAATAAAATTTATATATAACAGAAAATATAATATTTTTAAAAAGTACCAATTTATAACAGAAAAGTAAGGGAAAGGAAAACACATAAGGTCAAGGGAATGGTCCAGTTGCTCATCATAGCTATCCTGTATTATAAAATTTTAAAAGTTCAGGTACTTATGAGAATGCATGTCTGAATAAAAAAATTTTAAGATCTCTGTTAAAATGAATAAGTGAGGCTTGAAGTCTTAGACTGATAGGAAGCAAATTCCATAATTCGGGAGCCTGAACCGAAAAGATGGAATTTTCTAAGTGATGTGGTGTGATTAGTTTATTAATCATGTCCAGCTGTTCGTGTCTCACTTCCTCCTACACAGACTGGAACATAAATTAAAGGCAAAATAAAGCACTTTGCTGCTGTCCAGTGCAACTCTTAACTTTCAGATTTTAGAAAATCAAATTACTTTATCCGCATGATCAATCACTAAACTGAACGACTCTGGTTAGCACCTGTAGAAGGCCATACCAAAAAATGATGGGGGAAGAAAGATACTTACACCTGTAGACTCACTGCCTTGGCTCCCCCGACCTTCCTTGGGCTGCATTGCCTCAGGTTCATACTGACTATATAACAAGCACACCCATAGACTCACTGCCACAGCTCCCCCAAGGGCTGCAGTCTCTCAGGCTAACCCTGACAATACAACACTTACACCCATAGCCTCATAGCCCTAGTTCCTCCCTCCCCCCAGGTCTCAGGCTCAAACAACTATGTATAAATTGTCCCTTTTGGTGGAAATGTGTGTATACAGTTTAACCAGAGGCCAGATTAAGTTTCAAACTACAATTCACACATATACTCAACTTCACACTTGTGGAAACACTAATTTCAATTTTATTTCTCCTTTAGGAGCCGATTAACCAAGTCTCTCCTCGTGCTTTGGGGGGAGGGGGGGAGGAAGAGAAGAGTGTAAAGAGTCAAAATGAAACAGATAGCACAAATATGTATTTTTCTCCACAGCCATAAAATGGCTTTTTTAGGCTATTGGGGGTTGGGGACTAATTCTATAAGGAGATATGCATGAGGCAAGAATGTGCTTAGAAGTCAGTACTCTAGCATGTACGTGCATATGTGAACACGTGTGTAAATTTAAAGGTGGTAAATAAATCCCAATAGATGAATAAATAAATAGATAAGGAGCCCGTCAACTAAATGGCACTAAGCCCTTTACGCAAGGCTAGCACACAAGAACAGGCTACAGCAGAGGTAGGGAACTCCGGTCCTCAAGAGCCGTATTTCAGTCGGGTTTTCAGGATTTCCCCAATGAATATGCATGAGATCTATTTGCATGCACTGCTTTCAATGCATATTCATTGGGGAAATCCTGAAAACCGACTGGAATACGGCTCTCGAGGACCGTTGTTCCCTACCCCTGGGCTACAGCATAAAGCGTTTTGAGGTATTTTGCTTATTAGTTGGCGGTAACCCATGTTGTAAGGCACTAAGCCCAAATTGTAACACACTTTAGTGTAAGGGCCCCTAAGCAAGCAGCTTCCAAGTATGTATCTAGATTCAATGGGAATATACTGTACTTTTTGGGAGGGCAGTAACATATGCTGGACACATACATACATAGCTGGTCAGCAGATCAGTATTTTAACCTCTAGTGTTATTCCTGGAAATTCAATGCAGGGTCATGTTAGCGCACCAGCATAGAATATATCTGGGTTTCTATGGCTGGCTATTCTTCATCTGGTTAAGTGCATTATTAAAATGACATGCAGGATGAGGCCCTACTGAAGTTAGTACTTATACATGGGGAAAGTGTTTCTGATGTTACAGCGGGTGATCATCTGGCATCCAGTGATTACTGCATGGTGTGGTTTAATATTAAGATAGGGGTAGAGAGGGCTCATTCAAAAGTACAGGTTCTAGACTTCAAAAAAACTAACCCCCTTTTACAAAGCCGTGCTAGTGGCTGCTGCTGTGGTAACTGCCCCGAAGCACATAAAGATTTATAGGGTTTGGGGTTTTTGAAACGTGGCAGCCGCAAGCGTGGCTTTGTAAAATTTTGTTCAGATGGGGGATTACGTCAAGGAATTGTTGTCTGGATGGGAACATCTGGAAGAAGTAGGAAAGCAGTGGACAAACCTAAAAAGAGCTATTGTAAGGGCAACATACTATTTTGTAAGGAAAGTAAGTAAGAGGAAAAAAAGGTCGCTTTGGGTCTCAAAAGTAGTTGTTGAAAAGGTAAGGAAAAAGAGGTTAGCCTTCATGAACTACAAAATATCTGGAAAAGTTAAGTTCTATGCGGTTTACAATAGATTAAGCGAGGTACAAATTGATTGAATTTAAGAGGGGGGGAAGAGGAGAGTTAATAGGACTGGAAATGCTTTGTTGAGGAGAAAGAGATTAATAGGACAGAGGAATCACTATGGAGGAGAAAGAAGATGAGTCAGTCAGTTGTCTAGATACTTTAGGAACAGTTGAGTTTTTAGACGTTTTCTGAATTCCTCAAAAGTAGTGGGCGAAAGCAGTTGATCTAGGTCTTTACCCCCACAATGCTGCTTGGTGTGAAAGAAGGTGTTCATGGTGTTTTTTCAGTTTACAACCTCTAACTGGGGGGGAAACGAAGTAGGAATGAGAGCTTCTCTTGTGTCTGTTGGCAGAGAAGGAGAAAAGGTCAATTATGTATTTAGGGGCAAGTCCATTTAGCGCTTTAAAGCAGAAGCAGGCGAATTTAAACTTTATGCGTGCTTCCATCGGTAGCCAATGTAACTGCCGGTAGAAGGGTGATACATGATTGAATTTCTTTAGTCCGAAGATTAATCTGACCGCTGCATTTTGCATTAGTTGCATACGTCGCATATTTTTTGGGGAAATGGCTAAGTAGGCGATGTTATAGTAGTCAAGTTGACTTAGTACCAGGGATTGGACCAGGGTTCTAAATGCCGACGTATCGAAATAAGCTTTAATGGATCTGAGTTTCCAGAGAGTGAAGAAACACATCTGACACAGTAAAATGGGGAGACAAGATACTTTTTAGGTATATTAGTTAGGAAGAAGTGCAAAAATGGCATTGTGAGATTCAAAGGTAAAGGGGGGGGGGCATATGTAGAAGATGAATAAGATAAGGTTGAATTGCTTAACAAATATTTCTGTTCTATGTTCACAGCTGAAGCGCCAGGAGCAGTACCGCAGAAGACAAACACAAGTAAAGATGGAGGTGCGGTAGAATCTGATTGATTTTCAGATGATTGTGATCATAAGAAGCTAGCTAAACTGAAGGTGGACAGCAATGGGACCAGATGGTGTACATCCAAGGGTACTGAAGGAATTTAGGGAAGTTCTGGTGGCTCTGCTGACTGACCTTTACATGCTTCTCTAGAATCAGGAGTCGTACTGGAGGACTGGAGAAGGGCGGACATGGTCCCTCGCCACAAAAGTGGAAGTAATAAAGAAGTAGGGAACTACAGGCCGGTAAGTCTGACTTTATGGTAAATAAACTAATGGAAACACTTTTAAAAGAGAATAGTGATGTTTCTGGAATTCTCTGGATTACATGACCCAAGGCAACATGGATTCACTAGAGGCAGGTCTTGTCAAACAAATCTAATCAGTTTCTGGTCACTTGAACTAGGTGGCCAGAGAATTAGACAGAGGGAGTGTACTAGATGTGGTGTATTTAGATTTTAGCAAAGCCTTTGACAGTGTTCCACACAGGCATCTTATAAATAAACTGAGTGCCCTCAGAATAGACCCCAGAGTGACACACTGAGTCAGTAACTGGTTGAGTGGAAGATGGCAGGCTGTAGTGGCCAATGGAGATCCCTGTGAGGAAAGGGATGTTACCAGTGGTGTGCCTCAAAGTTTGGTTCTTGGACCTGTTCTTTTTTACATTTTTTGTAAGGGCTGTCAGGTAAGATTTGCCTCTTTGCAAATTATACCAAAATCTTTAATAAAGTAGACACCCTGATGGTGTGAATAACATGAGGATGGACCTAGTGAAGCTTGAAGAATGGTCTGAAATTTGGCAGCTAAGATTTAATGCTAAGAAATGCAAGATCATGCATTTGGGCAGCAAAATCCAAAGTGAACGGTACAGTTTAGGGGTGAAGTACTTTTGTGCACATAAGAGGGGTGTGATAGCATATGATGATCTAAAGGTGGCCAATCAAATTGAAAAGGCGATGGCAAAAGCTAGAAAGATGCTAGGGTGCATAGGGAGAGGTATGGCCAGTAGGAAAAAGGAGATATTGATGCCCCTGATGAATATTGTGTACAATTCTAGAGACCACACCTTCAAAATGAAATAATCAGGATGGAGTTGGTCTAGAGGACTGCTACTAAAATTGTTGGTGGTCTTCATCATAAAACGTATGGAGACAGACTTAAAGATATCAATATGTATACTTTAGAGGAAAGGCGGAGAGGGGAGATATGATAGAGACATTTAAATACCTACGTGATGTAAATGCACATGAGTTGAGTCTCTCTCATTTGAAAGGAAGCTCTGGAATGAGAGGGTATAGGATGAGGTTAAAGAGGTAATAGGTTCAGGAGTAATCTAAGGAAATACTTTTTTTATAGAAAGATCGGTAGATGTGTGGAGTCAAAGACTGTGTATAAGTTCAAGAAAGCAAGGAATAGGAACGCTGGATCTCTTAGGGAGAGGAGGAGATAGTGGATGCTGTGGATGGGCAGACTGGACGGGCCATTTGGCCTTTATCTGCTTTCATGTATCTATGCCAGTGTCGCGCAAACTTCGCATGGCTGCAGCACACTAAACTGGTGGCCGCGGCTCAAGGGCATCCAAAAGTGTGCAGACATCACGCATGTGTGATGTCATCATGTTGACATCTGCGTATGCATGAAGGCCCACAAGATGAGGCTCTGAGCCGCCAGTGTGGGGGGCTGCTGGAAGGGAAGAGGCATGGAGAGGTACCAGGGAGGAGGAGAGGCGCTGGCTGACTGCCTACACCGCCTCTCCTCCTCCCTGGCATCTTGGGGCACACCTGAAATCTCAGGCGGCAGACTAGTGTGCCACAGCAGACAGTTTGCGATACACTGTTCTATGCAGTCCAATTTTTCTGGTTAACTTAGAGGGCCGTTTTTCAACATAATATCCAAATCGGAGTTTGGATGTTTTCTGGAAGACGCACAAAAGTCCAGTACCAAACATGCAAATTTTTAAAACTGCAAAACTTCTATCCTGGGTTTAAAAAATAAAAATAAAAAAATTCAAAAATAGCCATTTTTCAGACGTGTCTACCTTTTTGAACCATTTTTGAAAAAAACTCAACCAAAAGAAAAATGCACAGAACAAACCATTAGAATTTAGGAGGGGCCAGTAGACTGGCCATACAGACATCCCAGCAGAGTAATGGGGCACTGCAGTGAACTTCATATAAAAGGCCCCTGGTACACATCTCAACACAACCTGATTATATTGTATGCTGAGCCCTCCAAAATGCACCAAATACCAACTGTAGATCACATCAATAGCCCTCATGCCTGAATGTGTCACCTATATGATGGTCCAGTAGGTTTTTGGTGGGCTCATACTTTCCTCCACAAGTATAGTAGTTAGAGTGGGAAATGGGTCTGGGTCCCCTTCTTTGCAGTCCACTGCAATGATCACCAGGCTACTCCAGACAATTGCTTGCTGCTTTATTAGGACTGAGCATAATATCTGCAGCTGGCATACAGGCAAGTATGTGCTGTTTTATTTATATCTTTGGGGGGGGGGGTGAGGTGATCAGTGACCACTGGGGGAGTGTGGGGAGCCATGCTTATATCCTTCCAGTAGTCATCTAGTCAGTTTGAGCACCATTTTGGCACTTATTCATTGTTAAAACAGGCCTAGCCGCCAAAATCCAAACTGTGCCCTATACGTATTCTAAATATTCGATTATGGCCGAAAAACATTCAAGTCATAACCGCGCCCTAGTCCCACCCACACCATGTTTCCAACACGTACCCTTGAGATTTAAGCAAACTGCAGATGAACAGCATAGATATCCCTCTAGAAAATAGGTTTTGAAAATAGCGAATCAGAAGGCTTTGGCACGCAAAACATCCACATGCCCCTTTATGTCACTTTTTGGACGTCTTTCTTTTTTGAAAATAAGCCCCTTAATCAGTTAAGCACTGAATATCGGCACTTAACCACATAACTGCCAACTCTGCCCTGATCCCTCCCCTCCCCCCCCATGAATTAGTCAGTTTTCAGTTTGGCATTCACTAAAGGTCATTAATACACATGCAGATATATTTTCAGTTACCGCTCCCCAGCTATGGAATTTCTTACCAACACATCTTAAGGAAGAAACATTAGAGAGATTTAAAGGCTCCCTTAAAAGCTTCCTTTACTTACACGCTTTCGATTAACAATAAGTTCAAAAAAACAGTTAAACTTTGTGCAACACAATCATCGCCCTGCTATTCTCAAATACAGCCTTATTTTAGGCAATTTTTATCCCTTCCCTGATGTTTTTCCCATGTGTTCTTCTTTTTTAATGAAATTGTACCTAGTTCTACCCCCTACCCTAGATTCAAGTTAGTCATGGTTTATGTCTGTCTCTTATATATCTCCAGATGTTGATTCCTATTAATGTAAATCGCTTAGAAATTTGTTATAAGCGTTTTATCAAAATTTTTTTTATAAAACTTGAAACTTGAGTGCTGATATTCAGTGACAACAGGATCCAGAGCTCCCTGCTCAATAGTCTCAGAAATTGACATTTTTTTCAGGGGCTATTTTGGGATCTCTAATGAAGATATCCAAAGTGCGTGATCTCAACTAGGTCCAGAGTTAGGAGCCCCTTTATTTGGGCCACATTTTTCTATCTATGGAAGATGACAAGTGGAGACCCTCCTCAACCAGTTCAGTGCTGCTGAATATCAGCAGACAGCCCTGCACAAGCCAATTAACTGGCCAGGCCATACGAACATAAGTGTCGCCATACTGGGACGACCAAAGGTCCATCAAGATCAGTGTCCCGTTTCCAACAGTGGCCAGCCGAGATCACAAGTTGCTGGCAAGATCCCAAGGCAGATTTTATGCTGCTTATCCTAGAAATAAGCAGTGGATTTTCCTATGTCTCTGGTCAGTTAAATTGCTTTGAACATCGACCCAACCGACTATAAAATCTTATCTATATACAGCCTTGTGCAATCTAGGCGTGAGCATTTACAACAACTCTAAGGCTATTTTAAGTGCTTGCATTTTGAATATAAACATGATTTCAGCCACTTACACTAGTATTCTATAAGGAAAAGTAGGCACCTATTTTTATTCACAGAATGAACTTCAAATAGGTGCTTTTCTAGTGCTTAAATCTAGATCTCTTTAAAAAATTACCCCTTTAATGCTCAATTCTAGCTTCCTGGGCTTTCTTTAAAGTGCCACACCCAAAATTGTTCCTTATAAATGGCAAATAAGAATATTTTAGAGACCGAACAAATTTTGGTTCCATTTTTTTTTTTTTTCCTTTAGCACCGAATCTAGATTTGGCCATATTCCGGTTTCAGTCAAAATGTCAGTGCATTCTCAGCTAAAAATGAAACTCCCTCTCCCCAGCCACAAGCGAGACCACTCTCTGCCACCCCCTGATCACCAGCTCCGCCCTCCCACAACCTGTAAGCCATCTCATGAGCTAGCTTAGCCCTTGAGGTCTAGTAGCCTTTTCGGGGGTAGAAGTGATCCCCAGTCGCTTCTTCCCATGTCAGCTCCACAGTCAAAATGGCTTTGCAAGACTGCTGCAGGAGTTTGTGGCAACCGTTTTGACACTGGAACCAGCATGGGCAGCAGTAATGACTGGGGAACACTCCTGCTTAAAGAGGTCACTAGACCACCAGGGCTTCTAAGGTAGACCCAAGGAGGACTAATGAGTGGTCAGAAGGTGGACCTGGTCAAAACCGAGTGGTAAATTTCAGCTGTAGATTCGATTTTGGACAAAACTGAAAACTCTAGTTTCATTCACCATCTATTTTATTTACTTAAGCTTCTTTGCAATTCTATCTAAAGGGAGGGGGGAAAAACCCTTAGGGGCTCATATTTGAAAAAGAAAATTGTCCACAAACAGCACAAAATGGCAGATGGACCTTTTTAAAAAAAAAAATTTTTTTTAAACATCAAAATTTCTATTTTTGAAACTCATTTTAAGATTTTTTTATGCAACTTGTTTAAATCTCAATGGGGTGTGTTTGAGGCATGTTTTAGGCAGGACTAGGGTGAGCTTATGATTTGAAAATTTTTCTGTGATAATGGAACATT
The DNA here is from genome assembly GCF_902459505.1 of Geotrypetes seraphini. Taxonomy (NCBI): domain Eukaryota; kingdom Metazoa; phylum Chordata; class Amphibia; order Gymnophiona; family Dermophiidae; genus Geotrypetes; species Geotrypetes seraphini. The sequence continues at coordinate 85,416,811 of NC_047085.1, forward strand.
GTAAAAAGTACCAAAAAGATGCCCAAACTGACCAGATGACCACTGGAGGGATTAAACCCATGAACCCCCCCCCCTTAATTCCCCAGTGGTGACTTTACCCCTCCTACCCCCACCCCCCTATGAGGTGAAAGTGACAGTACATATCAGGCTCTATGATAGTTGCACATATAATGGGAATTTCTCTTAGAGCAGCAAGCAGGTCCCTGGAGTAGCCTATTGGTTGATGCAAAAGACTGTCGAGAAGGGGTACCAGACCCATATCCCATTCTAACTGGTACATGTGGTGGACAGTATAAGCATTCCACAAATACAAATCACCCCACTTCAGAGTGTAATATATAAGAAAGGAGGGTAAAGGGTCTCAGAAACTCACTTGATTCAACAAATATATATGTAATGTTAAAGCTAAATGGGTTAGAGTCTTAATCATTGACCCTTGTCACCACCTCCTCCTTAATGTTTTGCCAAAATCTTACTGTTGCTGATTTACTCTATAATTGGATTTCAATAAAGCATTGTCACAGTAAGTTTTATCACTTATCTTTAATACTGTGACAATGCTTTATTGAAATCCAATTATAGAGTAAATCAGCAACAGTAAGATTTTGGCAAAACATTAAGGAGGAGGTGGTGACAAGGGTCAATGATTAAGACTTCATCATCTTCCTTATCCTTTAGTGATTCACTGTGCGGACAGTATAAGCATCCCAAAAAACACTGAACTCACATCTTGGTAACATTTGCAGGTATAATGGCTATGGTAGTGGTATAATTAGGTACAGTACATTTTTCTATTATTCCTAGAGAGCTCACCATACAATAAGAGGGTTATGATGTGTACCTGAAACCCTTTTTTGTGAAGTTCACTGCAATGCCTTCTAGGGTGAGCCATTGTTCTGTTGGAATGATCGTGTAGCTAGTCTAGTTAAGACTGCTGGCTTCCAGACATCCTAATGGCTTGATTTTGTGTGTTTTTCCCTTGGATGTTTTTTGTTTGAAAATGGCCCTTAAAGAAAGATTTATTTATGGTATCTATATACCACCCAGCAAAGTTATCTTAGCAGTTTACAATCAGGTACTCAAGCATTTTTCCCTATTTGTCCTGGTGGCCTCACAATCTAACATACCTGGGACAATGGAGAATTGAGTGATTTGCCCAGGGTCACAAGGAACAGCACAGGATTTGAACCCACAATGAGGTACTGAGGCTGTAGCTCTAACCTCTAAGCCACTCCTTCCTAGATGAACTGAATGCAAAAATGTCTAGCAACCCTACTGAATGTCCGTGTCAATCTGTCCATTATAACTTCCTGGGTAATTGACCCAACCTCTTGTAATGTAATATGACCTTGAACTGAATAGGTAAAGGTGGACTAGAAAACCTTATTAACGTGACAATTTTTGAACCAATAAGAGATGTTTTTCTGATTCAAAAATGACCATGGATTTTTTTTTAATGCAAAACATCCAGCATTGGATTTTGACGTCATATTGAAAATGCCCCTCAACATAAATAAGAGCCTTAATTACCATTCCAAGAACAATTTTATGTGGGGCACACGAGGATAGCCTGAGGGACCAGAATGAAGCATAAAATAGATTAAAAATGCAGCACAGACATATTTTTGAGTGCAATGGACCAAGTGACCACCATGCATATGAAATAATTTATATATAATGGGATATTAACTCCATGTTTGAGCAGCATTTGACAAGTTATTCTACTGACTCATCCAACAATCTAGTTTCTAACTAAATTAAACTGTGAGCATAGCTCATGGCTGTCTCCTGAAGCGTCTTGAATTGGTATCCACGAGTCTGAATGCCTGCAGACTAACTTCCAAAGTAATGAATGTAATACGAGTGTTTTCAGAAACTATCCTGCCTATAAGCAAATAAAACATACACATGCTCTTACTCACAAGAAAAATGGAGCACTTCCAGGGCCGGGTGGTCAGGGAAATGAATGTACCTGCAGAAATTCAATTTTCAAATCTCCACACATGCTTTTCCCTGTGGACTTGATCCACACAAATAACAGATGTAAAAGGGCACCCATGGCCCTTGCAGGTTACATTCTCATTGAGAGCTCCATAGAGAATATATAATGTGCCCTCATTATGTTTATGTTTGGCATTTGATGAATCGTCTTTCATTGGGGGATAATATCTGTGCAGCTCTTTAGAATTTCTTAATGCCGGCACAAGAACATCGAGCAAAACTATAGGACTGTTTTAAGTTTAGAAACAATGGATACTGCCTATTTATTTTCAGTAATACTTAACAGCTTTACTGAGATAATTGAAAAGCATAACAGCACAATAGCAAAAGAGATTTCTCCATTAATTATGGTGTTAATATATATGTTTGCCGAAACACGGACCGTGTCGGGTCCAGCTGTACATTATTTTGGGCTCCTTTTACTAAACAGCAGGCCAATGCAGGCCAATGAGATAAATGTTCCGATGCTCATAGAATTAACTTTTTGTAGGTTTTATGGAGTGGTGAAAATGTTGTTATCCAAATGGGCTTTTCAAAATATATGCTTATTTTTGCATTACCTCTCATAACATAACATGACATAATATAACTTTATTCTTCTATACCGCCATAACCAAATGATTTCTAGGCGGTTTACACAGAAGAGGGTTGGACAATCAGCGAAATACAAATGGTTAAAAACACAACTAGTTTCTTAAATATACATAGTGTAAAATTTTGCTAACAAGAGTACCCACATTTAGGAAATAAATTTGTCAAACAACGCTGACTTAATTCCTTTTCGAAATGCACCATTAGACAACATAGCTCCACCAATGCATTTGCCCAACCAGGACTGCTGCTTACCCGCTTGAAATGTATTGTTATTCTCCACTGTATTCTGTAATTACTTGAATCTTTGTTATGTAATTCTCTCGGAAATGTCCAGATATCTTCTAACCTGTAATCCGCTTAGAACCGCAAGGCACAGGCGGAATAGAAATCACTAATGTAATGTAATGTAAATGCAAGAGTCTTATCCAAAAAAGTCTTGTATCTGCAACCAGTAATTTTTGGATATGCGAATAAATGTAAATTTCTAGTTTTCCTCGTTGGGCTGAACAATCTGTGATAGTCTGATATATTTTAGCTTTTGATTATTTTTGCATCTTATTTGTGTTTTCATTATTTTGGATATACTGTATTGTATATTTATTTGGGCTGTATTAGGTTGTCTCTTTCAACCATTCTCTGACTGTTGCTGCTCGGTTTACCTTATTTTTTTTAATTGCTTGCTTTTATCTACCGGATGATTATTTTTAATTATTGATCTCTGCTTTTTGCTTTTCCTGTAAGTTCAATACAAACAAGATTCAATTGAATTTGAATTTCTCAGAAATGAAAATGGATCTCAGCTATTTGAGGTGGCAAATAAATTACCCCCCAAATAATTGCTACAGCAGCTGCTTCAAAATATAACAGGGTTCAATCTATAAGCTTATCAATAAAATGTTTTCCAATTTATTGTGGAGGAAAAAAAAAAAGGAAATAAGAATTACTGGTGATTCCATCAAGCACAAAACATCATTCCTGTTATATTTAATGGTTTGTTCCCAACTAAAAAAGAATACGTGGAACTAATTAGTTTACTGAAATAGTAGTACCACAAACACCAAAATAGTCCCCTTATATATGAATCATGGAGAAAATGTTGCATTGTATTTTAGTCCTATACCAGAAAAGTTGCTTTCTGTCTGTCACATATAAAAGGAGTATGACATTTTGTCCAGTGAGTTGTCTGTATTGCTGGGCTGCTCTGGGTAACGGGCAATGTGTCAAGAAAGGAAGTGAGCCCCTAGAAACAAGCAATGCCAATCCCTTGATGCAGTGTGCAGGCAGCAGTTACATATGAGAGGAGAGGAACAGCTGTCCAGCCTCAACAATGGTGCTTCTGCTAATACAGCTTATTCTCTGCTACATTCCACTTCCCACCTTAGGCCACTCAGCATTGCCTTGACTGGGGGAAATGTGTCCAACCTGGCCACTACCAACTCAATTCACTTTAACAGCTGAGCTGGTGCCTTGATTATATAGATATAGATATATATATATATAGAGAGAGAGAGAGAGAGTGAGAGAGAGAATGAAAATATGAGAGAGAGAATATGAGAGAGAGAGAGAGAGACAATATGAGAGAATGAGAACATATGGTAGAAGGCCCACAATGAACTTGCATCACAGTTCAAGCGATCACTGTTCTAATGCTGGAACCTCTCTTTAGAGATGGGCAGCCAGAAAATCTTGGTTTCATGTCACTTCCTGTGCCATTTCTGGGAATGTTTGTTCTGTTAATTTTTTTCCAAGCATTTGTTAGTTACTGGAGCTATGCCGTCGTGAGTGTGCACTCTTCCTGCTGGTGCATACGTGTGTATTGCTTTGCCCACATGCACCCTTTCTAAAGAGTGCACATTCTTTGCAAATAGTGCACATTCTGTAAAATGTGTGCACCATCATCGGCACCAGATGCTATATTTTTTCTTGTTATTTTCATTTGTTAACGGCACGGGATATGAATGGGATGACATATCCCAGGTCATTTGCAAAGGACAGCCCATCCCTACCTGTCATTTCTGAGTGGCTCTCGGGTAGTACTAAATAAAAGTCCTAAGGTAAGTTCATAAAGTAAAAATTCATATTCATAACAACATAGCGAGCATGCTGTTCAATTTCCCTTTCAAGATTAAAAACACAGGTCCATTTTATGGAACAGGTAATCTGATGAATTACAACAGTACAACCACCACAATCCAGCCTATGTAAAAAAAAATAAAAAGCCTGGTTCTCAGCTAACTCTGGGAGCAGAGGAGACGTCAAACAGCGTGTTTGCCAAAACTAATCTCCAGATTGGAAAACCAGTCACCTTCCTCTCAAATCCAGCCAGCACAGTGATGCTGCCGCCTGGACTTATGCAGTGTGTTTGCCTTTTCTATCACTCAAGCCACATCTGGTTTCAGCTACTGCAGAACCAGTTTAGATAAGAAGAATCAAGACAGGCTCTTTCGCACTGCTACTTCACCACTGCATGAACATCCAAGGACAAACTTTTCAGTTGCTTTCTGACAAACAAGAGACAGACGAAGCCTGACTTCACCCTGTTAGGTTGCTTCTGCAGCTACCGACATATTTCGCTAGCAAATTGAGCACATCAAGGGCAACATCTTTCTCCAATGACATTATTTAATGTTTTACAAGAGGAGGGGGAGCTCTATTTCATCTGATAACTGCTTCAGGCTGAAGCACCCCAGTCATCTGTCCATTCCTGACAGCCCACCAGGTTTCCCAGTTTAATTATATCGATATCCTGTAGCCATCAGCAATAATCCAAAAGGATCAAATATGTAGATATGGACACTGGTGCCAAGTCCAATTTTCATCCTATTACTTATAAGTATGAACAAGAGCAGCTCTACTCCGAATCCATGCCTGTTAACAATGTTCCACAACACTGAACTGCCAAAGATGAAGCTGGTAGAGTTTAGTCTTTGTAATATATTTGGAAAAAAATTAATTGAAACCAAGGCCCCCCCCCCCTTTTACGAAGCTGCATTAGGCTTTTTTATCGCCGACCGCGGCAGTATTAGTTCCGACGCTCATAGAATTCCTATAAACGTCGGAGCTCATACCGCTGCGGCCGGCGATAAAAACGCCTAATGCAACTTCGTAAAAGGGGATTTAGGGGGTAAATGAAGATAATGGATATGTTTGTTTAAACCACAGGATCAAGGACTGCTGAAATCAGTTCCTTTTCTCCTACAGACACGATACCTTGTGACACATATTCAATCTAAAAGTAGCCCTGCAGTAATTATAATTTCCCATAGACGGAACAAACCTGATTTGTCCTCGGAATCATCGAACTCTACGTTGAAGGAATGGCCATTATTCTGGATAGTTCTGGCTGTGGAAGGGTCATAGCGGATTTTAAGGGGCTGCAGGGCAGGGTCATAGTTCACTTCTTTCGTTACGATATTAATAGGGGACTGATGATCTCCTTTGGCAATAGGAAAACTCTCATGCCAGTGATCGGGTCCTACAAGATTTAAAAACAAAAAAGTTTAACCTGTATGAGCAGGTATGTAAACATAACATACACAATCCTACAATAACATCATAACTTAAAATCAACACATATTACTAGAAATAATCTTGCACATTAAGTGAATTATTTAAAATGCATCACCTCTGTCAGCAGAGCACAGAATTCCTAGTGCTTTATAAGCTGCCTGCCTCAGCTTCTACAAGCACCAGCAACACTGAAGGTCATTCACAAGGAAGAGCAGAAGCAATCCAAGGGCACTTGAAGGAAATAATGTGGACCCTGGAAGAACTGTCTGTCTAGTGTTTGACCTACTTCTGGCCCACAATGACAGTGCAGCAAAACACTTTAACCACTGTGGAAGCGTCTTCATAGAAGTACAGCAGATTTCTAGGAAAGTTTTCATGATGGAATGATGCAGTTCATGTTTAATTCCCTAAAGATGTGTGAGTAACATTCTAAAAAAAGGGAATTTCTATCCCGAAAGCAGAACCCCCAAAGACATTTAACATTGAAGGGCCACCTCTCTTAGGAAAAAAATGTCTCTTAGAACAATAGATTTGCACCAAACACCTATGGCGTTGGAAAATGCAGCCCATACTGCAGACTGCACCTGTCGTTCTCTAGCTGGGTAAAAAGTGAATTTAACTAATAGCAAAAAATGATTCCATTTCAAATGCATTTGTAGTTTAGATACCTGATAGTCCTAAGAAATATTATTTCATGCTTAGTTTGTGTTTCTATATGCTGGTGGCAGAGACCTATGGAAGCAGTTGGGAAGGAAAGGCTGTGTGATTAGTATGGAGAGGATGGTCTCTGTGACTCACTGCAGTACTTCTCACTAGTCTCCTCTACACATGAAACACAAATCTCTTCTCTGTACAGACAAAACATATATTTCCACCTGAACCGTATACAGGCAGCAAGGCAAGAATGGCTGCAAAATCAAGCTCTAAAATTATGCATCAGAGGCAAAAATACTTATACACTGTATTATAAAAGGAGACTTTATTCAATAAATGCCCTCACTAAAGACTTGAGGAAGCAGAGCCCATCCTCAGTGTTTGAGCTGAACTGGAGGGGGATAAAGTGTTGTCATATTAGTTAATGGGTCTTGCTGCCACTCTACCGGACTTGCACTTTCTCTGAGGGGGCCTGCGTCCCTTACCCCAAGAGCTGAGCTAGTCACTCACCGTTGTGACTGTCATAGCCCCACAGTTGTGCCATCCTCTGTCTGTCTGTCTGTCCCGGTGAACGTGTGGCCCCGGCTCGCTGTCTCTCTCAGCCCTTGAGTTCCTTCTGGGGGCTTTTTTTTTTTTTATAGGCGTCCCCTGCCTCTATCTCCCTCTGACCGCAGCAGGTGGGTTTGGCTCCTGGAGCTCAGCCTGCTCGGGGGCGGAGAGAGAGAAGCACATGAATCCTCTGCCCCCCTCCCCCACCCCCCACCTCCACCACCTCCCCACCCCTTCCAGTTCCAACCCCAGCCGGACCCAGCGCCTGCGGTCAGAGCAGTCCGGATCCTGCCCCCACAGCGCCGGCCCGGACCCGCTGATCCCCCCCCCCCCCCCTATCGATCACAAGACCAGCTTTACTCGCTAAGGCACCAAATAAAAAGAACCCCCTCCTACCGATGTTCTGTTGCTTCCCTTTGCGACTGCATCGCTTTGAAGGCTCTCGTGCTCGCTCGTTTCGCCTCCGCTGCCCGGGCGTTCTGGAATGCTGCCTGGGAATAATTATCCGCTTAATCCCGGCTAAATGGCCGATCGGAGCCGGTGACAGCTGCTTCAGTCTCCGCCGCTCCGAGCTCCGGCAGCTGCCTCTCGATGAAGAAGAGCCGAGCTCTTCTTCCGGCTGCTGCTGCCCCCTGCAGGACAAACATTTCGATCTTTTACGTGCATTCCTTGCCTTTTGGAGCCCAGGGCCAGATAGTTACAGAGAAGTACAGTATTTTCTTAACCTAAGATGACTTACAATTAAAACGCTTTGTGCGCTGAGAATAGGGCGATTTGGCTAAGGTTAGCAGAGGTGGTTAGTGGAAGAAACAAGATGAAAACCCTCCATTCGCCTTTACTATTTGTTATTCCCTTTAAATGCACCTGCCTAATTTTCAAGATCCTACATGGCATTCTTCCTCCCCTAATCCCACTATCCTGGAATTCTTGGAGACCTGACACTACCAGATCCTCCCCCATACTCAAACTATCTTTCCCCTCGTTGACTTTTGTGAACTGTACAAGCTGATGTATGTTTTCTGTATCTGTGCGTTGTTATTGTTGTTTTTTTTACAATAAACAGATTGGAACTTTAAAAAAAGGCGTCATGTATGCAGGTAAATTAGGGAAATTCATTTTCTTCAAATCCACTGAGCTTTGGAATAACCTCCCTGCCCCGCTGCGGAACCTAGGCTCATTCCAATTATTCCAAAAGCATCTGAAAACCTGTTTGTTTGTTTTTCTCCAAAACGTAAAACTATCTATTTAAAATGTAAAGCTAGCTTTCTTCTTCATAATCTCTAATTTCTTATTATGTCCTTCCCTCATCTATTGAATTATCTGTAAACCGTGCCGAGCTCTATCTTTTTGGAGATGATGCGGTCTAAAAACTTAAAGTTTAGTTTAGTTTAGTATACTGTAATATATTAAAAGGGGCTGGGAAGCTGAGGGTCATGTTCATAACATCAGACTTTGTTTGAAACTGACCTTTTTAGACAGTTAATGTGAAAAATGATCACAGAACTCTAAAGATACTAAAATAGTATAGTAGCTTTCATTCCTGTTAATAGGTTTCAATTCAAACTAGTCTGTATCTGATTTGTGTTTTACAGTAGAATAGATTTCGGAGGGGGGGGGGGAATCAAAGAAGAGAGCCCAATTTGCATCTGCGACTGGATCTTCCGGAATGACCGCACACTCAGAGGCAGAGATCCTTTCTGAAATTGTTATTTGGGCTCTTTAGTTTGACCTTCTGTCGCCAATCCATCTCTTATATTTTATAATAAAATGCCAGTTGTTTTGGGGGTGGTTTTTTCTTTGAAAGAGTTTGGAGGTTTGCGTGAGGAGGCTTGGTGACTGATGCTCATTGCGATTCTCCGTGTGAATATTTCCTGTCAGTCTTCTTCACCATACTCTGTGAGATCCCAGTCAGCTTTAGGGTTTATGTCTCATCTGGCAAGAAGAGAGACGCAGCATTTTATCCCCGAGCAACCCAGCGCCTGCCTGTGTCCCCACTGGCTTTGGATAATTGCACCAAAATGAACCTCCCGTCACAAAGCTTGTGCCTAAAGGCAAACCAACTCTGGAATTTCGAGGCTTATTTTAAACAGGTTGTATGAACAATCCTTTGCACTTGTTTTCATTCGTTGCCCTTAAACCGAAGCAAAGTTATGGCAGTAGTTCATCCTAGGTGCTGTTGTATATATTTAAAAGAGCAACGCTTTCTACCTGTCTGTGCAATTCAATAAGGAGAAACAGGTGCTGAAACGCTCTGCAGATGTTCAGAGCTTAACTAAGTCAGCACTGGTAAAAAAAAAAAAAAAAAAAAGGGGGGGGGGAGGGGAGAGGCAGCATTTATTTCAACTAATACCCATGAAGGGTAATAATTCAATAATGGGTTCCTAGGATCTGAGTAGAATAAGCTGCCTGTGTACTTAAGGCATTTAACAAACTTATACAAGTTTAAGTGAACGTTAAAAAAAACCCCAAACCATCTTTTCTTTAATATAAAATATGGTGCTCTGTTTTGCGAGTATGCCAGTTTGCATTATTATTGTTTTATTATGTAGATATTTTAAGTAATCTGCCTTGGACAAAGACGGACTGGAAATAATAAACTGAAATTGAAACTGAGGCACCTTTTTCGGGCTTAATCATCTTTATAAAACCCTGGAGCTACATTTAAGGTGGGATTACTTACACCAGCCCTACAGCTCATGCAAATGCCACAATGCCTGCGCCGATGTTAGCCGGAATACTATCGTTTCCACACATACCTCCCAGTGCCCACTCTTCCCTTGCTTTCCCCAAACTCTCCGTATACAATACACCCAAGGTCAAAGAATACACCATCAAAACATGGTGTATACTTTTCCATTACTCAGTATTCAATTAGAGGTCATTGATGTGTGTTAAAGGCCACTTATGCACATATTGCAAATGGCTAGAATACCAGTATTTAAATGGGCTCCTGCTATCTAAACCTGCTTGGTAATATAGTGGATGAAAGCAAATAAAAACCTGCAAAGTCCATCCAGCTCTTTCCAATCTTTTCGTAAATCTTTTAAAAACTTTTCTATTTGCTAAACACTTTGAAAATTAATCCCCTTGTATTTTAGCATATTTTTAAACTTATTGTTAACCGCATCGAGCTTCCTCTGGTTGAAGACCCGGTATATAGGTTCCTAAAGGATAAGGGGATTGAGGGGTACAGATAGAAGTAGAGGTAGGTTATAGGAATAGTCAGGGACCACTTCACAGGTCATAGGCCTGGTGGGCCGCCGCGGGAGCGGACTGCTGGGCGCGATGGACCTCTGGTCTGACCCAGTGGAGGCAACTTCTTAAGTTCTTATGTTCTTATATAAAGTTAAGTTTGAGTTTAGTCTAGTTTAGTCTGCTCATCAAGATAAATTCATAGAATGTGATACTGAATACACATAGCTGCTCTTTTTTTTGCATCCCATTTTTTGGGCACAGGCTGTAGAAGTCTGCCCTGCGTTGGTTTTAATTCCCAGCTACTGGAATTGCTGTTGAAGCCCCGCTCCAGCCCATCCAGGTCTCTCTAGTCATAATTGGGACACAGACCATGACGTCTCCCTGGCATTGGCTTTAGGTCCCAACTACTAGAGTTGTTAAAAAGATGGCTTCTTATAGAATTAACACTTAAATACACTCAGACCCTCTTTTACTAAGCCACAGTAGAAGTTTCTACCGCAGCTCAGAGCACTAAATGCTCCAATGCTGCTCTGATGCTCATAGGAATTCTATGAATGTTGGAGCATTTAGCAATCTGGGCTGTGGTAGAAACTTCTACTGTGGCTTAATAAAAAAAAAAAGGGGGGGAAGGGTTAAATGAATTACCCATGGGCTTTGCACCAAATTTTCAAGAGAACATAGACAATTAACATACTTTAGAAACCTGCCATAGAAACATAGAAAATGACGGCAGAAAAGGGCCATAGCCCATCTAGTCTGCCCACTCTAATGACCCACCCCCCCTTGATTCTACCCCCCTAGAGATTCCACATGCGTATCCCATTTACTTTTAAAATCTGGCACGCTGCTGGCCTTAATCACCTGAAGTGGAAGTTCATTCCAATGATCAACCACCCTTTCGGTGAAGAAATACTTCCTGGTGTCGCCATGAAATTTCCCGCCCCTGATTTTCAGCGGATGCCCTCTTGTGGCCGAGGGTCCTTTAAGAAAGAAGATATCATCTTCCACCTCGATACGGCCCGTGATATATTTAAACGTCTCAATCATATCTCCTCTCGCTCTCTACGTTCCTCGAGTGAGTATAGCTGCAATCTATTCAGCCTTTCCTCATACGGTGTAAGCTTCCCACAGGCTTTTGCACTTTTGTACAGGTAATTTTTTATATGGAAAATAAAATGTATATTTGCTTACTGATCCTGTCCAAAACATGTGGGAATGCCGCCCTTAAACATGACTACAAATGTCCAAATTATCATATGATACACATACGTTAGGCTTATCCAGAAAAACCTAAAGTTGGAAAAACTGTGCAAATTGACGTTTTTCCTATGAATTTGATTGTCCTTGATCAGAAAAAAATTTTTTTAAAAATTTTAAAGCCCATCCTGGGGTCACTGAAAGCCACTGATTACATAAAGCTCCGTTTCTCTTAAATTTTGTTATTTTTGCTTAATGGAACAAATTCATTAGTATTATAGCTATAACTTATGTTTTCACACTCAATGATGCATTGATAAAAAAACAATTTAAGCAAAAAATCCAGCAGTATTTTATTAAATGAACCTTCAATATCTGCACTTTATTGTGGAAAATAACAGAAATTTAACATAGGTCCCCTTTTATCAAACTGTGTAAGGGTTTTTTAAATTGCAGGCCACTGTGGTAATAGCTGCTGCCAGAAGGATTCTGGGCTGTATAAAGAGAGGCGTAGTCAGTAGAAGGAAGAAGGTGTTGATGCCCCTGTACAGGTCATTGGTGAGGCCCCACTTGGAGTATTGTGTTCAGTTTTGGAGACCGTATCTGGCGAAAGATGTAAGAAGACTTGAGGCGGTCCAGAGGAGGGCGACGAAAATGATAGGAGGCTTGCGCCAGAAGACGTATGAGGAGAGACTGGAAGCCCTGAATATGTATACCCTAGAGGAAAGGAGAGACAGAGGAGATATGATTCAGACGTTCAAATACTTAAAGGGTATTAACGTAGAACAAAATCTTTTCCAGAGAAAGGAAAATGGTAAAACCAGAGGACATAATTTGAGGTTGAGGGGTGGTAGATTCAGGGGCAATGTTAGGAAATTCTACTTTACGGAGAGGGTGGTGGATGCCTGGAATGCGCTCCCGAGAGAGGTGGTGGAGAGTAAAACTGTGACTGAGTTCAAAGAAGCATGGGATGAACACAGAAGATTTAGAATCAGAAAATAATATTAAAGATTGAACTAGGCCAGTTACTGGGCAGACTTGTACGGTAGAAGGTGGGATGAACACAGAAGATTTAGAATCAGAAAATAATATTAAAGATTGAACTAGGCCAGTTACTGGGCAGACTTGTACGGTCTGTGTCTGTGCATGGCCGTTTGGAGGAGGATGGGCAGGGGAGGGCTTCAATGGCTGGGAGGGTGTAGATGGGCTGGAGTAAGTCTTAACAGAGATTTCGGCAGTTGGAACCCAAGCACAGTACCGGGTAAAGCTTTGGATTCTCGCCCAGAAATAGCTAAGAAGAAAAAAAATAAAAAAAATAAATAAATAATTTAAATTGAATCAGATTGGGCAGACTGGATGGACCATTCGGGTCTTTATCTGCCGTCATCTACTATGTTACTATGTTAGCTCCAGTGCTCATAGAATTCCTATAAGCATTGTGAGCTTTTACCTCAGCTTTCTGTGATTGAAAAAACCCCTTACACAGCTTGTTAATAGGGGGGCCATAATTTGCTAATAGCTGAACACATACACATTGGTATAGTCATTTACCAATGGCATGCAAAAAACTCACTCCCCCCCACCCCACACACACACACCTTTTACAAAACCATAGCACAGTTTTTAATGCTGGCCACGGCGGTAACAGCTCCGACACACATAATTCCTATGAGCATCGGAGTATTTAGCGTCCTGGGCCACAGTTGAAATTTTGATCGTGGCTTAGTAAAAAAAAGGGGCTATAATACCAAGAAATTTGTTCCATGAAGCAATAATAATAGCAAATTTTAAGAACAATTGAGCTTTAGGTAATCAGTGGCTTCGAGATACCCCAGGATGGGCTTTAAAATATTTTTAAAATGTTTTTCTGATCAAGTACAATCAAGTTAATGGGAAAACTTCAATTCACACAGTTTTTCCAACTCTAGGTTTTTCTGAACAACCCTAAAATACTTGTAGTATTGAAGGGGAGCATTTCCAGATATTTATCCAAGCAAATGGCTTTAAAAGTTATCATTTTGATGTCTACTCTGAAGCCAAATAAACATTAGGTTTGAAATGTTAAGCTTATCTCTTTCTCTGGTGAGCTGCTAGGGCTTGTTTTCCTTCTCACTGTCACATCTGAGGAATTCCTTCTCTGTGGACATAATACTGTCACAATAAAGAAAAAAAATAAACAAAACACCAGCGAGAGTGCAGCATTTCCAGTTTCTAGATTCTCAGAGACACTGGAATCCTGGCTAGATAGCATAATTCTGGCTACAAAACTCTGCACGGGTTTCCCACATTTCTACAGCAAACTTTGACATCTGGGACATGACCTACCCTATAGCTGGACCTGGCACTTCAGCCCTTGCCTTTATTCCAACAGTGCTTCCCTCTTGTTGCGCCATATGCCCTGGAACATACCGCCTGAGTTAGGGTTACCAGATTTTTCCTTTGGGAAAATCTGGACCCATGGCCACGCCCCCCAGGACCGCCTAGTTCCGTCTGTCACGCCCTGCCTCGCCCCAGGCAGCATCCTGCCATGTGCGGACAGGACGCAATGACATCACACGCATGCCTGCGCATGCACGGATGCCCCTTCCTGACGCGATGGCGTCGGGAAGCTTTTCAAAACATGGACAAAGTGTCGGGTTTTGAAAGCCATCCGGAGCCCCGGACATGTCCTCAAAAGGAGAACATGTCCGAGAAAATCCAGACGTCTGGTAACCCTAGCCTGAGTCGGTATATCAAGTCCGGTCCATGGCAATATCCTGGTCCAGACTAAAAGCCCACCTTTTTGAGATTACAGTGAAGGGGTTATGAGTTAAAAGCAAAGCACCCACTGTAGCTTCCTCGTGACCCTGGGCAGGTTGCTTGGCACCCCATTGCTCCTGCTACTTTCACTTCCCTGCAGCACTCTAGGAGTCATTTAAATGTCCATACATACCCATGGACTTCCTTTGCTTTTATGATTGCCCCATAGCTCTCTGTTTTAACTCCAGTCCCAGTCCCTGGACTTCTGGCCTTTCCTTGCTGCTAAGGCTGACCCACACCTCTGCTGCTCCCCTGCATTTGAAACTTTGGTGCCTGGACTTAAAAGCTGACTTTTCCTGGGCTTCTCTTTGTTGCTGCTGCAGGTTCTCTTCAACATCTCTACTAAGCCTATCCATACTGCTCTTTTCAGCTTCCCAAGATTCCCCACTGTTCCCTTTCTGCCTGTTCCTACAGCTTTCTTTAGATTTTCAGAACTTCCCTTCTCATTCAACACTTTCTCCCTCCTCTCCCCCCCCCCAAAAAATTTGTCCCTTCAGACATCTGTAGGTTCTCTTGTTTCCCCTAGCATAGCCACTCCTGTACCTGTTCCAAAAGCTCTCTGCAGCTCCTTGGGCTCTTTCACATGCTTTAAACCTGGATTACAGATGCCCCTCCACCTCTTTCCCTCTTTTTCAGGTTGCCTAGCAACCCTATAACAAAATAATGGACTATAAGTCCCACTGTGACTGCCCATGTGACTACCACTTTAAGTGGTTTAAAGCAAACTGTTTTCTAACTCCCCCTTTTTATCCACATTGGAATATTTCTAGATAGTCCATTACAATATGCAACCAGAAGCCATAATGTGTTTACTAAACCCTAATGAATAATGATAAGATACACCAAAATCTTGGAGGCTGAAATGTAAGTAAGATTTAGGTTATGATGCTTCAGTTTTCCTGCCAGGGATGGGGTAGGAGGGAATAGAAGACAATATCAGTATAAGAAGAAAAAGATAAAGATAAAGAAGAAAATTAAAATTAAAACCAAAAAGAAATATGACAGAAGAGAAAGAAGTTGGGCCATGGGACAGAAAGGGGTCAGTGTCTGAGGCGGAGAAACTTGAATGTGAAATTAGGTGGGACAATGATGGAGGCGAGAAATAAAGAATAATGTTCCATGATATGAGGGGCTGCTGAAAGTTTTCAGCCCAACCAACAAACAGGGCAGGATTAATTTGTTGGCCCCTAGGCACACAAGTACACTGGCTCCCTAGCCCTGCCCCGCCCATGCCCAACCTGCCCCACCCCCATTTATTTACCTGTTTTCTTATTTACTTCTTTATTTCCACTTGTATTTCTTTTTCTTTTATTATAAAATTCAAAACATGCAACAAAGATTACCATACCAGTGCCAGTATGCAATATTAGTTCTATGCAAGCCCTAAAACATCTATGTGCAAAACCCCCCTTCCTTCCCTCCCTCCCCACCTACTTGCCCAGGACTTTAACTCTGAACACTTTCCATATGTATATAAAAGTGTTCAAATGCATAAGTCTATATTAATTACCAAGTTTGCAACTCCTCTCAACTGCATCACTCAATGTCATCCAACTTTAACCCATATGTATGTATAAACAACCAAATCTGTAACTCCTCTGGTATGTTCCATTCCATGTACAGTATGTTAATTTGTAACAAAACAACAAGGCAAGTGGTCCACCAAAGAATGCAACGTGGAACAAAAGAAGATCGGCAGACAATAAGGAGATTCAAATCAGGTTTATTCAAGGTGCTCCCAGGGACCATGTCTGATGCATTTAGTCAAACAAGGATGGTCAATGCTAACAGAAAACCATGTCTTTCATACACACAGGATATAGAACCACCCTCACTCAGTATGGAATAAGTAATCACAAACCAACCCCCCCACCCCTCCCCTTTTTACAAAAGCACGTAAGAGGTTTTTTGCACTAGCTGGCGGGCTGAATGTTCTGTGCTGTTCTGACGATCATAGGAATTCTGTGACCATCGAAGCACTGCAGAGCATTCAGCATGCTGGCTTATGTTACAAACTGAAGGAACGGTACAGTTTAGGGGGTAAAGAAACAGTGGTGCATATCCCCCAATACTGAACAAAATATAAAAAATAGCAGATGTAAATTTAAAAAAAGAGAAATACCAAATCGCTTTACAAATTAACAAATAAAAATAAAACAAAATGGAAAATAAGATAATACCATTTTATTGGACTAATGCATTTTTAATTAGCTTTCAGAGGTCAAACCCTCTTTCCTTAGGTCAGTAAAGTATACTGCTGTTACAATATTCTGTCCTGACCTGAGGAAGGAGAATTTGGTCTCTGAAAGTTAGTCAAACGTATTAAAATTAGTCCAGTAAAAGGATCACCATTTCTATTTCTAAACACTTATCAACACAGCTCCAATACTACTTTATCCTGAAGCAAAAAAAAATTTAAAAAAATAGAATTTTTTTTCTACCTTTCTCATGTGGTTTCTGCTTTCCTCATTTTCTTGTCATTCTCTTCCTTCCATCCAGTGTCTGCCCCTTCCAGAAAATATCTACCTCTCTATACAATCTCTCCTCCTGCTCCCCCCCCCCCCCTTGGTCTGGCATCCATCATCTTCCCTCTGTTCCCCTCATGGTCTGGCATCTCTCTCCTTCCATCTCTCCTTATCTCCCCCCTGTGGTTTTTAGTATCTCTCTCTTCTCATTTCCTCCACTCAGATATGATATCTTTGTCTCCTTCCCCGTTTTCTGGCAACTCTCCTCTCTCTTCCCTTTTCTTCTCTGGTCTTCCTTCTCTATTTTCTGCCTCCATCTAAATTAAATTCTTTATTACTATTCAGTCCCCAGTTTCCCTCTTTTCACTGTGTCTACTCACAGCTTGCTACCCCTTTCCTTCACCCCCCCTCCCTCTATCTCACTAACTATCTTCTTCCCCCATCCAGCATATGCGCCCCATCTAGCTTGTGGGAAAGCAGCAGCAGTGGTGAGGAGGTGAGGGCCTGCTCCAACATACCGCCTTTCTTGTTCTTCCTGACTGCCCTTCCATCTAGCATCTTCCCCTCCCCATGCCTGCCGACTTCAACTCATTTACTGCTCTGTGCTCTCTCTCTCTCTCCTACCACTGCCGAAGCCTGTAAACAAATTTAACACACGCCACAGGGCTCAAACAGTGCACGTGCCGCTGACGGCTTCCCTTCTCCTTCCTCCCTCTTATGACGTAACTTCCCATTTTGTTTATGGAGGAGGAGGAGGAGGGAATCCAGCAGCATCACGCGCACTGTTAGAGCCCCGCGGCATGTGTTAAATTTGTTTACAGGCTTCAGCAGCGGCGGGAGAGAGAGAGAGAGCAGTCACAGGCCCTGTTTCTGTCAATGGGGGGCCCAGTGTTGCCGCTCGAGGGGGGAGTCTGGTGTTGCTGATCGAGGGGGGGGGCCCGGTATTGCCAATCGATGCTGGGTGGGGGGCCCATCACTTTTTTAAATAATTTTTTTTCAGTGTTCTCCTTCAGAGGGCCCCCCTGACCATTTTGGGCCCTAGGCACATGCCTACTGGCCCTATTCATTAATCCAGCCGTGCCAACAAAGCTGGGGGAGTCTCCATTGAGGGCTAGATTATTAGTCCAGCAATTTTCCACTTTTTTTCATTCTGTATTTTTCCAATGGAACAAAAAAAGTGGAAAATCACTAGACTAAGTATATTGGCCTCGATGAAAACTGCCCCAACTATGTTGATTGGGCTGCGAACTTTTCAGCAGCCCCTCATATAGGAGGCTTCTATTTTGGTGGTCTGACAAGAAGAATCTTCTTTATGAATCTGGAAAATAGGACTTTATTTATGGGGACCTATGGAAGGCAATTCTATAACAGGGTTCCCATTATGGTTATAGGGGTTAATGTTCAGCTGGCAGCGATCAGCATTTTCCTGACCATCACCGGTGTTATGCCTGGAAATTCAATGCCAGGCCATGTCCAGGCTTTGACACTGAATTTCTAGGTTTGTGGAACTGGCTAAATCATAGCCAGTTAAATGCACTATAAAGCACTTAACCAGCTATGGACCACCAATAAAAATAGGATCTTAAGCGGCCAAGTGTTGATTCCGCTCGTAGAATGCCCCCCAAATAGCTGACTTTGAGTTCAGCCCTAACTGGTCATTTTCAGCAGCACTAACCAGATAAGTGCCTCTGAAAATGACCAGTTATCCCCAAGCAAGCAATTATGTAACCAGCCAGGGATTGATTATGGCCGGTTAAATCCATTTGAATCTAGACTCCATAGGACTGGATTCTACAAACGCCACCTGTATCGGTGGCCACCTAAAAAACAGCCACCGATCATGTCATCCATGCACCGGCAGCATTTGTAGAATCACAGCTTTGTGAATGGTAGACGCCAGAAATGTAGGCCAGGGATTTCAAGGCCTACATTTCGGGTACCTACCTTTCATGTGACTCCTAACTCCTCTCACCTTGGGTTCTACATCTCCAACCCTATATGCCATGTCTGTCTGTCCAAGTTAGATTGTAAACTCTTCTGAGCAGGGACCATCTATAAATGTCAAAATATTCAGCACTGCCTATGCCTCTCAGTGCTATATAAGTGATAAGTAGTAATGTTTTTTTTAAAAATGAAGTTTCTTCCGTACATCACCCCCTCCATGCTATACAAAAAAGACAATACCACAGGAACTCTGGATAACCCCTGATGAATTCTGACAATGATATATTGCAGATAAGTAATTGAATGTAGATGGACTGGTTTTTTCTGTGCACGTCTAGTGGTGCTTGTTTCTTTACATGGACTTATTTTTAACTAGTTATTTGGTAAAAATATGCTTCAGTAAATGAGTTTTCTATGGTGACGATTGTGCTTAAGGCAGCTGAAACTTGATTAAATGACTGCTACTTAATCCTGAGGGGTTTTTCCTCCATCTTTTTTTTACCTTAGGGTGGATTTATTTTAATGGTCCATGCAAGAAGCAAGGCACACTGGTTATAGGATTTAAAAAAACAGCAGTAGTAGTTGAAGAGGTTTTATCTAAATTTAGCTGCTACTGTGACCTGAAATTATGGACTGTGTGACATTAGAAAATCTCCAATGTTTCTGGCCAGTTTAGAAGGGATCCATGCTCTCTTGTCTGTTACAGAAAGGATGGTAGATGCGTGAAATAGTCTCCTGGTAGAGGTGGTGGAGACAAAGACTGTGTCTGAAGTAGAGAATGACACGGGGACAAATTTTCCCCCATCCCAGCGGGAACTAATTTTCTCATTCTTTCCCATCCCTGCGAGTTCTTTTCCTGCCCCATTCCTACAAACTCCATTCTCATCTGCACAAACCTCAGACACTTTATAACCATAAGTGTTCAAGGCTTGTGCGATTAAGGTAGAACTTACAGGAATAGGACAGGGACAGTGACAAAACTCAAGGGGACAGGACTGGGAGATTGAGTTCCTATAGGGACAAATTTGTCCCCGTGTCATTCTCTAGTCTGAAGTCAAGAAAGAATGGGATAGGCATGTGTTATCTCTTAGGGAGAGGAGGAGATAGTGGATGCTGTGGATGGGCAGACTGTATGGGCCATTTGGCCTTTATCTGCCCTCATGTTTCTAAGTTTCTGTAAACCTGGCAACTTGATTGCCCATCTGAATCAATACTGTTTGATTCTAAAGAAGATAGGCAAATACTCAGAGTGAGTAAAAGATGGCCCTGATGTACAGGTGAATATTGTGGAACATTATTGAGTAAGTTGGGAACCAAGCAAGGCTCCTCAAACTAATGTTGGAAGCATCTGATGTGAGAATACAATAGTGTTTCAAAGGTGCAACAGGGAGACATTTGTTGAGGTTGAATTTGGATGTCGCAACATTCTGGTAAGGAGAAGGCAATGGACACATTCTGGTAAGGATAAATTGAGTATGCTAGGACTGAATGAGCCCCAGCAGAAAAATTAAGATGTGCTTGTTCGTTTCTAAAGGATGATATATTGTAGATGCTGGTGCTCTAAAGTAAAACAGTGAAACATTCAGGACATTAATTCATAGTGAGGATGCGTGTGAGTAATGATTTAATTGTTTCACTCTGGTTATGCTGTGAGAAAAAGAAAATAGTTAAATTTTGTCCCTGTGGGTCATATTTCCTTGGGTGAACCCTGAGATGAAGCCAGCATGGCAGGATGTGTTCAGCAGCAGGGGAAGGAGAAATCAAAGGATTTATCCTCATATGATTACCATCTGTTCTTTTTCTGGACTGATGAAAAAACTCCTTTGGAGGCAGATAGAATTTGAGACGGAGGTAAATAAACATGTTAAAGAATGCAAAACTGGCTCCTGATATAACTTGTGATCTGTGAAAGACAACATTAAATCACACAGAATAAAAAGTCCGAGAGCTAGTCTCGACGGACGGCTCTAACGCGGAGCTGGGAGGCCCGCGGGGCCGTCCGTCGGGTAGGTTTTAGAAGGGGGAGGGGGGTTAGGTAGGATTAAAAGTTTAAATCGGGAGGGTAGAGGCCTTCCCGCTGAGGGATTGGCCTCTGATAGGTTAAAGTCGCGGCCGTGGGGGGGTGGGTGGGAGGTGTATTTAAGGAGGGCTCTTGGAGGACCTTAAGGGTTTCCAGTCCTCCGAGACAACTCTCCTGCCCGTTGGTACCTGGGGGTGAGGGTTTGCTTCGGTTGGCGGTATCCCGAGCTACTGGCGGCTGGTCTCATCATGGGGATGAACGGTGGGCCGGTTGGGAGCCATGCCTGGTTGGTCGGATGACCTTGGACAATGGGGCATGTGGGGACATGCCACCCCTCAGACCCTTGCTTAGATGGCAGGGTCGGGGGCCATTTACATCTGAGTCAGTAGCTCGGGATCTGGGTCGCAATGGTGATACCATTGTGCAGGTTTAATAGATAAACTGTTATTCAAGGTTGTTTGTAATGTTATTTATAATATTTAAATGTTATTTAAATATGTTAATTTTTCAGTAAACAGGGCTGCGGCCAGGTTTCTCCACGCAGGTTTACGTGTCTTCTTGGGGATTTGTTTAAGGATTTGATGGGCAGGAAGATGTTAACAATAAGAAAGCGGGCCATTCCAGCTTCCGCTGTTAGAAAGTAGCTCTTGTAATTCCTTTATAATATTGTCTTACCTGCTGCACAAACTCATTGTATTAAAAAAAAAAAAGCTAGAGCCTGAGATGAACAAAGGTATCAGAACAGCACTTAACAGGAACATATTATCTGCATTGCGAAGGATACAACTACATTACCTGCCAGGTTCCTAAACTGTTATCCATGGCCTTTTTTCCAGAAATGCCAAGTTACCCGGTTCCAGGGTGGAGATTTTAGGACTGCCCCATCCTGGTGCATTATGGGACTTGCAGCATTGATATCAGTAGGAAGGTTCAGGAACTGCTTTGAGATGTAAGTTCAAAAGCTGGACTGGCCAAAAATCTCCAGCCTGGAACTGGATAACTTGGCAGCTCTGTTTTTCTTTGCATATTATTCCCTGATTATAGGTATTATTGAGGTAATCCTAGTTCTCCGGCCCGCTCGCTTGTGCACATGGCACAGGGGCTCCAGCCAGCTCATTGGGTTGGAGGGGATTGCCCACCAGACACTAGGGCTCACAAAAAGATGATTTTTAGTTTCCTTCACGGTCACTCAGATTACTCTCAAACTCACTCGAGCTGGGCAAAGTTCAGGGCCGGATGAATACGGTAGGCTAAAAGACTGCTATTCCTGGGCTCCAGCTTCTCCCTTAACCCCTCCCTCTTCTGGGAGAACAGGCAAAAGAACAGGCAGGAGCCAAGGTAACTGGAACACATTCAAGGGTTTATCTAACTTGGTTGAAGTAACTCATAGCAGGGCTTCTAGTGGTTAGAGCTACAGCCTTAGCACCCTGAGGTTGTGGGTTCAAACCCAATGCTGCTCTCTGTTACCCTGGGCAAGTCATTTAATCCTTCACTGCCTCAGGTACATTAGATAAGATAGTGAGCCCCCAGGACAGATAGAGAAAATGCTTGAAGTACTTGTACATAAACCACTTAGAGTGTAGTTGTAAAATTACAAAAAAGGTGGTATACAAGTCCCAATCCCTTTCCCTATTTACAAAAAGTCTTAATTTGGTTCAGGTAAATCCTTAGACCACATATTCTCTTTTTTTTTTTTGTACATACAGTTCAGTTTCTCTTTTTCTTTTTTCTAGGGTTAATAGATTTTCCCAAAGGAAAAATCCCTCCCCATGGCCACACCCCCAGGCCTGCCCTGTTCTGCCCGCATCCTACCCCCCCAGCCACACCCCCTTAACCTGTTTGTGCGCCTGGACGGCATCCACGCATACAACGTAATGACGTCGCGCGTGTTCGCATGATGTCACTGCATTGCATCCGTGCATTTGTGGATGCTGTCCCAACGTCGGAAGTTTTTCAAAACACGGGCAAAGTGCCAGGTTTTGAAAAGCTGTCCAGACCCCCGGACATGTCCTCAAAAGGAGGACATGTTCGGGGAAATCCGGACACCTGGCAATCCTACTCTTTTCTTTCCTTTGTCTGCCCGTCCCCCTTGGAGGCACCAACATGAGGGGGATCTTTTTCTAGGATCCAAGTTTAGCAGGAGATTGGGTAATTAAGCCCTTCTATGGTCCCATACTTTTAAGCCAATTTCTTCAGTTCTCTGCCCACTCCCTGGGTAACTCAGAGAGCCTCCCTCCAAATATCAAGCCTCGGCAGGAGCCAGGGGTAACCAGAGGCTTCTCTTTTGTTATTCCCTCTCTCTCTGTTCCCTCCAAGATACTTACGAATTACTTCGGGTTATTGAGCTCTGGCAGGACTAGGAACATCCAGAAGCCAGGAGCTGCCTACTGCAGTCCCTATTATACTCCTCCTCTCCCCCCCCCCCCCCCCCATCCACAGAGGAAAGGACCTCCTAGGCTCCTCCTCCTCCTCTTCAAAATGTGCTAGCCACAGTCTGAAATCTCAGTGATCCCCCTGGAAAATCCTACACATTGCTACTCAGTGTCAGGCATTTTCCAGGGGGGTCACATTGAATTAAATAATGTAAATTCAGATTCAGTGTTGGGAAATATTTTATCATAGAAAGGCTGGTAGACACCTAGAAGTCCCTCCCAGAGGAGTTGATGGTAGAGGCAAAAAGAGTGATGGAATTCAAAAAGGCATGAGATAAACAGAGAGGAATTCCTAAATGGCAGGAGGATGGAAATCAAGCATAGAGCACTTCAGCTCAGAACAGCAAAGAAATGAGTTTTGCACCTTTAGGAAGGGGGGTGGGGAGGGGACCAGCACACAGTGGCAGTTACTTCACTTAATGCATGCTTCATTAAAAAAAAAAAAAAAACCCAGGAAGCCAGAAGCATGTTACAAAGAAAAAAGAAAAACAATAAGCAATCAAATTCTCCACCCACAGTCCCTCCTACACAACCTCTACAAAAGCAGAATAATCATTGGGAATTAAATGCTTTCTTAATTTTGTACAGCTCTAACTACTTTACTGGGCATGTTAAATAGGCCACTTTTTCATCTGTCATTTCCTAATCTTACTATGTTACATGATGCAAAGAACGATTAATAGAATCAAATAGCAATTCATGTTCAGTTGTGATCTATTTAATTTTGATCCCATGTACAAAGTGCAAAAATTTTACAAACAAGTAATACATTGAACAGCACTTATATCCAATAAAATAATAATACAAAATATGTTACCCCCCCTCTCTCCCACCCTCCCTGAATGTGTGTGAAAATCAAGTAGGAATTAAAGGCTTATACATTTAATGAGATATAACAAATTACGTTAATGGACCCCATGTTGCTTTAAATATTTTATTATGTCCAATATTTCCAAATCCATTTTTTCATATCTATAACATTGACACAAAGGGCTCATTTTACTAAGGTGTGCTAGCGTTTTTAGCGCACGCTAACCATGTGCTAAATTAAAAATACTAATGCAAGCTCTATGGAGGCATTAGTGCAGGGGTGTCCAATGTCGGTCCTCGAGGGCCGCAGTCCAGTCGAGTTTTCAGGATTTCCCCAATGAATATGCATGAGATCTATTTGCATGCACTGCTTTCAATGCATATTCATTGGGGAAATCCTGAAAACCCGACTGGACTGCGGCCCTCGAGGACCGACATTGGACACCCTTGCATTAGTGTTAGCGTGTGTGGCATTGTAGCGTGTGCTAAAACCACTAGAGCACCTTAGTAAAAGGAGCCCAAAGTTTCCCACCAAAAGGAAAAATTTAGCCTGTCCCAGTTTTTCCAATTCCTGGTGATCATTTGCATGGCAACCCCTGTCATAATTATAAGAAGTCTAATGGATATTTAGCTTTCAACAATGTCCCACATATGACCACATCGCAGGACAATGGAATCGATGTTTCTAGTATCATATTAATTTATCCCCATATTGATTTCCAAAAATCACCCCCTCCCCCCCCCCCGATTATGATTTATGCAAAGATACTAAGGCTATTCCCGTATACTTTTCTAAGGATTCTCTTATGATACTCAGTGATAACAGACTGACCTTTTTTTTTCTAGTTTGTGTCACCAGCGATAGACTGTCATTCAGAAAACACCATCCCAAATCTAGGCTATACTGAAATGTTTCCCCAGTGTTTTCAATCTATTTGGACTATAATTGGATTGGCTTAAATTGAATTTGCTAGAATTAAAGGATTGTCTGTCTGTGCCTGGTGTCACTCATCAAGTTTAAGTTTCAAGTTTATTTAAAATTTGATTGATTGCATTGCCTAATCATACATTCAAGGCGATGCACAATTCTAAAACAATTTATGACAACATACAGGGAAATAAAAAATTCATATACCAAAAACATGACTTATCAGACAAACAGAACCAATACAGAATGTAGGGATGGAAGTACAATAATTGAAAGCAAATGAGACAATCAAGGGAAACTACAAAAGGGGGAGAGGGTGGGGGGGCTTATTTTAATCTTAGTTTTACACCTTTGAATACATACATCCAGAGTGGATGGGAGGTGGGTGGGATTGCATTCTTATTCTATATAAGGAAATGTTAATGAATAATTATTTGTATTATATGTATTTGGTCCTTCCCAAAAGGACAGGTAATCTGTGGGGTTCCCAAAACCACCACTATAAACTCACAAAGAGTCAAAAACCTCGAGACTTGCCAAAAGCCTCAATAATCAAATAAGGGTGTGGAAGAGGGCAGAGACCAGTGAGCACTAGAAAACAGATACTCACTAGACCCAGCACCAAATCTCCACTCCCGGACGGAAAGCCCCCCAGCTGAAACGGTCCTGGTCCCAATTTGTATTAGCCTCGTTCTGCTGTCCTGACTACAGATGCATCCGGGGACAGAAAACACACACACACACACACAGATAGCCAAAGAAAGATGAAGTGTTTATTCAGACCAACATCACATATTTATAGTCCCCCCCCCTCTTTGTACATGCCCAGTCACAAGCTAATAAAGGGTGTAGCTTATGAGGAAAAGTAAATTTCATTTCTCAAGGAAAAGTAAGTTTCATTTCTCATAAAAAACGGAGGGGGGAGGGAAATTCCACAACCAGTAACATAGTCATAATTACAAATAACATAAAGAGACAATGTTTTTTGTGATTTCTTGTATAGCAAAATAAGCTTATAAAGAATATACCCTTACATATATGAATTCTGAAATTTGATACCATTTCTTTCCCTTTCTAATTGCTCTTTTTTGTTGGAATAGTCCTTGAAAAACAAAGACTATAAATGTTAAAAACCACTCTTATAATTCACATTTTTAATATATAGTATTATAATCAATTCTTACTTTTTTAACATTATCTATCTAAAATTATAGTGCATAGTATTATTATTTTTTAATTAGAGTAAATCTCTGGGGGGGTCAGTATTCCAAAAGACTTAGACCCATATTCTATAAACGGCGCCTTAAGTTAGGTGCTGGTAGGTGCCATACCAGAGCCTAACAAGTCAAAAAAGCCTTCATCATGGCTATGGAGGTGTTTTATGATGTCTAATACCACTGTAGGCATGGCTAATTCTGGAAGTGGCGTTAGGTATTATAAAGTGCCTCTGCACCTGTGATGGCCTTGCAGAGATAAAAGCATGAATGACAGCCAACAAACTCCAAATGAACCCATCTAAGACTGAACTATTATGGATTCATCGAGAGTCTTGCCTTGCCTCTCGCCCATACATCTCCTGGGATAGCACCATTGTGGAACCCAAAGACCAAGCTGAGACGGTTGAAGATGAAGCAAAGAAGAGTGCTAAAGAATCTATTAATTTAACAGATATTCTTGAATCTTCTCAGGAGAAATTACTACTAGAGCAATCCTCCTAGCTACCTTTTCAACAGAACAGGACAAAATAGATGTCTTAAAAAAATATTTCCGGTGGGAAAAAATACTGAGTTTTGTGGTAATCCTAGCCAGATTTTTCCTGATGTGGCTAGGTCCTGAAGGTAGATTTATGGGTATAACTAATTAGTGCTACATGAATAAGTCACTTGCATATCTCGTATCTAAGATACACCATAAATACATCCACAGATTTGGTATTTTGCCAGTTTATACAAAGACCAAAGCTATATGAAATATTTTATTATAGATATAAAAATATAATTCACAAGCCAGCAGTAAATAATAATTATTTGTTCACAAATAATTATGTACTGAGTACATAATTATCACACAGTATTTACTAAGTAAATGAGTAAATATAACTAATTCTTACACACTCGGTATAATTTCTAATAATAATAATTATCCCAGGACAAGCAGGCAGGTATTCTCACATGTGGGTGACGTCATCGACAGAGCCCGGATGCGGACGCCTCACAAGCAGACTTGCTTGAAGAAACTCGAAGTTTCGAGTCGTCCGCACCGCGCATGCGCGGAGTGCCTTCCTGCCCAGCGCAGGGTGCATCTAATCAGTTCTCAGTTTTCCATGGAGCCGAGAAGTCCGTCTTTGACTCTCTGCGTTTAACTTCGTTACTTCGTACCTTCTCTGAACTTCGGTTTGTATTTTTTTCCTCACGAATCACTGTTCTTATTTTATTTCTTTCATTTTCAGTTTTTTTTTTTTTTTTAAATTTTCCCTCTTCCATCCGTTTCTCGGAACAGGCTGCTCAGCCGCAGCCCGAGGGCTTAGATCTTGCGGCGGCTATTTTTCCTTATATGTCCCGGCCTGCCACGGGTTTTAAGAATTGTAGCAAGTGCCAGCGCACGATCTCTCTTACGGACCCACACTGTCGCTGCCTTAAGTGCCTTGGGCCGAGTCATCATCCTAGGTCGTGCCTACCTTGCCAAACGCTTCAGCCTCGTGCTTTCAATCGTCATTGTATTTTGATGGACAAGCTCTTCGAGATGGAATCTTCTAATGATCCCTCGACTTCAAAGCCGTCTTCCGCCTCAACTCCTACCGAGGTTCCGCCTGCTTCTACTGCTTCCACCTTGAGCCTCATCAGACCTTCGTTATTTGCAGCGGCTCTTTCTTCGATGACTTCTGCTCTATCTTCCCCTGTTTCCTCAGGTCAGATAGCTCAGCAGTCAGTTCCACCGGTAGTGATTAAAGTGCCTAAGACTCCCAGGTCGAAGCACACTCACACTACCTCGAAGGAACCTCCAGCCAAAGCAGGTGGTACGGTTTCAGACGCGGATCCATCCTTCCTGGCTTCTTTTCAGACCATATTAGAGAAGCAGTTTATTCAGTTCCTTACAAATATGGGACCCAAATTGCTTCCTCTTATCCAGCCTGGGCATTCAGCAGACTCCCGCGAGGTCGAGCCACTTCCTTTGCCTCAGTCTGAGCTTACACACTCTTTGCAGGGAGCAGAGTCTCTGCGTGTGTCTGGTCTGGTATCCAAGCACGTGAAGCAAGGAGAAGATTCTTTGCGAGTGCCTCGGCAGGATTCCTCACATTCTATACAAGGAGCAGAGTCTTTGGGAGTGCATCAAGATTCCTCCATCAAGCCTCTGGAGCTTCGATCTTCAGCCTCCAGTCCTATCCATTCTTTGATAGCATCGGCTCCTTCACTCTCCGAGGCGAAGTCTCCTCGATCTTTGAGATCTGCTTCCAAGCACAGTTCTCACCGACGCTCGAGGCCTTCATCGAGGCATCCTTCCAGGCATAGTTCTTCTTCTAAAGAATGACCTTCTTCAACTAAGCCTCGATCTACTCCGACTTCGACTAGACCACCGACTCCTCGTTCGAGGTCTCCAATGCCGGACCTCGAGGATATCCCGGTTTCGATTGCCTCGTCCAAGTCACCCTGTTCCTTCGATGCCTTTTTTCCTGCCAAGGCTTCTTCTTCGACCCAAGCTGCCTCATAAGAACATAAGCAAAGCATTGGCGGATCAGCTATCTTTCTCATCTTTCCTTCGTCAGAAGGCTGTAGACTTGGATCTTCAATTAGACACTGGCTCTAAATACTGTAAGGAGTATCTCAAAGTCATGCATCTTCCTCAACCTCCGGCAGAATCACTTAAGCTTCCTCTTCATAAGCTTTTGAATCAGACTTTTGATCGATGCATACTAGCTGTTCCAGGCAAACTGAACTCTAGGTATAAGACTGTGCATCGCAAAGGGTTTGACAACTCACAGTTATCTCATCAATCCCTGCTTGTTGAGTCCTCCTTAAAGAGGTCCCATCTTTCCAAAGTTTATGCCACTGTTCCTCCTGGAAGAGAAGGGAAAACTATGGACAAATTCGGACGTCACATCTATCAAAATGCTATGATGTCTTCTAAAGTCCTCAACTATAATTTTCAATTCATCACTTATTTTGAATTCCTTATTTCTTTACTACCAAAGTTCTTGAATTATTTGGATACTCAAATGCACTTTGAATTTCAAGAAGTCCTTGCTTCTTTGTCTCAACTCCGTTTGCATCTCCTTCATTCATCTTATGATGCCTTCGAGTTGTCTGCCCGAGCATCTGCTTGCTCTGTAGCTATGCGTCGTCTTGCCTGGCTTCGTACCATTGACATGGACCCTAATCTTCAAGACCGCTTAGCTAATATTCCTTGTGAGGGCAATGACCTCTTTGATGAATCTATCGAGACAGCCACCAAGAAATTGTCTGACCATGAAAAATCCTTTGCTTCTATAGTCAGACCTAAACCAAAGCCAGCTCCTGCCAAACCTGCACGCCCTGCTCTTATCTATCAAAGACGTTTTGCTCCGAAGCCAGCTCCTTATACTCGCCCTCCTCTGTAGAAACAGCAACCTCAGAAGCAACAGAAACCCCAACCTTCTGCTGCACCTAAGGCTTCTCAGCCTTTTTGACTGTTTACAACCGAGCATAACCTCCACTGTTCTGTCTCTGTCTCATTTTCCCCCTTTAGGAGGTCATCTCCATCATTTTTACCTCGATGGACGATAATTACATCCGACCTCTGGGTGCTTACCATCATCAGGGAAGGATACTCTCTTCATTTCACTCAGGTTCCACCAGAGCTTCCTCCAAGAGAGTATCCTTCCAATCCTTCCCAGACCACCCTTCTTCAGGAAGCTCAAGCTCTGCTTCCTCTCCATGCCATCGAATCAGTTCCCTTGGAACAGCAGAACAGGGGGTTTTACTCCCTTTACTTCCTTGTTCCAAAGAAGACGGGCGATCTGCAACCCATTCTGGATCTCAGGGCTCTCAACAAATTTCTAGTCAAAGAAAAGTTTTGAATGTTGTCCCTGGTATCCCTTTATCCCCTTCTCGAGCAGAACGACTGGTTATGCTCTCTGGATCTCAAGGAGGCCTACACTCATATCCCCATTCACCTGGCCTCCCGTCAGTACCTCAGATATTGGGTGGTGAATCTGCATTATCAATACAGAGTACTACCCTTCGGCCTGGCCTCGTCTCCCAGAGTATTCACCAAGTGCCTGGTAGTGGTAGAGCAGCTCTGTGGAATCATGGTCTTCAGGTGTTTCCCTACCTCGACGACTGGCTCATCAAAGATTCCACATCTCAACCAACAGACTACCTGGTTCCTACAAAGTTTGGGATTCTAGATCAATTTTTCCAAATCTCAGCTTCAACCCTCACAGACTCTACAATTCATTGGAGCTGTTCTGGACACTGTCCAACTCAGAGCATTCCTTCCTCAACAACGACTGGAAGCTCTTCTTCAACTCTGTCAAACAGTGTCTTCCTGCTCTTCCATCTCAGCGAGACACATGATGGTACTTCTGGGTCACATGGCCTCTACAGTACATGTGACTCCTTTTGCCAAACTTCACCTCAGAATTCCTCAGTGCACCCTGGCATCTCAATGGACACAAGTTTGCGACCCTCCTTCTAGACACATTTCAGTCACTCCTTCATTGAAGAAGTCTCTCCGTTGGTGGATGCTCTCTTCCAATCTTTCCAGAGGCTTGTTTTATCAAACGCCCCCTCATCAGAAGGTCCTCACAACAGACTCTTAGACCTACCCTTGGGGCGCTCATCTCGATGGTCTCCGTACTCAAGGCCACTGGACCAGTACGGATCGTCAATGTCATATAAATCTGTTGGAACTCACAGTGATTTTCAAGGCTCTCAACACTTTTCAACATCTTCACGACCAGGTAGAACTCATTCAGATGGACAATCAAGTCGCTATGTATTATGTCAACAAACAGGGAAGGACGGGATCTGCCTCCCTTTGTCAAGAAGTTCTGAAGGTTTGGGACTGGGCAATCTGCCACAACACCTTCCTCAAAGCTGTCTACATTCAAGGGGCGAAGAATTGCTTAGCGGACAACTTGAGTCATCTTCTGCAACCTCACAAATGGACACTCCATTCCTCGCCTCTTCATCACATTTTTTCATAGTGGGGAACCCCTCAGATAGACCTCTTTGCGGCTCCCCACAACTGCAAACTGCCTCAGTTCTGCTCCAGGATATACTCTCCTCATCGCCTCGAGGCAGATGCTTTTCTTCTGGAATAGACATATCTCTTCCTATATGCATTCCCTCCATTTCCTCTCATTCTCAAGACTCTGGTCAAGTTGAAGAATGATCATGCCATCATGATTCTAATTGCTCCTCGGTGGCCGAGACAACCTTGGTACTCCCTTCTACTTCAACTCAGCAGCAGGGAGCCATACTTTCTACCTGTTTTTCCTTCTCTGCTTACACAGAGTCAAGGATCTCTGCTTCATCCCAACCTGCAGTCTCTACACATGACAGCTTGGTACCTCTCAACATAACCCCTCTTCAGTTTTCTCAATCTGTAAGAGACGTTTTAGAAGCTTCTAGGAAGCCTACCACTAGACAATGCTATCACCAAAAATGGACTAGATTTTCTACGTGGTGTTTCTCTCATCATAAGGAGCCTCAGAATTCCTCATCTTCTGTTTTGGACTACCTTTTGCACTTATCCCATTCTGGCCTCAAGTCTACATCTATCTGAGTCCATCTCAGTGCAATTGCGGCTTTTCATCAGTCTATTGAAAGGAAACCCCTCTCTGCTCATCCCGTGGTTTCCAAATTCATGAAAGGACTCTTCAATGTCAAACCTCCTCTCAAACCGCCTCCTGTGGTTTGGGACCTCAATGTTGTCCTTACTCAACTTATGAAGCCTCCATTTGAACCAATTGATAAGGCTCATCTGAAGTATCTCACTTGGAAAGTGGTGTTTCTCATAGCCCTCACTTCTGCTCGACGAGTCAGTGAGCTGCAAGCTTTAGTTGCTGGCTCACCATTCACGGTGTTCCATCATGACAAAGTGGTTCTTGGTACTCATCCTAAATTCCTCCCTAAAGTGGTCTCGGAATTTCATATCAACCAATCCATTGTTCTTCCAGTATTTTTTCCAAAGCCTCATTCTCATCCTGGAGAATCAGCTCTTCATACTATGGACTGTAAACATGCTTTGGTCTT
The DNA here is from genome assembly GCF_902459505.1 of Geotrypetes seraphini. Lineage (NCBI taxonomy): Eukaryota > Metazoa > Chordata > Amphibia > Gymnophiona > Dermophiidae > Geotrypetes > Geotrypetes seraphini. The sequence continues at coordinate 85,449,144 of NC_047085.1, forward strand.
CTACTTGGAACACACCAAACCACACAGAACTGCTCCTCCACTTTTTGTTTCCTTTGATCCAAATAAGTTGGGCCATCCTATTTCTAAGTGTACCATCTCCAACTCGATGGCGGCTTGTATTTCTTTCTACTATGCCCAGGCTGGATTACCCCTTCACAGTAAAGTCACAGCCCATAAGGTTAGAGCTATGGCAGCTTCAGTAGCTTTCCTCAGATCTACACCTATTGAGGAAATTTGTAGAGCTGCTACTTGGTCCTCGGTTCATACCTTCACTTCTCACAATTGTCTGGATACTTTCTCCAGATGGGATGGACAGTTTGGCCAAACAGTATTACAAAATTTATTCTCCTAAATTGCCAACACTCCCACCATCACATTCTGGTTAGCTTGGAGGTCACCCACATGTGAGAATACCTGTCTGCTTGTCCTGGGATAAAGCGCAGTTATTTACCGTAACAGGTGTTGTCCAGGGACAGCAGGCAGCTATTTTCACAACCCACCCACCTCCCCTGGTTGGCTTCTCTGCTAGCTATCTGAACTGAAGAGACACGCCCTGCGCTGGGTGGGAAGGCACTCGCGCATGCGCGGTGCGGGCGACTCAAAACTTCAAGTTTCTTCAAGCAAGTCTGCTTGTGAGGCGTCCGCATATATCTAGCCCAGCTGATAAAGTAGAAAATTCCTTTTCTCATCCCTTTAAGGTTATGCCTCCTTCGATCAGGGAGATGGAATTCGTCCGTTTTCTTCAGTGTAGCAGATTTGAAAATTCCTTAGCGTCAGATAAGGCAGTTTGTTACTGGAGCGAGCTGTAAGATATATCTGCTAAAGCTCCTTATGCGGCAGAAACCAGATCTGTTTAAGGCAGTTCTGTGTTCTTCACTCTTAGCCAAGAGCTGGTCACAAGAGGTAACTTATCAGTTCTTATTATGCAGGGTGTGTAGAGACACCTAAGTTTCTGATCCGAGCTTCCTCACATCCAAAACTTAGACTAATAATTATTAGACCCCTTTCTCCTTAGTTTTCATCAGGACCAATCGAAAAACAGCACCTGAATCAATAGCCTTTCTGTGTATATTCTTGTACAGGCCTTGAGAGAGAGGTGCCTCCATAGATAAGAACAGCATAGCAGCTCATACCTCCTCCAGATTCACACGGGCTGAGCATGTATCCATAAGAAGATGTCCTTGACTGGAGAAACACACAGTTCTTATAAACATACCCAAAATGCATCTGGCAGCCAGCAGACAGCAAAGATGATTTTTCTTTTCTTGCAAAAGATGGTTCAGGCTTCTTGACATCAGAGAGGCCTAACCTTAAGTGTGAGGAAGGAATCACCCCTACAGTCCACACAACCACAATGCAAGGAGTTTTTGAAATTAAAAGATAGAGTTATGTCTTTAGGTGGAAATGTTTCCCTTCAATTTCCTTGCAAGTATATAATAAGTTTACAATCTAATAGATATATTTACTTTGATCCTTCTCAACTAGAAAGATTGTTGATTGAAAGAGAAGTTTCCATAGTGGGGTAGGGGGGTTTAAAGATGTATAAAATGAAGAAGAAAATATCAATATGTAGAGGTGACAGGTTCCATTTCTAGGTTAATTATTTAATTGCTACATAACTTTCTGTTGTTTCTTCTGGTTGATGTGAACTATGTATTTCATTTTACTGTTTTTCACTTGAAATATGTAATTAAATAATGATCAATTCAATTTTCTGTAGCTCATTATTGATCCTGTAACATGTGTGTTATTATTCCTGAAAACGTCTGTGTGTGTATCCTTGTAACCCATTCTGGGTTCCTGGGGAGGACGGGTTATAAAACTAAATAAATAAACATGAAAGGTAGGTACCAGAAATGTAGTAGACCTTGGTCTACATTTCCAGCACCTACCTTTCAGAAAGCCACGATTCTATAAATGGCACCGTTGAATGATTAAATGTTTTTTAGAAGGCCACTGACAATGATGCTAATCAAGGCACATTGTGCCTTCTAATCAAGGCACATTGGCTCCCAGTTTATAGAATCTGACCCTTAGTATAATTGCAATTACAATTGGCACGTCTGTCCCGCACATACTCCAAAGTGTTCTGTGTGGTATACAAACAAGAATCTAGGTATTCCTAGGTAAGAACATCATCAAATGAACACTACTTATCAACTAATATTAATAAATTTACTAAAAAGATAACAATGCAAGTCTTTTGGTTTTGAAATTTTAAGCCAAATAATGGATACATTTTGGCCAGACAGCTAGATGCCTAGCCAAGATTTACCTTCACATGTATGGGAGAGCCCAGAAGCCAGGGGGTGGGGGTAAAAAGTTAGCCAAATAGCAGTGATATTCAGCCACTATCTGGATAACTGTCCCTATTTAATGGGGGGTCACATAAATAATAGTCATAACTGAAACAGATACATTTTCTGCTTAAGTCTAGGACCTCATTTTCAGTGATCCCACTTAGAGGTTCTGATGTAGCTGGGAACATAACATGCTCCTGGCCAAAGCAACACATAGATAGTGGTTCTCAAGCTGGGCTTGCTGTATCTTAAAGGGTCAGTGCAGGTTCTAAACCCTCATCTCCAATCCCCTTGTGAAAACCATCACTCTGGATCCACAATCAGAATGGGAAAGACTATAATCTCAGGTTACAACTGAGTTTTGATAAACACAAGATAGCCTTTTTGAACATTGTGATCATATATGAAAATGGAAAATTTAACACAACCATTTATAGAAAGAAGACCAATGTAAATATGACCAGCTGTCATAGTCAATCACTGAAGAAGAATCTATCTTTCAGTCAGAGTCAAAGGCATTTGCTCTTTAAAAGAAGATTATGGGTTTCATTCCCATCAGATGATGTGTGGGTTCAAAGAAATGGGCTACCCAGCTAGACATGTTACAGAAGGTTTGAATAAGACTAGACTTTCAGAAAATCATTATTAAAATCTAAAAATTGACAACAAATTGGTTTGTACATTACTGTATTTTATGACCATATGTCATGGGATTGTAAAGATACTTCACAGGCATTGGCATGTTATTGCCTACAAGAGGCGAAAGAATTTAAAAGGCATGCTAGTCCCTTCGATGCTTCCTGGTATTCACAACATCAAGAAGAAGATCATCTTTGCACATTATCCTTGTGGCATTTGCTCAGCCTGTGGAGTGAGCCTTAAAACAAAAGTGTTTGTAGATTCTAGAAATGGTGAAAGATATGAACTGAGACATTTCTCTAATTGCCAGTCTGAAGGAAAGATCTGTGTAGTGATTTGTCCCTCTTGACTACTATATGTTGGTAAAACCAAAAGATAACTGAAATCTAGCATTGTGGAACACAGGACTGAAGTTACTCATAAGAGTACTGAATGACCGTTGGTAAAGCATTGTATACAAAGAACTCAATTCTATATATGGCACCAACTAGTGCAATGCTAAGCATGATAATCACACTGGACATGACACATAACACTTTGTGCTATGCGCCTACCAAGTTGTGCATGCAAATTTCAATTAACTCCAATTAACGTCAATCCTTCTTCTTCTTAGGTGCCATCAACTCATGCTCAATTCTGTGGCCACCAGGCCCTGGACTAGGCTGATAGCGCCCTGAGTGGACCACAGGAAAACTGCACTGGCATGCTGCTCGATAAGGAGACAGTCCCCACAGGGAAAATATAAAATAAAACAATCAAAAGGAAACCAGGTAATTAGTTAGAATCCTATCCAGGGTTCTTTATTCCACAAAACAAAATCAGAATGGCAAACAAGAAACAAAAAGGAAAAACTCAAAGCAAAAATCCTGGTCAGCAAATCAGGATATACACAGTCCCTGTGCTATAGCAAGAGTAGTACAGCTTCCTGCAACTAGGCCTCACATGGGCCTAGGCCTTGTTCTGACCCTAAAACTGGGCCTTTCTCAAAAATATATTTAAATCTGTTTAGTTCTGGTTTAGTCCATTAGGCACTACTGCCTTAAACCTAAAAATGAACTTCTGTTACTCTTGCAGCAGTAATTTGTCTAAATTTCTACCTCTCCAAGAAATGGAGAATTTACAGACAACTATGTAATTGTAATGTAATTTATTTCTTATATACCGCTACATCCGTTAGGTTCTAAGCGGTTTTCAGAAAATATACATTAAAATTATAAGTGAGAAAGGTACTTAGAATTTCCCTAACTGTCCCGAAGGCTCACAATCTAACTAAAGTACCTAGAGAGTAGTAAGGAAGTGCAAAGTAAGGAAAGAGAAAAAATGAGAAAATAAACAATCTAACAGAACTATATGCTTTGAAAGATAGAAGAGAAGAGATATAGAGGAGGAACTGTTGAAAAAAGAATTCTGAAGAAATTTAAAAGATAGAAATAGAACAAAATGGTAAAGCAATGAATAAGATTACAAATAATTCATAAAACTGGAAAATAACTGGAAAAAATTTAAAAGTAAAAAATATTGACTTCAATCCACAATTTCAGCTTCCAGATAAAGGACTTCTACAGGTAAGAGATTTGGTTGATAGATCTATGCTGTCCTTGTCTCCTCCTCTGCGATGGTCTCCTCAATGCAATCCTTTCCTCTGTGAAAAAGCCATTCGGTGCCGATTCTGGTACGTGTTGGTGCCGCTGGAGCTGGAACTGACCAGTGAACTTCTGATTTGCTGCTGCTATCTTCCTCACTGTGCATGGACTCCCAACAACGTCGAGTAACTTCTGAGAAAAACCAGGCTGATGGATGCTGGGACTTCGAGGGAGAAGTTTTCAGATTTTGAGCCGGGCAAGCCTTGAACATGCCGCTGCCATCGGAGCCAGATGCGCAGGAGACAGGCAGAAGTGGCGAAAAGGATCACTCCGACTATAGGTCTCCGAAGCTGGACATCTAGCAAATATCCAACGCGACTCACCAGGCACATCCTGACACCTGGCCTCGCAGGAAGTTCCCTCCAGCTCCTCCGATCGCAGGCCAACGACTGCAGCGCTACATCTGCACTGCTTCCGCCAAGGAACTCGACTTTGTCGTTGCCTCCGACCGTCCGCCCCAAATCTGCCATCTCCCTTTCAGCTTCCAAACAGGGGCAAGCTGCAGCACACAGCCGTCGGCACACAGGATCAAAGGATCCAGACCTAGTCCTCACAACTCCAACCAGAATGAGTTCCCAGTCTGGTCTCTCCCAGCCGCCACTTCACAGTCCAACGATCCTCAAGTGCAAGGCCCCTCAACCGTCGAACCAGAACCAACGGTCAAATCATAAGAACAGTAAGTAATATGAAAAATAAATATATAACAAAGGAAAATAAACTCAGATAAAGAAATTAAGATCTAAGATAAAAGTAAAATATTGGAAACCAACAATAAAAAATTATAAAAGACAAAAGAAAGGAAAAAATAATAAGTTGTCTGAAGGAGACAGAACAATAGATGACTTAACGGCCCGCCATCTTGAAAAAAAAAAAAAAAACTATGAACCTCAGTTGTTCAAACGTGTGGTCATTTTCCCCAAAATTCTGTATATGGTGCCTAAAGCTGTGCATGTACAATATAACAGTGTGTGTAACTGATGTATGCAGACAACTCGATTAATTAATGGCCCTAATCGGTACTGATAATGGAAAATTAACATCTTAAAATTGACAACAAAGTGAGAGTTAAGTCCAACTATCACAGTGCATCACTTCCACAAAACACCAAAGCAAAAAAGTAAATGTTCAGGAGGCCCTCAGCTCTGCTCCTGAGCTGGGGCGGGAGAACTGCCAAGTTTGTCTTCAATAATATTCAAACATTCCCACCTGAGGTGTTGACAAACTTCTCCCCATTAGAACAGTTCTCAGTTCCTGGGCCTTACTGCACTCAAACAAAAAAACATGCAGTTCAAAATATAACAAAACATTTCCCCAGCAAAACAAACTGGGAAAGCACCAGTAACAGTCCTTTAAACATTAGAGTTAAAGAGCCCTGCCCCGCCTGGGGCCTGGTAATGGGCCATAGTAGTGCTGTGGGCCCAGGAGCACAAAGGAGAAAGTAAAAAAACAAACAAACCCTCTTTCTCCCGAAGTTGCAAGCTGTAACACAAGCCCTAGTAATTGTCCAGGCAAAACTACAAAACAGCATTCAAAAACAGTTTACCTCAAAACAGTGGCTTGCTTGGAAAACTTCACAAAAAGAAAACATAGTTTTTCAGTTACTAGCCTTACAGGCAACTCCTATTTCCATAGCTTCCTGGTCTAGAAATACCTGTTCAACAATGTCCATTTCTTCCTCAGGCATGGCCTCAGCTTCCTGGCATGGAGCTAAATTATCCACTTCCATGGGTTCTAGGCTATTCAGTTGCTCTGGACTGGCTGGCTGCTGAGTACCGGAGAGAAGACCCTTTCCCTTCCTTGTCCTCTCTGATTCTGAAGGGAAAGCAGCTGGCTTTTTAGGGGGAAAGCCACGCCCTGCTTTCAGTGTGCCTGTGCTGTTCTGAGGCTCTCTTGAGCTCCCGCTGTGGATGTTGTGGTAACTGTAGGGTTTTCTCATAGGGGCATTCTGCCTAAACCTAATATTGACAGTTTTGAGAACAAACCTAGCAGAGCTGGGCTGAGTTTCCATGTCCTCATCTTCAGTGGAATCCTCCCTAGTGAACTCAGGGAACCTAGGCTGCTGGGCTCTGTGGGGCTTGGGAACAACTTTCCTAGCCCTGTCTCTGCCTCTCCTGGGTTTCTAGCTAGGAACACGTCAGGCACAGAGTCTGACTGGTTACAAGACCTAGCGACTTGATGAATTATAGATCTAAAAAGATTAGGTTTTGTGCTAGTCCGGTAAGGTCTTCCAGCGTCATTCTCATGTTTGTTTTCAACATGTCCAGCAATCCTCTTCGCCTGGTCCCTTCGATCTTTCCAAACATGATGTCCTTCTCCAATGATCTTTCTCTTCTGAAAGTATGGCCAAAACAAAACAGTTGTAACTTCATCATTTGGGCTTCTAGTGACATAGCCGGTTTGATCTCTTCCAGAATTAATTTGTTAGTTCTTATGGCGGTCCACAGCATGCATAAAATCCTTCACCAACACCAAAGCTCAAACGAGTCAATCTTCTTTCTGTCTTGTTTCCGTAGTGTCCAGCTTTTGCATCCGTGATTGACCACCGAGAAGATGAGTATGTGGACAAGTCTGATCTTCGTTTGGAGTGTTACAGTATTTCCTTGCCTTTGAATACTTTGTTGTCAATTTTAAGATGTTAATTTTCCATTATCAGTACCGATTAGGGCCATTAATTAATCGAATTGTCTGCATACATCAGTTACACACACTGTTATATTGTACATGCACAGCTTTAGGCACCATATACAGAATTTTGGGGAAAATGACCACACGTTTGAACAACTGAGGTTCATAGTTGTCTGTAAATTCTCCATTTCTTGGAGAGGTAGAAATTTAGACAAATTACTGCTGCAAGAGTAACATAAGTTCATTTTTAGGTTTAAGACAGTAGTGCCTAATGGACTAAACCAGAACTAAACAGATTTAAATATATTTTTATAATTCTAGTATGTGATATAGACTTTTACCATATCGTACCATACAGTTTCTTAAACCCAGCAAAATTTCAACAAGGATTCAATATGGTTTACAATGTAGATTCCCTCAAAATTAGGTTCCACATATTAAGCAGAGTCATGAAAGATTAATAGATACGTAAAAGGGAAAAAACCCGCAAAAGAGGCGGTGGGACTGCTGGATGACCAGGGGAAAAAGGGTACATCAAGGAAGACAAACAAATTGCAGACAGACTAAATTCCTTCTTTGCATCTGTCTTTATGAAGGAGGACACCGCAACAATACCAGAAGCAGTGAAAATGTTCAAAGGAGTAAAAGAGGACAGCCTCACCACAGTAGAAGTGGACTTGGACCAGATATACTACCAGATCGACAAACTGGACCGGGTGAAATTCACCCGAGAGTCTTAAAAGAACCGAAGGTTGAAATTGGAGAACTATTGCAAAAACTTGCCAACGTGTCAATTAGAACTGGACAGATAACGGACGACTGGAAGTTAGCGAACGTCACGCCAATTTTCAAAAAAGGATCAAGAGGAGAACCGGGCAACTACAGACCTGTGAGTAGAGAATGACACGGGGAAAAAATCTGTCCCCGTCACCGCCCCGTCACCGGCCCACCATCCTCTGCACCGCCCCGTCACCGCCGTTCCCTTCACCGCCCCGTCACCGTCACCGCCATCCCTTTCACCGCCCCGTCACCGCCACTGCCATCCCATTCACCGCCCCGTCACCGTCCCCGCTGCATCCATATAAGCCTTAGTACTGTAATATTTAGCTTATTCCTTTCTTATAAATCAAAGTTCCTGCTGCTGAACTAGAGAAAGAGATGTTCAGCTGGCAGGGCTTTGTTTATAAATTTTTATCAACACAACTAATATACTATTTTATCCTAAAGCAAAAAATAAATAAATAAATATAATTTTTTTTTCTACCTTTGTTGTCTGGTTTCTGCTTTCCACATCTTCTCATTGAATTCCTTCCATCCACTGTGTGTCTTCTCTCTGCGTCTTCCATTTGCTGTTACTGTGCCTCTCCCTTAACCCCCCCCCCCCCCCAATTGGTCTAGCACCCATCTTCTTCCCTCCGTTCCCCCATAGTCTGGCATCTGTCTTCTTCCCATTCTGTCTTCCACATTTCCCTTCGGGGTCTGTTCCTCTCCACCCTCCTTCAATGTCTGTCCTATTCCTTTCCACCACCACCCTTCCCTCCCTCCTTTACCATCTATTCCTTTCTACCACCCTTCAGCTCCTCTCGCGTGGCCTATCTATCTACCTTCCTCCCTCTTATTTTCATGGCACGTTACAATGTAATTTGTGCAAGCCACTGGAGCCTGCGAGCTCGGTCCCTGTCCCATCCCCACAAACCATCTCGCTTCTGTGCTCCTATTTTCCCCATTTCTAATATCTCCCATATGTATCTGCCATTGCCCCCCCCCCCCTGTGTCCATATACCATCCCCATGGCATGTCCCCTTTATGTCTCTGTCCCTATGCCCCATGAACATAATTTTCCCTCTTTCTGTTACCTTCCTGTGTCCAGATTTCCCCTATCTTCCACTTCCATACCAGTGTGTCTCTTCTTTTCAACCCCATCTAGCTTTTTTCCCTCTTTCTTCCCCTCCCCCCCCTGCTTCTAGCATCTGGCTCACCTGCCAGTCCTTCCCTTTCTTTCCTGCTGTGGGTTTTTCTTTCCGACTTCATCCCCTTGGCCCAGAATCCTTTTCCCTTTCACTCCCTCCTTCCAATTTGAGCCGGGAACACTAGCGATCGCACGGTCCCCGCAGCTCACACCCGCCTGCCCAATCGATTCTAGTGTTTAGCCAGCTCTCTCCCTTCTCCTCACCTTAGTTTGTAGATTTTCTTTTTCGGCGACCCGCACGCTATCAGAGAGCCGCGCACGCGCGGCTGCTCAGTGTTCAATCTTCTGCTCTGCTGCAACTTCCTGTTTCCGGTTGCGTCAGAGCAGAAGATTGAACACTGAGCAGCCGCGCGTGCGCGGCTCTCTGATAGCGTGCGGGTCGCCGAAAAAGAAAATCTACAAACTAAGGTGAGGAGAAGGGAGAGAGCTGGCTAAACACTAGAATCGATTGGGCAGGCGGGTGTGAGCTGCGGGGACCGCGCGATCCTTCATGCCTCACTGCGGGGACAAGACCATTCACCGCCCCGCGGGCGGTGAATGGCCTTGTCCCCGTCGCCGCAGCGACTGCTAGTTTTCTTCCCCGTTTTCGGCGGGTGACCCGCGGCTAAAATGCGGTGGCCGCGGGTAAACCGCCACCGTGTCATTCTCTACCTGTGAGTCTTATGTCTGTCCCTGGAAAGAAGGTTGAAGCACTGATTAAAGATAGCATAGTCCGGCACATGGATACACACGACCTGATGAGAATCAGTCAACATGTCTTCAGAAAAGGGAAATCATGTTTGATGAATTTACTTCAATTTGTTGAGACAGTGAACAAACAAATTGATAGAAGAGAACCAGTGGACATAATATACTTGGACTTCCAGAAAGCGTTCGACAAGGTTCCACATAAAAGACTTCTCAAGAAACTACAAAGCCATGGAATAAAGGGAGATATACTAAGATGGATAGGCAAATGGCTGGAGAACAGAAAGCAGAGAGTGGGCATAAATGGGAAGTTCTCAGACTGGGAGAAAGTGACTAGCAGAATGCCCCAGGGCTCGGTACTTGGGCCCATCTTATTTAATATTTTCATCAATGATCTAGAAGAAGGAACATCCAGTGAGATCATTAAGTTTGCAGAGGACACAAAGCTATGCCGGGCAATCAGTTCGCAGAAGGATAGCGAGGAACTCCAGAGCAACTTGTGTCAGTTAGAGAAATGGGCAGAGAAATGATAGATGAAGTTTAATGTGGAAAAGTGCAAAGTAATGCATTTAGGCAGAAAGAACAAGGAACACGAGTATAAAATGTCAGGTGCAACTCTGGGTAAGAGTGAACAAGAAAAGGACCTGGGTGTACTGATAGACAGGACCCTGAAACCATCAGCACAATGCGCAGCAGCGGCAAAGAAAGCAAATAGAATGTTAGACATGATAAAGAAGGGAATCACGAGTAGATCGGAGAGGGTTATAATGCCGCTTTATAGAGCAATGGTCAGACCACACTTGGAATACTGTGTCCAACATTGGTCTCCCAACCTAAAGAAGGATAAAAAACTGCTGGAGAGGGCGCAGAGATGAGCAACGAAGCTGGTAAAAGGTATGGAGAACTTGGAATACGAGGAATGACTTAGGAGACTGGGATTGTTCTCCCTTGGGAAGAGGAGACTGTGAGGGGATATGATCGAGACTTTCAAAATACTGAAAGGAATTGACAAAATAGAGCAGGAAAATAAGTTATTTACAATGTCCAATGTGACATGAACAAGAGGACATGGACTGAAGCTGTGGAGGGACAAGTCCAGGACAAATATTAGGAAGTTCTGCTTCACGCAGTGAGTGGTGGACACCTGGAATGCTCTCCAGAGGAGGTTATTGTGGAATACACCGTCCTAGGATTTAAAGGCAAACTAGATGCACATCACCTTACGAGAGGCATAGAGGGATATGGGTGACTAAAATTATGCCAGGTGTACACCTGGCTGGGCCTCCATGTGTGCAGATCACTGGACTTGATGGACCGAAGGTCTGATCCGGAGATGGTGGTTCTTATGTAACTTATGTATCATTTTCCTAAACTGATAATGTGACTCCGTTCGATGCAAATTTAAAGGTAAGCTTTTCCAAACTTTGGGTCCTTGATATTCAAAAGTTGATTCATATAAGTGTTTACAACAAACATTTAAAAGAGAAGGACAATGAAGTTTGAAATGCTGCATTGATTTTGAATTTTATTAAAAGATCTCATAATATTAACATCAGAAATTAACTCCCTGGAATTTAATCCATATATAGCCTTATGGACCATACAAGTGATCTTAAATTTAATTCTTTCAATGGTAGCAAATGTAGCTAAAAGTGGGCTAGCCCTTTAAAACTGATTTAATCAAAAAATTTATATGGCCACAGTATTCTGAAGTAACCGTAATCTCCTATGCTCTTTCTCTATTTTAAACCCACAATAAAGGGAATTACAGCAATCTAAATATGGAAGCAAAACAGCCTGAACAACAATCCTAAAGCTAACCTGGCTTAAAGATGATTTTATTGTTCTTAATCACCTTAATCTAAAACAAAAACAAATATGATCAGCAAAGGTAAGATCAGAATCAAGTTTATTATTATTATTTTATATACTGCCTATCAAGGTTATCTAATCTAATCTAATCTTTGGTTTATATACCGGGTCATCTTCCGGTGAAGCTTGACTCGGTTCACATATAATTAAGACTAGAGTACATAGCAAAAAACATAGGAGAAGGAAAAGCTAATTAAAAACTTAAGCACATAAGAAAAGCATAAGAAAAATAACTATAATATTATCATTTCGTTGAGGCTATAGTTAAACCATTTAAAAATTGCGAGAACAACAAAGTTTTCAGGAATTTACAAAATAATTGTAGCTAGCCTAAAAGCCTAATGGAGTTGGAAAGTTCATTCCAGATCTCTACAAACTTCAAAACAAAAGATTGACTGAGCTTCCCAGCAAATTTAATTCCCTTAAAGGAAGGGAAGGCTAACTTATATCTAAGCGGTTTTACAATCAGGTACTCTATAACACCTAACACTTTTAATGTTCTCTGAATCTTAAGTTTCTTTCCTGTCATCAACACTAATTTAGTACAAGGAAGTGAGTTATAATCACCAAACCAGTGGTGTAGTAAGGAGGGGCAGTATGACCCGGGAGCGCCAGCACCCTTCCTCCTCTTTGCCCCCTGTTCCTTCCCTGCCCCCCACATACTACTAATTTTGTAAACCGCTATGACACGCTTTTTCAGACCGCTAAGAAAGCAAATAGAATCTTAGAAATTGTTGGGAAAGGAATGGACAACAAAGATGAAAATGTTATAATGCCCTTGTATGCCCTATGGTATTGCTGCATCTCGAATATTGTGTGCAGTTCCGGTCACCATATCTCAAAAAAGATGTAGCGAAATTAGAAAAGGTATAGAGAAGGGCAACAAAAATGATAAAAAGGGATGGGATAACTTCCCTATGAAGAAAGGCTAAAGCGGCTAGGGCTCTTCAGCTAGGAGATGAGACAACTCAGGGGTGATATGATAGAGGTCTATAACTAATGAGTGGAGTGGAAAGGGTAGATATGAATCACTTGTTCACTCTTTCTAAAAATTCTAGGACATGCAATGAAGCTACTAAGTAGTAGATTTAAAACAAACCAGAGAAAATATTTCTTCACACATCGTGTAATTAAACTCTGGAATTCGTTGCCGGAGAATGTGAGAAATCAATTAGCTTAGCGGGGTTTAATGCTGGAGAAATCAGTTAGCTTAGTGGGGTTTAAAAATGGTTTGGATAATTTCCTAAAAGAGAAGTTCATAGGCCATTATTGAGATGACTTGAGGAAATCCACTGCTTATTCCTATGATAAGCAGCATAGAATCTGTTTTGCCACTTGGGATCTAGCTAGGTACTTGGGACCTGGGTTGGCTACTGTTAGAAATAGTATACTGGACTTGATGGACCTTTGGTCCCAGTATGGCAATTCTTATGTTCTTAGTTTTAGACCTATGCACAGATGAGTGGGTGAACAGCTGAATGCAAGACTAGGGATGGCACGGAATGGAAGAAATTGTCTTAGTTGGCTTAAAAGCAATCACCAAGTTAATAGTTAATGTGAATCTTCAGCAGCCTCAGTAACACTACACATATTTATTCCAGGCCTATATCTCTCCTAGAATAGTAGATAAAATGTTAGCACTAATACTAAATATTTAAAATTTGCAGCCAAAAATGTCTCCTTGGGTCATTTATTTTGATCTTCCTCACAAATTCTGAGATATTGGCAATGTGTGATAGAGTATCTCAATGGAGTAGTGGGTATGAAATAGAATTGAAGGGGAATATAGGGGGGTTTGATGATTTCTTAGGAATGGGGTTGAAATTAGGGGATGTGTCAAACTGCTGCACTGGGAATTTCTTATAGCCCACAAATGATTCTTGCAAAGTTGGATATGTGAGAGCCCCTTAACATTAACTCAATGATGAAATGGGATTGCTTCCCTAATGCTAATAGAGTGTTTGTCTGTGAAGAGGGGGACTCCAGGAAGATTAGTGTCATTTTAAAAAGTATGGGAGCCATTATGAAATTATTTGTCATCATGAGCATTTAGAGGGGGCATAATCAAAAGAAACGTCTAAGTCTGTTTTGAGCCTAAGTCGCTAGTCAGCCAAAGTTGGCAGTGTCAAAAGTCCATTCCCGAAAAATACATCCAAAATATTTTGTTTTTTCGAAAGTCGTCTGATTGTCCAGCCCTCTTAATTGTATCTTCTTTCGCTGATTGTACTAATTTCCGCTGTTTGTTCAGCCGTTGTATATTGTAAACCGCCTCGAACTACTACGGCTTTGGTGGTATATAAGAAATAAATTATTATTATTATTATTAATTATACGTCCAGCAATTTGATCATCCAGACTGCTAAGTCGTCTATCTTTATACCCCATTCTCGTCCAAAAATTTGTCAAAGTCAAAAACGTCTAGAAAAAGACCTTTTGGACGCAGATGTGTATGTTTTTATTCTGATTTTTATGGCAGTGGGGGGGGGGGATCAGTGATCACTGGGGGATTGTGTGGGGGTCTGTACTTTGTGTCTGCTGTGGTTATGTGGTCATTTTGGATACCTTTTTGCCACTTAGACCTGTTTATAGATGGCCTAAGTCACTACGTATATGTTCCGTCTAGGCCAGGGGTGTCAAAGTCCCTCCTCGATGGCCGCAATCCATTCGGGTTTTCAGGATTTCCCCAATGAATATGCATGAGATCTATTTGCATGTACTGCTTTCATTGTATGCTAATAGATCTCATGCATATTCATTGGGGAAATCCTGAAAACCCGACTGGATTGCAGCCCTCGAGGAGGGACTTTGACACCCCTTGTCTAGGCAGTCTTGTTAAATCTTTGGTTATACTTGCAGTACGACTAAGTCTAGGTCGGCCCCCGTCACGCCCAAATCCTACCCTCACCACTCCTCCTAATACGCCCCTTTTAGCTATGGGCGTACAGCAGCACTGACAAGACCTAAGTCATTTTTAAATACGTCTAAAACCTGGTTCGATTATCGGCACTTGGACGACTTGTCTTACTGATCATTCAAGTGCCGATTTTAGGCTGGTTTTTAGATGTATTTTCGTTTTGACTATGAACCCCGTAGTTATTACCAAATTACCGACTTATTGAGACTTTTTGATGTGTATGTAGCATGAAATGATTAATTTTGTCTGGACTTAGCAAATAAAGAATTATAAAATTATTGCCTGAACCAAAGTGTGTTTCTAAGAGACTCTGACCATCTTCCTTATGAAGGAGTTAAGTGCCTCTATTCAGTGGAAAACAAAGGAATGGCCAGGTGTACAGCCCAATATCTCCTCAGACCACAATCAACTAAGCAACAATGTGAACTGCCCCCAGTCTGCAAGGACAATGCTTGGGACCTGAAACTCCAAGATAAAATACACTATTAAAATAGAACAAGGCTCTCCCTAGCCACAATATATAGCAGAGTCTAAGCCATTCAAAGATGAAAGGATGACCATTCACCTGCAATTTCCAAAACAATGGCTGTTTTTGACCTTATCAATACTTAGCAAAGACAGTTTTAATAAGGCACTGCTCTGATAGTAACAGAAAGAGTTTTGAATTGAATTTCTGAGCTGTGATTGGATACTATGCCAGACTCCTCAAAGATTGGACATTCCCTGCCTACCAGATTTCCATCCCCCAGAATCCATAAAAGGAAAATTCACCTATGCTTTCCCCCTTTTTGATTGACGCTGGACATTGGGTACCACATCTTGCTGCAGTATATCCTCCACAGGCCATGTGCTACTGAAGAACTTTGCAACCAGCATGGCCCTGTAACATAGCGAGTAACTTTTAATACAGTTTAAATTAATCATTCTGCTTCTTTATCAATATTTCATCTTGTGGCACATTTCCTTTGTTTAAAGATCCTAAATTGTAACTGCATTTACCGCTTACCTGCCTAATCTTATAAACAAATATGCTCTGTAATAATAAAATTCCAGCTTGTCTTTAAAAGCTCTCAAAGCTAAGCTAGGTAGTGCATTCCCCAAATTAACATCTATTTAATATAAAATATATTCCTCTCTTTAAGAGTAATATATTTTATTGGGGAGAATTCTTGTGACACTAGCATGTATTACAGTTTTATAATTTCAGAAACACACATGCAACAATTTCTGCACTAGATTTCTGGGACCCAATGGCAGCACATTTCTTGGTGCTTGATGTGCATAGGAATTTTCAGAAAGATTCAAGCAGTGTTGCTTAATCACAGTGCAACAGAGTGAGTAACAGGAAGCTGGAATGTCTTGCATGAGGTCACTCAGGTTAGTAGTAGAACTTCCGATTCTGAGTTTAGTCCTTCAAACACCAGCTCACTCTTCCCTTCTGAGTTTACACAGATTGTAATGGGCAGTTGCTTTAACATGTGTCAGGGGTGAGGAAAAGAAGGAATCAGAGTTGTGGCTGCTTTAATATGCGTCAGGGTTGGGATCAGAGGGGAGTTGCTTTAATGTGTGTCAGGGAAGTAGGGTTGGAGGACCTGTTGCATGGTCTGATTTGAGGCAGCTCATGTGCCAAGCCTCTTTATCCAGGTCCCAGTTAATATTCAGCCAGGACCCAGATAAGTTTGGTCAGGTGGTCTTATTTGCCTGGTTTACTTATCTGGCTAAAATCAGTTGGTACCTGGTTAAGTGATGGCTGAGCCTCCACTCTCAGACCGCCAACACTATAGCCGGTTTGGGTTTAACTAGTTAGAGGGGATATTCAGCAGTATGATCCAGGGAAGTTCTGCAGAATATTCACTCGAGGTCGGCTCAGTACCAGTTAACTAGATAAGAGGCTCTGCTACCCGTTTAACTGGCTTTGCATTTCAAGCTCATTGCCAAGAAATATTGGTGCATCCTTAAAGTGAATCCAGTTTTTGAAACAATGCCATGGTTTGCCTTCCAGTGATGGAAAAACCTAAAGCAATTTTTGGCACCGTCAATGCTTTTTAAGGAGATGCCTGTTAAAGATTGCCAAAAGGGACAATATAACTATAATTAGCATACAGTGTGCCCATAAATGTTGCAAATTATGGCAGTGTGCTTTAATTTCATTATGTACCATATAATGGAGAGGTTTTATTGCAGTTCAGAAGAGGTAGTTTATATAATTTTGTGCCTGTCGGTTGTGCATTGGTGAACACCTTAGTCCAATTCAAACTGAAGGGAGTGAATCTCTTAAACTTGCTGATCTCTGGTTCGCTATATTATATTTTAAGTTTATATGTTTATGTGTGTTAATAAACTCCCCTTTGTGTAACCAAGTGTGGGGACTTTTCTAAGCATCTTATCTACTCAGCAATACTTTATCTACAACTGGAACACAGAAGAATTAAACTGATTAAATCACGAGGCTGAGTTGCAATCTGTGCTCCAAATTGTCATGATTTTATGAAGTATCCATAGATTACAATGACATGCCATTGACTACTGGGTCTGAAAAAGAGAATGGGAGAACTATCTCATTAGCATTTCTATATATATCAGAAGTTATGCCAAGTATGATTCAATGTTTGAATGATTTCTATGATAAGACGCCTTGTTGGCAACTCTCATTGGTTCATTTTTGCATTTCAAATGGACTGGAGAATGATAATTGATATGTTTTTGAATGTTGAAAGAGAGATGTCCGTCCATTTATTAAAGGGCACTGTGGGATGGCATTGTGGCTCTGATTCTACAAGTGGTGCCTAGATTGGCACCGCCTACCAGTGCCTAGCCAATTTTCCACACAGAACCTAAGAACTTAAGAATTGGCATACTGGGACAGACTGAAGGTCCATCAAGCCCAGTATCCTGTTTCCAACAGTGGCCAATGCAGGTCCCATGCACCTAGCTAGATCCCAAGTAACAAAACAGATTCTATGCTGCTTATCCTAGGAATAAGCAGTGGGTTTCCCCAAGCCATCTCAATAATGGCCTATGGACTTCTCTTTTAGGAAATTATCCAAATCTTTTTTAAACCCTGCTAAGCTAACTGATTTCACCACATTCTCTGGCAACGAATTCCAGATTGTGTGATAATTACATATTGTGTGAAGGAATATGTTCTCCGGTTTGTCCTCCAATCCTAGCATTTTTGAAAAGAGTGAACTAGCAATTCACATCTACCCTTTCCACTCCGTTCATTATTTTATAGACCTCTATCGTATCACCCCTGAGCTGTCTATTCTCCAAGCTGAACAGCCCTAGCCACTTTACCTTTCCTCATAGTGAAGTCGTCTCATCCCTTTTATCATTTTCGTTGCCCTTCTCTGTACCTTTTCTAATTCCGCTATATCTTTTTTGAGATATGGCGACTAGAACTGCACACAGTTTTCGAGGTGCGGCCGTACCATAGAGCGATACAAGGGCAGTATAACATTTTCATATTTCTTTTCCATTCCTTTCCTGATAATTCCTAACACTCTATTTGCTTTCTTAGCAACTGCCGCACATTTTTAATTTGCTTAAATGGCATGATAATTGAAGACACCATTACAACAGAATTAAAAATGATTAATTAAAGTTCCGCATCGAAATTGGTGTGGTGCCTACCTGAACCTATGCGAAACGTGAGTATATCTGGGCATGGAATGACTTAGGCATTGGTAGGCATCGGTGTGAGGTAGCAGTTAATTAAGCCAGGAGAAACCCTGGCCTAATATACCAGTGCCTCACATCAGGATGCCAGCGACGCCTAAGTCGAGTTAGGCACTGCTAGGTGTGACTCTATAAATGGCGCCTTATTCTGATTGACCATCAGCAGGTATTGTTTTCAATGGCACCTACCGATTTAGGCACCGTTTATGGAATCATAAACTGTCTATAGCTTTGCTTTCAAGATTCATTGACTGGGTATATATCAAATTATTGCTGAAAACATTGCAGGTATGCTATGATTGCTTTTTAACCCAAATCATACAAAGAATTTTTGCGTTTTGAGAAATTCCCATGAATGAGTTTGTATAGCTTTTGGCCTATGAGAATGTTTGCCATGTTGTGATGCCTGCTCAATATATTTTTCACACATTTCAATTTAATGTTTGAACTTTTTTTGCAGATGAAATGTGATATTACATCTTGCCTTGCATTTTGCTTCATCCTGTGGAGTGACAGGACCTTGGATGTCATCGGGGTTGGGCGTCCACATCAGTGCCAGAGAGTCATTAAATGCACTGAGCTGTCTTCTGGGAACAAAGGCCGCTGGTAAGACTCACCACTATCCCCTATGTTTTGCTTTTTCATGAAGCATATAGTAGCTGTATTGAAGTCCTTCTTCACTAAGGACAGTCCTAGGGCTACTAGATTTTAGTTGACTAAAATCTGGACCCATAGCCCTGCCCCAAGGTCCGCCCAGTTCCGCCCGGCACCGGTCCATTACGCCCACATCACACCTCCAGCCCTGCGCCCCGCCCCGTTATGCCCACATCACGCCCCAGCCTCACCCCATCCCCGCCCCCTCAACCTGTTCTCGTCGGGAGGGAAAGCATCCGCGCATGCCCAGATCCAATGTGATGGCATCACACGCACGTGCGTGTGACATCACCACATTGCATCTGCGCGGATGCCCTCCTGACATAGTCCCAAAGAAGAAGCTTTTCAAAATCCGGACAAAGTGGCAGGTTTTGAAAAGCTGTCCGGATGCCCAGACGTGCCTTTTTAAAAAGTGGACATGTCCGGTAAATCCAGACCTCTGGTAACCCTAGACAGTCCATCAAGCAGTTATGATTAGTAGTAGTAGTATTTGTTTTTCTTCCTTTTTCATAAGACAGGCTTAACAGGATCAACACAAAAATGTTGTCAGGCCCTGACAGAGGAACCAGCCCAAGTAGAGGATTCCACGTCAGCCAAAACAAGTCAGCTATGTCACATTATACCATGTTTGCCATGTTATGTTTTGCCGTGCATTACAAGGTCTACATGGGTAAAGGGTGGAGAGTAGAGGTACATTATATGTAGGAGTAAGAGACAAGACATGTCATATTTATGTTGCAATATAAGAAAAGGTACCAAGTCTTAGTGCACACTTACTTGAGAAAAGAGGCAACAATGTCAGTTGGGTTCTGTTTATCAGATACAACAATATGTTAATCGAAATAGAATATCTCTGGCAAATGAAATGATAGAAAGATGCGGTTTGTTGCATTTCAATCAGCATCTTCTTAATTACTTAGTCAGCTGAATAACTCAGTTTCTAAGACTAATTAGGTTGATGGATCCGTAATGTGGTGGTTAGTATTGGTGATATCATGTTTTCAGTGCTTTGAACAAAAACATCATGATTTTATATTGAATGTTGAATTATATATTGAATGCTTTTCTCAACTGTTATGGTTGTGAGTTGTAAATGATATGGGATTGTGTCTATGAAAACTGTGCTTAAAGACACATTTTTGCAATTTTTTTGAAGACTGTAATAGTGATATACTTAAAGTGGAGTTTTTTTGACCAATGACTGGAGAATATATTCAGTCTCATGAAATTGGGACTTGTTGGAACAAGATATATGAGGTCTTTTTTCTCCACTATCTGAAACTTGTGCAGTGTCTATTGATATCAATTCTAATGTGCTTAGTCTGTTTTCTGGTTATATTTTTTAGGCTTTGCTAGTAAAATTACATAGTTTATTCTTCTTTATAACGTTAGTATTTGATTGGTAGCCAGTGTAAGAGAATCAGTGTAGGTACATGTCTTGGGATGTTGTAACTAATTCTTGCTACAGTGTTTTGGGAGGTTTAAAGGGATTTTAGGTATTTCTTTGGAACTCCTAAAAACAGTGCATTGCAGTAATCAAAGCGAGATGAGACAGAACTTTGGACTATGAGTCTTAAGTTCTCTTCGGATAATACTCTCTTCAGGGGTTTGATTATTTTCAGCTTCTGAAAATTTTTCCTCAGTGTGTGCTTTATGTGGTCTTTCATCTTTAGGGATGGGTCAAGGAGAACTCCTAGAGATTTCAAGCTTTTCAATAACTGGATTTCGGCATTGTTAATTTTAATTGAGGTTGGGAATATGGAGGTGTTGCGGTTGCTCAGTAGCGTTATTTTTGGTTTTCTCCACGTTGAGCTTGAGTCGATTTATTTGTAGCCATTGGTTCACTGTGTCTAATAGAGTGCCTTTTAAAGCATTGCACTAAGGACCATTATTGGCAGCTGTCTAATAAAATGCTACCGATTGCGTGTCAGTCATGCAATGGTGCCATCTACAGAATCTCGGTTTTCATTAAAGGTAGACACCAAAAAATATAGGCCATTGTTTTAAAAGTCTATATTTCCGGTGCCTACCTTTGACGAGAATTGTATCTCTGGAGACACCTTAGAACACCTAAGGTTGTTTCCAGTATTAACCACACCTACTTCGACCTTAGGTGTTCTAAGGCACCTCTATAGACATGATGAAGGTGCCATTTTTCCAAGCTTTTTAAATGGCTTTTACCAATTAAGTTAGCTCCCAGTAGGGTGCCTATCGATGCCTAATTTAAGAATTTATAGAATATTGGCCTAAGTGCCATTCTGATCAAAGCCAATGTTTTAGGCACCATATATAGAATTTGGGGGATTATGGGGCCAATTTTATAACTGAACCCAAAGGTTAGGTAGTTGCTAATATAAAGGGGGCAATGCACCAATTCAATAATGACAATAACATGTAATTTTCATTATAGAACACTAGCGCAAATTTTAAATTTTGGTGTACCCATTTATGTCAACAGCAGGTATAAGTGGGCATATCTATACGTGGCACTTTAGCATATAACTTATAGAAATCTAAAAGTTATATGTGTAAATATTAGGATTCCCATACCATGCCCATGTCCTTCTCCTGTGAACGACCCACTCGTTTTTACACCCTAAAGAGTCCTATTACTAAGCATAAAGTGGCCTGCGCTATTTTTAGTGCATGGGTTACCCATGAGCTGTGACCACTTTTTTAGCATGGCTATAAAATGGCTGCAATTTGGCTTTCCCTATTAATGGCCACATGCTAATTTTGAAATTAGTGCATGGCCATTAGCCCATGAGTCTTTACCGTCACCTATTTTGCAAGCAGTAAGGGCTCTCGCACTAATCCTGTGCTAATTGGTCAACGTATGCCAATGCCCATATGCTAACCAATTAGCACAGGGCATGCCTACTCTCTGCCCCCAAATACCTTTGGTGTCTCATTGGTTGGAGAAGACACACACTCTTACTGACATTAGGTGGTAAATGATTGATCAAATATTGACCGACATGAGGGTGATGATGTCAATGCTTTATTGAACTTTAAAGAACATCAATGGATTTTTTTTTTTTTTTTTTGTGGCCTCCACTGAACTAAGTTCTACAATTGACTGGACTTCTTATCTGTGATATCAATTGTGCTGCTGGTCTCCAGTGCCATGTGACCCTATTTTTGGCATCTCATAAATCTCATTGGATTATTTTTGACTGTTTGCTGTGACACGCATCGTGCTAATTGGTCTCCAGTGCCGCATGATTCTATATTGGTGTCTCAAAGCAGGGGAAGCTGTAATTCTTCAAAGAATGTTTGCCCAAGTTGCATGCAAGAATGTTGTTAGTCTCATTGGAGGTGAGCCATCTTCTCTTATCATGAAATATAGGTTTCTTTATGGTACTTGCTCCATCTTTCCTTTTTGATGATATTACACCATCTAACTTTTTGAATTGTGTTGAATTTATTAGGACTACGCCTTGACGCAGCAAGATGTTTCTTGCAAAACATGGCCAGTATCAGCAATGCATAGGGTCCTCCTCTAAAAGACAGTTTGAATAATAATTTAAGTTTCACAGTTTATAAATGTTACAAAAAAAAGGGCCTGTAACGAGGTGAGTGAGTTGTGGGGCTGTGTTTCCCTATGTTAAATAAGTCATTGTTCAGGTCCATAAAATCATGCTGAATGGTGCTGGATATTGATGTTTTCATGGCACAAGAATTTAAATATAAATTAAAAGAGATAATGATTAGCATTGGGTTTCCTTTGTTTTGAATTTCAATACCGCCCCCACTATCTAGGAGTGTACACCCCTTTAACCTTTTGACACTGCATGGATTAAGGCATAACCCCTCTTAATTCCCTAGTGGTTTACTGGCCCTTCCCTCTCCTCTGAAAGTGTGGCAAAGAAACTCAGGCTCTATGATAACCTCTGCTATTACAGCATTCAGTCCAAAGTAGGAAGTAAGGGCGAGGAGTTGCCTAGTGGTTAATGCAGTGAGCTTTAAATCAAGGGACTTTGGTTCAAATCCCACTTTAACTCAATTTTTAAAAAAATAGATTTGCCCCCTACCCACTGGATTTTGTGTAGGCTGTCCAAAGTTGGGCATGAATCACAAGCTAGTGAACTAATAAGGTGCTAATAATCTATAATTGGTGTTAATTGCCAGATCTACCCTGCACCCTATTCTATAACTAAGCATACTCCTTTAACTATGGGCTAGATTCACTAAGCTTTGCGAGCCTTCTCCGACCCCAACCCGATTTACTAACCTTCTGGCTGATCAACCTCCCACCCGATCCGATCCACACATGCAAATGAGGGGGAAATGGCACGCAAAGTAGGAAGGCAGCGATTCACTAAACAGAAGAAGGAACACCAATTGGGCTGGCCGATCCAAAAAGAAGCGACTGCCGAGGACCAGTTGCTCATGTCCTTGGCCAACTGTCTTGCTCTCTGTCGCCCTGAAATCCCAGTATCAAAACAAAAGTAAAACATTTTAGGTTCAAACAATTTTTATTGATGCAAACAACATCAAATACAACATAAGGGCACCTCAAGGTGCATAATATAACAATAATGCATCAAAAAAAATAAAATAAGAAGCATATATACCCCCCTTTTAAACACATCTTCCTTGCGCAAAAAGCACAAGAAGACAAGCTCTGCCAACTTGCCTGTTCTCTGTCACCATGTCTCTGCCGACTCTCTTGCTCTCTGCCGCCCTTTACTGCAGGGCAAGCCCGTGGTTTTAACTCGCAAGATAAAAGCATGTTCTCTTTCATCTGCAGTGTGTTCTGTCCTGGTTAAAGCGTGTTCTGTTCCATCTAGCTACAGTGTGTTCTGACTGCAGTGTGTTCGGGCCACTCAAAACTGCAGCCATCCTCCCCCTCCCCTTTGTTTTGACCTCACTTGGTCTGCGCATGTGTCTGGATCGCTCTGCAGCAATCCGTGCAGTCAGTATGGGACTGTGTAGTGAATCGGTCGCCCAGCAAAACTCAGCCATGGATTGGATCAGAAAGGTGAGTTTAGTGAATCTAGGCCTATGTTACTATGAGGAAGATTCTCAAAACTCACCAGCAAAATTCATAGTGAGAGTTACATTTTATTTTATGGGTAATTCTCAGCATAATAGCATGCACATTATATGCACACTATGCTGGGATGCACCAGGGAGGGGCCTAAGATGCTGATTGGCCCAGGCACTTAAGGCCCCTCCTATGGGATATAGGCCATCCTGGGATGCGCGAGGGTGGGGCCTAAGGTTCTGATTGGCCTTAGCATCTAAGGTCCATCCCATAAGAAGTGGGCATGGTGGCCAGAGGTAGTAGGCATCCCCCTGGCCGGCCATCATCGGAAAGGTATGGTGGTGTTGGGGTGGGTGGGTGGGGGGTAAGAGACCCTGGCAGCCGGAGGGAGTGGGCATCCCTCCTGCTAGCAGTGTTGGGGGAGTTATTGGGGCCCAATAGTGGTAGCAGTAGCAGTGGCAGGAGGGAGTGGGCATCCCTCCTGCCAAGGGTGTTGGGAGTTTTTTGGGGGGATAAGGACCCCAGTGGTGGGGGCCTTTAATTCCAGGGTCTTTTTAAAAATTATTATTTGCTTGGGGAGGGGGTCTGAGCTGTCAAGCCTTATTTTCCTGTCAGTGCCTGAGCCAATCAGCGTTCAGGTACTGACCAAAAAGTAAGGCTACAACAGCTCAGACACTGTCTGAAAATTTTGGCCTTAAATGTGGCACAACAAGGTTAGGGAATCACCCAGCAATGATAATCGCCTGGAGTGCTCATTTTAATATTAATGACCTTGTTGTACTACATTTGCATGGCAGTGAGAGACTGCTAGGAAGCTTGGAAAAGGTCATTCTGATAATCAGCCAGTAAAACTACTGGCACACTAAACCGGCTGAAATGGGTTTAGCGACCATGTTAAGGGCATGGTAACTTTTCTGAATTCTCCCCATAGTTACTACAATGTCGGAAGCCTTAAGAATTTTGGCAG
The DNA here is from genome assembly GCF_902459505.1 of Geotrypetes seraphini. NCBI lineage: Eukaryota > Metazoa > Chordata > Amphibia > Gymnophiona > Dermophiidae > Geotrypetes > Geotrypetes seraphini. Next base: position 85,474,082 of record NC_047085.1, read on the forward strand.
TCATTTATTAGGTGAAGGCAATGAAATGCTGAATTGATGAAATCATAATGCAAAAGTTTAGCAACCCCTGAGGAGGCTTTGATTAGTGAAACAGCTGAGCTCCCGTTGGGACAAGCTAAGTACTTTTGCTCTTTCTTTTTGCTGATTTTCATATATATTTTACAGCATTTGATCAGTAAAATAGCCCTACATGAGGTTCCGATGAACTTATGATGATATTCATACCCCATTTGGTACCTGCAGTTTGGTGTGTTGGGTGTTTGAAGTTCACGGATTCCAAGATTTAGGTGTGATGTTATAGAATAATGTTATTTGCGTGCTTCACTGTCATTAGCTGGGCATCAGCTTTTGGTAGGCATAAGCGCAAGCACGCAAAGTTAGGTGTGAGATATGAGCTAAGCTAGTATTTGGTAAAGGCCATTCCGCACACTGTGTCCTTTATAGAATATACTCTTAGCATGGATCTTCCTGGCACCTAATGTTGGGTCCAAGTCAAAAATGTATGTGGACCAAGGAATAACCTTCTAATACAAAAGGGACTTAGTGAGAATAAGATAATTTATCAATAATCCCTTGCTCCAACACTTTAAAACTCTCAACATGCGTTTGAAGAATTTTTACTATCTATGCATAACATATGCTCAGAGACCTGGAACCCACCTGGAAATAAAGTCCCCAATAAAGGACTCACCTACATACAGCATTGGACACAATAAACAATAACCCACCAGGAGTGTAAAAACACATATAGGTAAACATTTAAGTAAAATTAGAACAAACATATTTGAAACCCCTCTCGTACAGCACTGGAGTGAAAAACAGCATAACACAGAGGATTTACGGTTCTCCGTTTTGGAAGCTCCTAAACTAACACAGGGGCGGCAGTATAGCGCAAGAGTTGTGGATTTGAGAACAGCGGTGGATGTATAAATTAAATACCCTTCAACCACGTGATCTCAACAGTGAAACTGAGTGGCGAGCTTCTTTGTAATAGTTTTCTAACAATTTTGTTTTCATATTTTTTTCCTTCACAGTACTTCCTTGGCACGGGGTTTTTATCAATAGGTTTAAAGTCATCACGGTTCTGACACTTTGATATGATTATCTTAAAAGATGAGTTCCGTGACATTTTTTGTCAGTTGAATTTGTATTACAGAGTTGGTGATATCAAGAACTATGGAGTCCTTTTATTAAGGTGCACTGACTGATTTAGTGCACGCTAAAGATTATGCACACTAAGGCCCTCTTTTACAAAGGCGCGCTAAGCATTTTAGCACACGTTTAGTGCACGCTAAATCAATGCAGGCGCTAACCACTAACGCATCCATAGGATAACATTTAGCGCGTGACTAGTATGCGATAATATTTACCGCGTGCTAAAAAGCATAGCGCACCTTTGTAAAAGAGGGGGTAAATGCTAAGGCAGCCATTATATCCTCAGGGCACCTTAGAATTTAGTGCGCACTAAATCGGTTAGCGCACCTTAATAAAAGGACCCCTATATCACTGACCGGCACCCTCCCTTAAGTAGATACAAATGTTTTGCATGTTGAAGAAGTTTTGGAAAATATTATATTTAGACAAGGATTGTTGTACTCACAGAGACTGATCTGACCCAGCAGAGGCAATTCTTATGTTTAAATGAAAACGCATAAAAGTTGAATCGGGTTTCCTGAAGAAGGAAGCAAAACGTGGTCCACATTGGGATCCGCTAAATTTTCTAAAGATAAGTTTTAAAAAAAAATATTTTTCACTATTGAAAGAAAAATTCTCTATTGAATGAATGAATCATTTTTTTACATATGCAATAATTGGGTGGTGAGTCCTTTACTGGAGATTTTATTTCCAGGAGGGATCCGGGTCCCTGAGCATATATTATATATGGATAGCAAAAGTTCTTCATACATATGTTGAGAGTTTTAAATTATTTTAATAAGGGATTATTGATACATTCACCTTATGATGGGTGCCATATACTGAATTTCCCCCCATGGGCTAAATCCTACATGTATATGCCATCCAAAAAATTGGCACCAATAAACACTATTCTATGAGCTATGCTTAAAGATAGTCACAGATTATGGAAAAGTGTTTGCACTCGGGAAATGAAATTAAGGGGTCCTTTTACTAAGGTGTGCTAGCCCACTGTTCTTCAACCGCCGGTCCGTGGATCGGTGCCGGTCCGCAGAAAATTTCTGCCGGTCCGCACAGGGCCGGCGATATCGACATTAAATTTCCTGCCCCGGTGGTGTTGGTGGAAATCTGCTGTTCCACCCAGCCTCGGGCGATCAAGACAGGCTGCCGACGTCGGGGCATTCCCTCTGTGAGTCTCGCCTAAGCGGAAACAGGAAGTTGAAACAAAATAGGCGGGACTCAGAGAGGGAAGGTCCCAACGTCGGCAGCCTGTCTTGATCGTTGCCCCTGCCGAGTTGCCAAAGAAGGCCGTGGGGAAGGTGCAGGTGGAAGGGAGAGAGCTGCAGATACAAGGGAGATGGTCAGCATACGCAGGACCAGCGTGTAGATTGGGGCCATCGGCAGTGTCTGGGCTGAGAGTGCAGCAGGTTGAGCCCATGCGGCTGCGGGGTCGTGCTGTGTTCGCTGGCTGCCACCGGGTTGTTGACAGCATCCACGGGTGAGCGAGTGGTGCGGCGCTGGCCCTGTATGCAGGCTTTCCTGTATGCAGGCCGCTCACTCTTGGAGACTCGAGGGCAGGGCGGTGAGTAGGGGCCTCGGGCTCGTCTTGGGTGGCAGAGCCTGCGGTGCAACGCTTTTTGTGCCGGCTTGGGGGGGGGAGCGCGAATGTGCAGGGTGCGCAGGAGCAAGATCATGGGGAGCCTTCGACAGTGGCTGTCTCCCCTCCCAGCAGCTCTCGTATTTGCCAGGGCAGTGATTCACTTCGGCAACTTCCCCTTTCCTCAGAGGCGGCAACAGACCCAAGGCTGCCTAAGGAAATCACTGCTGCAGGCAAGTACTAAGAGCTGCTGGAAGGAGAAGAAGCCACTGTTGGAGGCTGGTAAGCTGCTGGATAAAGGGAGAGCTGCTACTGGACCTGGAGGGAGGTAAAAGGAGAGATGCTACTGGGAGGGGAGGAGGGAAAGGGATGGGAAGAGAGTTAATGTTGGATAGGGGGAGGGAAGGGAGAAGGAAAAAAGGAAGGAAACAGCTGGCAGGGAGATTACAGGAGGGGAAGGGGGTCAGGGTGGAATGGAGAGATCAGATGAGGGAAAGGGGAGAGACAGAGGAATGAGAAAGTAGAGAGAGATTGATGCTGGATAGGGGGTCAGCAGAGAAATGAGAGAGGGATAAAGATGCTAGATTTGGTGTAGGGGAGATAAAAATGAAGAAAGCAGTGAAGCTGGAATGAATGATGTAAAAAGGGGAGAGGGGCATAGAAAGAAGTCAGATACATATGGAAGGGAGAGAGGAAAATGCTGGAATGGAACGGGCAGATGCTGGATTGAAGAGACAAGGCAGACGCTGGAAGGAAAAGAGTGAAAAGAAGATGAAAGCAGAAACCAGAGACAACAAAGGGTAGAAAAAAATAATTTTATTTCTATTTTGTCATTAGAATATATCAGATTTGAAATATATATCCTGCTAGAGACATAACTGGGGACTGCAAAGCCCAGGAAGTGATTCTTTAGCTTCCAGCTGGCTTAGGGCTCTCTGACCAGAGGGGACTCCCCTAACACTATTCCTGTCTTTTGTGACTTCAGTATACTGTTAGCATGATATTTCTGTGTAGCATTCTGTAATAACTTGGCTTGTTCAGTTTTCTTGATAGTAGAGGGGATATATGTGAAGGGGAGGGGAGACAGGGGTTTTGTTGGTCCTTGCTCTGTATATTTGTATTTATAAAATGACAATTGTACAGAATATTGTTTCTTTTTATACTTTAATAAAATACGTTCAATATAAAATCATAACTGAGGCTTGTGCGGATAGGATCAGATGGTTTGCAGGGACTGAGCTCGTGGAGATGGGGCGGAAATGTTTTTTTTAAAATTTCAGTCTTAGTAGTTTGCTGGTCCACAAAATAATGCTTTTATTTCTGCCGGTCCACGGGTGTAAAAAGGTTGAAGAACACTGTGCTAGCCGATTTAGCACGTACTAAATGCTAACGCATCCATTATATTCTATGGACGCATTAGCATTTAGCTCGCGCTAAATCAGATAGCACACCTTAGTACAAGAGAGAGTAAATTTAGGTGTGGCCATTTGCACCAGTGAAAACTAGTACTGCTTGATTCAGGGAAAATTATTTAAATTCGATTAAGCCTACTGAATCAATTTTTCTATTCAATTCTGTCTGATTTTTCTGCCCAATCAGGCGTTTTTTCCAGACGTCCTGGTAGGTTTATTTTGTAGCTGCTTCACCCACCCCATCCCCCTTTCCCTCTTCAAGCCAATGTCTGTGCTGTGGTGTAAACTTTCTCTGTGCCCACCATCCATCTTCTATCTCTGTACCTTCCCTTCCACTGCCATATCCAACATTTCTTCCCCACTGTCTACCATCTCTCTCTCTCTTTTCCTGCCTTGTGTCCTGGGTTAAACCTCTCTATTCCCCTCCATGCAGCATCTCTCCCTTCCTCCTTTCATGATCATATACAACGTTTCTTTCTCGCCATGCACCATCACTCCCTGCCATCTATCCTATGTCTGACATTTATCCCTCCCCTCCACCATATGCAGGATTTCTCCCTCTCAACCCTTTTTATCTTTTTTTTGCATCTATCCCTTCCTCTCCTCCACCCCATGTCCAACAATTCCTCCTCTCTCCCCCCCCATGTGCAGCAAATTTCCATACCTCCCTCCCAGCACCCTGTGCAGCAGCTTTCAATGCCTCCCAACCCCCTATGCAGCATTTCCCGAATGACCCCTCCCCCTCTCCCCTGTTCTGGTGAGATCTGAAAAACCTTCAGGCCTCCTAAAGCAGCAGCAGTGGCGATGATAACTGGCGAGCAGAGACAGTGCTCAAAAGGCTATTCGCGGCCTGCTCACTAGGGCTTCCCTCTGGCGCCTCATCAGTGACATCTGCAGTGACGCAGCAGAAGGAAGGCCCCAGTGGAGCAGGCCATGAGTAACTTGCTCAGAGTGCTGCATCTGCCCACTAATCATCTCCACTGCTGCTGATGCTTTAGGAGCTTCAAGTTTCAAGCTTTTTGATATACAGTTTATCATACAAGTATCTAAATGGTTAATAATAAAATAATTATAAAAATTAAAAAACTTAAAATAAAAACATGGCTAAGCTAAAAGAAGGGAAGCACTTACGCATATACGTACATGATACGGAAGGGAAACAAGGGGAGAGGAGAGTTATTAAAAACATCGAAATAGAAAATAAAAATAAAGGGAGGCAAAATGGGAAGGAAAGTACAATTGGATAAGGGGGGGTCACTTCAAAATAAGCGTTTTGATTGTCAAAGAGGTTTTACGAAAGAGGAACAATAGTTGTGGAAATCAGGGTTTACAAGGTATAGGCGTCTTTAAAAAGGAAAGTTTTGAGTTTGATTTTGAATTTGGAGGTATGTCAGGTCTCACTAGGGGGAGGGTTGGCCACTTAATCGGTGAGTCTGATTCATGTGTAAAATGAATTGATTCGAATGGATTCACCGAAGTGAATCAGTGAGTCGATTCGAATCGGGCAACACTCGTGAAAACGTGGTACAAATGCCGGCACCTACATTTATCCACAAAGGCCCTAATTCTGTAATTACGTGCATAATTTAAAGAAATACCCCTGATCTACCCATTCATTGCCCATTTCCATATGCACCTTTTTGACTCACATGTAAAATTTAGGTACAGATCTCACAGCTAAATTTAGGCAGTAAATCCTTATTTGATTCTAATTAATGGCAAGAATTGCTTGTTAAAATGCCAATTATCGGCACTAATGAGCTTGTTATTCAATTAAATTATGCATGCAATTTGGGTATGTGACCAAATTATGCACAATATTTGGCACTCTTTATAGAATTAGGGCTTCTTTAATGAAGCCATGCTGCTGAGTGCTGAGCAGCAAATGCACCAAAGCCCTTTAAATACCTATGGACTTCGGTGCATTTACCATGCTGGCCCGCGCTATCGGGCTTGATAAAAGAGGACCTTTGGGGGTATATGTATATTTTAAGCAATGCCCCTACTGAGTTTTGCACTTTTTCCAAAGCATACATAAATGTCAGCAAGCTGCTTGTTTTGGCCAGGATTTCATAGGAGTGAGGGGACAACTGTACTTAGCGTTGCAGTTTTCAAAATGACCCCCAAAGGTCAATAAAGGACTTTAGGAGCTTGGATTCTTAAGTGGTGCTGTTAGAAATATAGCATTGGGAAATCTGGCATGTATAAATTTAGGCTGTGAAAAATCAGCACTTAAGAAATGAAGTACAGGCGCTTGCACGGTCATGCTGCCAAATGATGTCTTTTTTAAAATGTATTTTCTTGTAAAAGGGCTGCTCCAGTTGTAATTGCAGCAAGTGCATGTGTACTCCCACACATCCTTATAGACATTTTGCAAAAGGTTTTGTGTACAGCAAGCCTTTTGCAAAATTGGCTGGGAATTATGACTGTCCTGATTTCAATGTTCCATTTCCAATCTACCCCACATATATTCCCTCATATATTTTATTGACAACAATTTTATCATAAGTACATAGTAAATGTTTCTGTGGACCATCAGAATGTGAGCACTTCAGAAATTTACTATTCACTTCGCTCACTTCACTCCTCATTAGTCTATTTTTCTAATGCTTTTTTATGAATACATCATACTTTTTTGTTGTTCATTTATGAAATACTCCAGATTCAATTTCAATTTTCAAAATTCTTCTTACTACTAAGGTAATCAATTATCTGGAATCACTTCATATCTTTATTCAGTGTCACAGCTACCTCTATGCTTCCTCCTCATACCCCACAAATTTCAAGTATATAATCCTAATCCTGGACTCACTCTCCTATAAATGTGGGGTATATACTACTGATTGAACCAACTGGCAAACAATTTTTAATTTTTAGATTTTTGTATGGACCTTCAGAATTCAACCAGGCACAGCATACTTCTGGTTGTTCACATCTCCATCAGTCCAACTTTTATTGATATGAATGAAGTCTAAAAAATCCTGAGTAGAGTAGAACGGGAACAAGTGGATTGATTTTTCACTCCATCAAAAATTACAAAGACTAGGGGACACTCAACGAATTTACAGGGAAATACTTTTAAAACCAATTGGAGGAAATTTTTTTTCACTTAGAGAATAGTTAAGCTCTGGAACAAGGATATGGTAAGAGCAGATAGCATAGCTTGTTGTAAGAAAGGTTTGGACAAGTTCCTGGAGGAAAAGTCCATAGTCTGTTATTGAGAAAGACACGGGGGAAGACACTGCTTGCCCTGTATCGGTAGCATGGAATATTGTTACTCCTTGGGTTTTGGCCAGATAACAGTGACCTAGATTGGCCACCATGAGAACGGGCTACTGGGCTTGATAGACCATTGGTCTGACCCAGTAAGGCCATTCTTATGTTCTTATGTAAATTTTCTTTTTTCCAATTATTTTTATTAGCAATTGCGAAAGGGACATACAACCAGAGGGGAACAAAGAGGAACAGTGCAAAACAATCAAGCAAGTGTCTCAGCAAGAAGTATAGCAGGCCAACAATAAGAGAGAGAACAATAATTTTCTATCTTGTCATTAAATAAATTTCATTCTTAAAATAACCATCACTTAGCTTTAAAGTAATTCTTCAGTGTAACAGTTATCTTCTATTAAGCCATCTATATCTTCTATTAAGCTCCCTATATACCCCACATTTATACGAGAGTGAGTCCAGGATTGGGATTATATACAAGTACTTGAAATTTGTAGTTTAGATTTTTGTACTAGATATACTGGCTTGATTTTTGAGTATATCATCCTTATACCCAACATAGTACCATGTTTCACTGTAAAAGGCATAGTCAAGTTCAAATATCCATTCCTTCATACTTAGGGCCTGATTCTGGAAGTGGGGCCTGCCGTGACAGGCGCCTGCAAAATGGGCGCCTGCCACGTGTCAATCATCTATAAACAAAACAGACTGACTCTGTAACAGTAACACAACCCCAGAGGAGGACTCGTTTTACAAAAAGTTGAGCTCAGAGATATAAAACTCTGAAGAGGGAGAGGTACCCCCTCTTAGGGAAAGAGTTTATCTTCCAATCATTGCTTCATAATTGTGACAAACGAGCCCAACTCCAAGGTATGAGAGTTTTAACTATGTATATATCTCAGTGTGGATGCAATGTGCATTCAACAGACTTTCAAAAAAGAATAAATATTCTGCATTCAGGTAAGCACTAGAGTTTTCAGCACTCATATAATTAATTCTCAAAAAATACTTATCAGGGTCCCGACGCGGCCCCGTTTCGGTGTCTACTTCAGGAGACCCCGTCTGACAAAGTTGAATTGTACAACGAGTGATAGTCATAAAAAATTTTTAAACACAGGTTCTGAAATGCAAAAAACAAAAGGTCAGAATGCAATGGGTATGGGCTGATACATTCAAAAAGCCACCAACCCATGCAAGTATACAATAAAGCTTCCGGCTGACTAACTGGAAGGGAGCACAAAAGTGTACATACCGTTCTGTTGTTGAAAAATTTCCGTGCTACACAGGACGCCCGTCCCCCACTGCGGTATTTAAACCGGAGAAAAGGCGGGAAAACAAAACGTAGCAGACGTGATGACGTCACTGTTAGCGCTAAAAACAGTATAGAGCAAAAAGCTTCAATGCAAAGCAAAAACAAAGCAAAAATACAGAGCGAAAATACCTAGCTTGTACCAGACATGATCAGAGGAACGCCACCCACTCGATCTCATTGTTGAGGCCGTTAGGATGGAGGGTGTTAAGATCGTAGATCCATTTCTGTTCCTTTCTCCACAGTGTACGAGCTATATCACCTCCTCTGGTGTTGCAGTAATGATCTATCACTGTAAATCTCAAATCTATTATGGCATGATTGTTTCTCTGCCAGTGCTGCACCAGGGGCGCCTCCTACGATCCTACGATCTTAACACCCTCCATCCTAACGGCCTCAACAATGAGATCGAGTGGGTGGCGTTCCTCTGATCATGTCTGGTACAAGCTAGGTATTTTCGCTCTGTATTTTTGCTTTGTTTTTGCTTTGCATTGAAGCTTTTTGCTCTATACTGTTTTTAGCGCTAACAGTGACGTCATCACGTCTGCTACGTTTTGTTTTCCCGCCTTTTCTCCGGTTTAAATACCGCAGTGGGGGACGGGCGTCCTGTGTAGCACGGAAATTTTTCAACAACAGAACGGTATGTACACTTTTGTGCTCCCTTCCAGTTAGTCAGCCGGAAGCTTTATTGTATACTTGCATGGGTTGGTGGCTTTTTGAATGTATCAGCCCATACCCATTGCATTCTGACCTTTTGTTTTTTGCATTTCAGAACCTGTGTTTAAAAATTTTTTATGACTATCACTCGTTGTACAATTCAACTTTGTCAGACGGGGTCTCCTGAAGTAGACACCGAAACGGGGCCGCGTCGGGACCCTGATAAGTATTTTTTGAGAATTAATTATATGAGTGCTGAAAACTCTAGTGCTTACCTGAATGCAGAATATTTATTCTTTTTTGAAAGTCTGTTGAATGCACATTGCATCCACACTGAGATATATACATAGTTAAAACTCTCATACCTTGGAGTTGGGCTCGTTTGTCACAATTATGAAGCAATGATTGGAAGATAAACTCTTTCCCTAAGAGGGGGTACCTCTCCCTCTTCAGAGTTTTATATCTCTGAGCTCAACTTTTTGTAAAACGAGTCCTCCTCTGGGGTTGTGTTACTGTTACAGAGTCAGTCTGTTTTGTTTATAGCATAGTGCTTTTTCTGACTCTCAGTTACATTGTTCCTGCTTGTAGTGGAAACGTGTCAATCATCGGCAGGTGCCGTATGCAGAATCACATCATTTTTAACATAGTTTCAAGTTTAAGTTTCAAGTTTATTAAAAGTTTGTTGTACACGCAATGTCAAATATTTCAATGCATATGACAATTTAAAAATAGGAGACAAAAATAAAACAATTTTATACAAATAAACATACAGTATTTATGTACATATAATTACCGATACAAAAGGAGAGGGGGATGAAATACAATCTTTAAAGAAAATAAAGAAACAATTAGGGAAAGAACATCTGGAGGGTAATAAAAAATAGTCATGAAGGTAAAGAAGATAAAGAAGATTTCGACCTATACATAAGGTCTAATTAAAATTAGGTATTAGAGCATAAGCATTAATGATAAATTAATTGATCCAAGATGGCTGCGGGCTTACCTAGCTGAGCACCACGCTGTAGCAACTCGCTCTAACTGATTAGTTCTTGAGTGATTGATTGTGCTTGCAATGCCGAAACAGAGAGGAAGAATTCCCGCTGGGGCCTCACGGCGCTCTGGAGCAGCCATTCAGGGCAGAAGGGCTGCCGTTAGTGACTTCCCCGTTGGAGCCGCACTGGAGAAGCGAGGCAGAGCCGGTCTCCTTGGATGAAACCACGCTGAGGCCTAACACTAGGGCACCGCCCCCACGTCCTCAGGTTACAAGCTCCCCGCGGGAGGATGGCGAATACCTGAAAGCCGGAGCTCTCTCTACCCTGGAGGCCAAGGAAGAAGCAGCAGGGAGCAAAGAACCAGACTCTCCACATTTACAGGAGAATCTGATGGAAGCTGAGGATTTAACAGCACTTGGGTATGGAATACTCTAAGATACTCGGCAGGAGAGATCGTCAGTTGGTGAGCAAAAAGATACTATCTTACAATTATCTCAACTACAAAAACCCCAGGAGGTGACACTAGAATCAATATGGGACTTAGTTGCAAATCTGCCTGACATTATTAACCCACAGTTTCAACAACTAGAAGGGAAAATAAAAGCTCAGTCGACTGAAATAAAGGGATTAAGAAAAGAAGAAATTGTATCCAAAACTTCTATAGGACATATCAATCAGAAATTGAAAGTCTTTAAACAAATTCAAGATACATTGGTTAAGGCTAATATTAACCTTCGAAGAAAGCTTGAGGCGTTTGTGAATTTTTCAAGAGGAAACAACTTAAGATTGGTTAATGTCTCTAGGATTACTATGGTAACTACTAGGGAGATGTTTAAAAGATATTTACAAGAAGTTTTGGAAGTTCCAGAGGAGGCTCTACCTCCGTTAACACAAATCTATTATCTTCCTCAAAAACAGCAACAAACAACCATTCAAGAACCATTAAATGTCTCCACGTCGTTGGAACTTTCAGCTAAAGAACAAGCAGTACCTGCAACTTTACTTTTGACGGTTGCTTTAGCTATGCACAAAAATTGGTTACTGAGACTTTTCTTTAAGAATAAACAGGACTTTCTAGGTTTAAAAATTCAAATGTACCCAGATATGGCTAGAGATACCCAAAAACTTTGTAGAGAATTTTTACTTTTGAAACCAGGTGTGTTAGCTCTATGGGCGACTTTCTTCTTGCGCCATCCATGTAAATGTATCATATATTCTTCACAAAAATTTGGTTTTTTTTTAGCCTTTCCAACTGTCAACCTTCCTGTCAATATCACGACTAGAAAAAGAAAGTGCTAATGCCCTGTAATATAATAAGGAAAATATCCTGAAGCTCAGCTAATTAGGTCTAATTTCTTGATTGTGATTTGTTCCTTTAATTCTCACTTTTGTAACATTTTGGATCCATAAGATGTAGGACTTGAGCGGAATTTAAGCGTATATTTTGACTTTTGAATTTCTTTTTTTCTTATGTATAACAAAATTGCTTAACTTTGGCTTTCTGTACAAGTTTAAACTTGATATGTATATTGAAAATGATAAATAAATGATTAAAAACATGATAAATGAATTATCCTATCTATGTCTCAAATGCGTCCTTATACAAGAAACTTTTTAAAGAGCTTTTAAATTTTTCTAGTGAGAGTTCATAGGCACCTTAAATGTAGACCAGCATTTTAAAGACCTACATTTAAGGCACTGGTCTCATGCCTACACTTACAGCCACCTATGGCTACTTCCTGCGCAAACCACAGCCACGGTGACCTTAGGCATCTGTAGGCATTTCTATGCACCTCGGTAGACATGAGACAGGTGACGTGTGTCCCGATTGGTTTGTAGGATGCCTACCACAGCCTAAGTTCGGGACGCCATTTGGAAAATTTGGCCCTTAGGCCCTGATTCTGTATAGGACGCCCGGGAGAGGCATCCTATACAGAATTGGGCCTACACTAACCACGATTCTGTAACCAATGTCCATGTTACAGATGCCGGTTAGAGAATCGGGATAGAGTAGACGCAGCTGCTACACTTATCACGGCAAGGGATCTCCCTGCCGCGATATGTTTAGCGGCCGCCTGTCCGATCGCCAGCAGGAGGGTGCCGAACCCCTCCTGCTGGAAGGCCACCCACCCCGCGACACTCCCGATCACCAGCAGGATGGTGCACAACCCCTCCTGCCGGAATACCGCCCCCCGAAACTCCCGATCGCTGGCAGGAGGGTGCCCAACCCCTCCTGCTGGAAAGCCGCACCCACTCCACACCCCCTCCGGACCCCCTCGCTAACACCCCCCCCCGTGCTACCACCCCCCCGATGACCCCCTCTAACCTCCCTCCCAACTAACCTCTAAATTGTTGGCCGGACAGCAGGTCTTGCTGCCGTCCAGCCAGCAGGCCACCTCGTCGAAATGATGCAGGCCCACCCCTTCCAGGCCCATCCCCGCTAAGCCTAAGGCCTGATTGGCTCAGGCTCTAGAAGCCTGGACCAATCAGGCCTTAGGCATAGCGGGTCTGCCCATCCCTGCCCATCCCCACTAACCCTAAGGCCTGATTGACCCAGATGCCTAGAGCCCGGGCCAATCAAGCTTTAGGCTTAATTGGGATTGAGCGGGGATGGGCGGACCTGATAAGTCTAAGGCCTGATTGGTCCAGGCTTCTAGGGCCGTCTAGGTTTGCCTAAGGCTCTTAGGCGAGCTTAGGCGGTCTTGCGGGCCTCCCTAGGCTCTCGGAGGCGCCTTCAATATAGGTTGGCTTCCTGGGAAGCATTTTTTTAAAAATCGTGCATCCTGATTGGCTGATTAGACAGCTGTAGGACTCCTACAGCTGTCTATAATCGAGACGCACTTTGCAGAATCAGGGCCTTAATGTCTACAACTCATTCAGTCAAACAGCTCACTTTTGTACTATGTTTCAACATTTGCTGTTCAGCTTCAAGTTTGTCTGCCAAAATTGCTGCAACGTTCAGCAGTATATCTATGCAAACATCAGAGCCTTGCAGACAATCAAACTAAACCAGAGACATCCAGTTCAGCTCTTCATTTAAGCCCTGTGAAGCTATTGTATTCATCTCAAATATCCATTTCTGTTCCTTATAGTTTAAAAGCCTTTCTCTATTGTCACCCTCCCACCCACATTGTACCTTGTTGATAACTCCAGCATAAATATGAAAGGGAATGATTATGTTGAATTTAATGAGATATAAGAGGAGCTGTGATATATCTGTTCTTAATTTTAGATTTAGGCTTGTTCATTCTAATACTTATAGGTCTTGTAGTCCTTCCAACGTAGATCTTAATACATAGGTAGGATATAATATAAAGTACAAAACGTGAACTGCAATCAGTTTGATAAAAATCATCAAGTTTTAATGGCAGAAAGCAGAAGTAGATTGCCGGGCCTTTCTTCTGCATGGTATAAATTCAATGTTGTCGCCATTGTTGCATCAAACGTGATCCTCCACTTCCAACACTGCTGGACAATTAATCTATATCTCTATGAGGCATTCTACGAGGGGGTTCTGTAAAGTTCTCAGTACAACCAAGAAGAGAATGATGTGGATATGCTTCAAAATCAATGATCTGAAACAACATCAAAACATAATAGGGCTCCTTTTACAAAGGTGCGCTAAGCATTTTAGCGTGCACTAGCCACGTGCTAAACACTAACATATGCATTTCAGTCTATGGATGCGTTAGCAGTTAGCGCGCATGTATATTTAGGGCTCCTTTTGCAAAGCCGCGATAGTGCCTTAATGCGCGGAATAGCACGCACTAAATTGCTGTGTGTGCTAGCTGCTACCGCCTCCTTTTGAGCAGGCGATAGATTTTCAGCTAGCGCACGCTATAGCATGCACTAATTTGGTGTGTGTGTTAAAAACGCTAGTGCACCTTTGTAAAAGGAGCCCTTAGTGTGTGCTAAACGTGCTCTAAAATGCATAGCGCACCTTAGTAAAACAGGGGGATTTTGTTTCTGCAAACTGGCATTTAACAAAATCAGATAACACTCTTTTCAGCTACAGTGGTAAAAAGACGCTCAGAATTTAGGAAGTTGGTTTGTTGGGCTGAGAACTTTTCAGTACCCCCTCGTACAAGTGGTTTTTCAAGAACTACAGTATCTTTTAAAAATATATTACTGAATGCTACTTTTATCCAATGTTTTAGCCTTTGATCTTGAGTTCTGACTTTAAAACTGTATGCATGATCCATAAATGTATGTTCAGCTGTGCTACAGTATATATAGCAGAATGAGAAATGTGGATATAATTGGTGATTCAAAACTCATTATTATTAATAATAATAATAATAACTTTATTCTTATATACCGCAAATTAAGCAAATTGCAGCCTTCGATGCCTAGACCTAACTTTGTAAGAATTTTGCAAGCTATGGTTCTGAATGGGCGGGGTTAATGTAATTTGTAATATTGTCAGCTTCTTGTGTCCATTCATTGCAAACTGTGCAGAATTCTGCGGTGCACTTATGTATTGTGTTTATTTATTATTCGCTCTATACAAAGCGAAGCACAAATAAACACGCATAATAAATACACCAATTCACATAAAATCATACATAAAACAATCTGAATTGTATGGTTTGACAACATGTGAACATGTTGCAGCTTATCTTACGCGATTGCAATGGTTATCTATTGCCTATCGCGTAACATGTAAGCTGTTGTTAATTCATTCTGCTGTTTACCAGGACTCTTCTCTGTACTTGTGTAATGCTGTGCTGCTCTATTTTTCTTGTGGTCGGCAATGACTTGTGATCTTGTAGTGCCTCCTCTCCAATGATTACGACTGGAACAAACTAGAAAAGCAATCTTTTCTGTGACTGGATTGTATGACTGAAGCAAATTGCCTTTGGAAATTAAAGATAATATGCAGAAATAAAACAAAGTCAAAAGAATTCAAGTGGTACCTTTCTTATTGGACTAACTAGATCGAGCATGGTTAGATTAGCTTTCGAAGGTAGTCCTTCTTCAGATCAGAGAATTAAAAAGCAAACTTATTTGACTGTAATTAAACGCCAGCTGAAGAACCATTTGCATTGTTTAGCTTATGATGTTCCTGATGAATTCGAACTATCTTGATTTTGCTTTTGGGCATTAGTTGGAGGATGAATTACAATGGCTGGATTCTTATTTGCCATGATTGCCTCTGAGATTTGGGGGTTTGAATTGTTATGTCTTTGGGATTGTAATTATTTGTGGTATTTCTTTTTCTTTGTTTTTATTATGCATGTTTTATTGCAATCCACCCTGGATAAGGGCAGGCTATAAAAAATAAATTTAAATTATTGTAGATTATTTTAACATCATGGAGGGGCATTTTCAATAGGACGTCCAAGTCTGAGTTTGGACATTTTGGGAAAAATGTCCAAAAATCCTGTAGAGAAAATAACCATTTTCAAAATAGCAAAAGGTCTCTTATTTCTGAAAATTAACATTTGTATTGTAGCTGTTTTTGACTTTAGTGCCATCTATATTATATTACCATTTTTTGGGGGAAAAAATTATCCAAATAAAAAATGCACACAAACAAACCATTGGGATATACAAGTAGCCAGCATTCTTAGCAAACTGGCCACAGACATCTGAGCAGAGCAGAGGGGCACTCTAGAGGGTACTGCAGTGAACATCACATTAAAAAGTCCCAGGTACACATCTCACCATAACCTGCTTATATTTTATGATGAGCCCTCCAAAACCCACCCAAAATTTATTGTACCCACCTGTACACCACAACAATACCCTTATGCATACAGGTGTCATCTTTTTGTAGATACAGTAGGTTTTGAGTGGGCTTTAGAGGGCTCATCATACAATAGAATCAGATTATGGTGAGATGTGTACCTGAGACTTTTTATGTGACATTTATTGCAGTACCCCTAGAGTGCTCCTCTGCTCTGCTCAGATGTCTGTGTGGCCATCTGAAGCTATAATATAGGTTGGTATGTACTGTTTCTTTCACATCTTTGAGTGGTGGGAGGGGGTCAGTGACCACTGAAGGAGTAAAGGGTGGGTGGGGGGGGGTCATGCCTTAATCCCCCAAGTGGTAATCTGGTCAATTTGAGAACTCTTTGGCCCTTATTCATTTTTAAAACAGGTCTAGCCCCAAACATCTAAATGGTGCCCTGGATGTTTTGTTAAATGTTTTTTCACTGCAAAATGTCCAGATCCTAAGCCCTCCCTAAGCCCACCTAAAATGTGCCTTCAACATGCTCCCTTGGAATTTAGACAAAGAAGGAATGAACAGCCTAGAAAAATGTCTAAAATATGGGTTTTGAAAATAATGTAGTGATTGTGATGTTATAGCAAGAAAAACGTCCAAATGCCACTTTATGCCATTTTTTTATGGTTTTCTCTTTTGAAAATGAGCCCCTTACTGTATTAAGCAGTATATCATATCATTATATCGAATACAGCATTGTGTTTAAATTTTGTGATTATTATATCTTTTTAACTTATTGTAATCTATTTTAATTTTTTTTATTGTAAATCACTTTAACACTTTTACCGTATTAAGCAATATATCAGATCCAATCAAATAAAATTATACGTAGGTTAAGTGAAAAGAATGCAATGAAAAAGCTACTTGATCAATAATTTCACAGAAGACAAATCAAAACATTAACAGGAATATAACATTTGTATTTCAGACACAAGGGCCTAAAACTGGCTTCATCAGGGAATGGTGTCAAAAGCCCACAAATGCTTTAAGAAGAACAGTGGGGAGGGATGAAGAGAGGAGAGATCTGTATTAGTAGCTGGAAACACTGAAGCAGCAGGAAACTGGAAGCCAATAAAAATAGCAGGTATAAAACATAAAGATATGAAATAAGGAGGAGCAAATAGGAAACTAGAGAGAGGAAAATTTTTTAAAAAAACAACTTTGAAATTCAAGTGTACAAATGCTCACTATTCAACAAACTCAGTGACCTAGAAACCACAATAGAGAAAGAGGACATTGATGTGGGTGCAGTAAGTGAAACATGGTTCAGTGATAATCAGGACCAGGAAGTGAACATACGAAGATGTAATCTGTTCAGAAAACATAAAATAGGTAAATCAGAGGGAAGAGTAGCTTTATGTGTTAGAGACACAATAAAGGCCATTGAGATAGCAAGTGAACAAGCAACTATTGATTTGCTATGGATTGTTTTAAAGAGCTCTAAGGAAATTAATATCTATGTAAGTGTAATTTCTATTTAAAAAAAACCCCAAAAAACAAAGAAAAGTAAGGAAAACCTGGAGGAAGAGAAAATTATTCTTTTTTTTTTTTTTTTAAGTTCAAATGTTTTATTGTGATTTTGAAATACAAAACAGAAATAAAATAACATACTTCACGGTGTTCATTTGAAACAAATCAATCCGATATAAGTCATGAACATAAACATATATACGCAAACATATACACGGGTACTACAATATCGAGTAAACATATTGATTCATAAACATATTGATTGAGAGCTGAGTATGATTTTATATTTCAGAGCAGTATTTGACTAATGGAGACCAGAAGGATTCATATTCTAATAAATAAATGCTTCTCTATATGATATATGCCTGACTTTTAAAGGCTTCAGTCCTCCTATGGAACACCACTATATTTAAAATGTGGGCCAAGTTAGCCTGTTGCAAGTCCTCCATCTTGACTTCCAAAGTGAAAATCTGCTCTGTGTAACCTCTTGGGGATATGGGAGAATCCTGCTGCTCTATTGGAGTCAGATGTTTCAAGCTGATCACTTTTAACCCTGGCGTCAACATGGATTAAGGGGGACAACTCTGCCACTTGTTCTCATTAATTCCACTTATCCTACAATGCCACTTAAATAATAGGCAATCCCTCCCTATCACAGCATCTTTCAAAGGTGGGAAGGAAGGGCTAGGATGGAAAAATAGGTAAGTTGGAAGTTGGATAATATTAATGTACTCGGCTCGAGAATCAGACAACATGAAGAATGAAAACAAACGTTTCACTTTAGAAAAGATTAGAACAAAGCTACTCAATTCTACCCCGTCCAGGTCTATAGGCAGATCAGGTTTTCAGGATATACACAATGAATATGCATGAGAGAAATCTGCATGCATTGCTTCCTTGGTATGCAAATCTATCATTCATAGTCATTGTTTATTTACAGAAAATCTGGCCTGCTCTGGACCTCTAAACTGGAATTGAATAACTCTGGGTTAGAGGAGGTATGCTGATTCAAAATCAAATAACAAGGTAACTTGTAAGTCAGCAATAATTTTTCAGAAAACAATATTGTTCCATGAAGTCATTACAGGAATTGGTATACACAGGTCACATCAAAAGGCATGCATAAGAACCTAAGAATAGCCTTACTGGGTCAGACCAATGGTCCATCAAGCCCAGTAGCCCATTCTCACAGTGGCCAATCCAGGTCACTAGTACCTGGCCAAAACCCAAGGAATAGCAATATTCCATGCTACAGTTCCAGGGCAAGCAGTGGCTCCCCCCAAGTCTCTCAATAACAGACTATGGACTTATCCTCCAAAAAGTTGTCCACACCTTTCTTAAAACCAGCTATGCTATCTGCTCTTACCTCAACCTCTGGCAATGCATTCCAGAGCTTAACTATTTTCTGAGTGAAAAAAATATTTCCTCCTATTGGTTTTAAAAGTATTTCCCTGTAATTTATCGACTGTCCCCTAGTCTTTGTAATTTTTGACAGAGTAAAAAATTGATCCACTTGTACCCATTCTATTCCACTCAGGATTTTGTAGACTTCAATCATATCTCCCCTCAGCTGTCTCTTTTCCAAGCTGAAGAGCCCAAACCATTTTAGTCTTTCCTCATACGAGAGGAATTCCATCCCCTTTATCATCTTGGTCACTCTTCTATGAACCTTTTCTAGTGCCACTATATCTTTCTTGAGATAAGGAGACCAGAATTTATTTATTTAACAATTTATATACCACATGAAACTATGCGGTTTATACATTGCTTACATGAATATTATCCTGGTCACCCTTTAGTCGCTGAACATAAGACACTAGCAATAGACAAACGTAAGTTTCCCATCCCCCCCACATTAAATAATACAATATCAATACAGACATTCTCGAACCAAAATTTCAACAATTGAAATGCAGATAAACATTGAATATTAAGATCAAGATAAAATATTTTTAAACACTATAGCTTAAAACTGGAGAAACTACTGAAACATTAGCATAGGAAAGCATTGACAAAAAGCTGTATTTTTAACATTTTCTTAAAAATTAATCTTCCCCGCACAAAATTGCAGAATGCCAGACAAGGCATTCAAAAGTTTCGCACCAGCCACAGACATCATTGATGCTCCAATCCTGACATGCATCATAGACATCTTATCCTCTAGACTCAGGGCTTCTTTTACTAAGGTGCACTAGCGGTTTTAGTGCGTACTACAATATCGCACGCGCTAAACACTAACGCCTCCATAGAGCTTGCGTTAGTATTTTTCATTTAGCACGTGGTTAGCACATGCTAAAAACGCTAGCACATCTTAGTAAAAGGAGCCCTCAATTTCATTGTATTTTCAGATCTTAGGTTTCTTCTGGGTTGGTAAATTTCAAATATCTCTTGTAGTACCCTTGGAGAGACATTGTACAGTATCTGATGAATAATTGCAAGAATCTTAAAATGCACTCTATGCTGAATGGGCAACCAATGCAATTGTTTCAATACAGGAGATATATGTGAACTCCTTGGAACCCCTGTAATCAATCTTGCGGCAGAATTAATTAACATCTGCAATGCCTTCAATTTCTCTTCAGCAACTCCCAAGTAAAGTGAATTACAATAGTCACTCCACTCTACTCAGGATTAGAGCTTGAACCACACTTCAAAAATTGAATGCTGACAACAATGGTTTCAATCTATAAAGTAAAATTGCATATAGCCCAGCCGGATCGTTTTCAAAATTTGCTTTCCCATCATCAGACAGCTATCCAAACATACTCCCAAAATAGTCATCTCCTTTTTTACTGGCAATTTCTCCCCCATCACAACCACATTTTCTATCTCAAAATTGTCTCTTTGACTTTTTACCATCATTATCTCCGTTTTGTTGATATTTAACTTCAAATCATGTTCATCCATCCACCTCACAATCGTTTCCATTTATCTTTGTAAACGCAATTGTGTGGTAGAGACATCATTAATCGGGAAGAAAAACAGAATGTCATCAACGTATATTCTGTATTGCACTCCCATCTCCTGAAACTCCCTCCCCAGAGAAGCCATATATATGTTGAACAAAATTGCAGATAGGGCTGATTCTTGAGGGACCTCTCTCTTAACCTCAACTATTCTAGACACAGTTTCCTTACTCCTCATCCGCAAAGCTCTTTCCTTTAAGTAAGATGTCAACTGTTGCAAAACATCACCTGCTAATCCCAACTGTTTCAACTTCCCCAATAAAGTATCCAAGTTTACAGTGTCAAACACCCCAGAAACATCAAGGGATATCATCAGAAATTTGTTTTGTTTATCAGTCCCCTCTCAAGACCTCCAATACTGAGAGCAGCAGCAACTCCAGATGAGGTCACACCATGGAGCGATACAGGGGCATTATAACATTCTTAGTCTTGTTAATCATCCTTTTTTATAATAATTCCTAGTATTCTGTTTGCTTTTTTGGCCGCCGCCACACATTGGATGGAAGATTTCATCTTATTGTCTATGATAACACCCAGATCCTTTTCTTGGGCGCTAACCCCCAAGGTGGATTCTAGCATCCGGTAATCGTTATTCGGGTTATTCTTCCCAATGTGCATCACTTTGCATTTGTCCACATTAAATTTCATCTGCCACTTGGACACCCAGTCTTCCAGTTTCCTAAGGTCTGCCTGCAATTTTTTACAATCCACATGCATTTTAACAACTTTGAACAGTTTAGTGTCATCTGCAAATTTAATCACCTCACTCATTGGTCCAATTTCCAGATCATTTATAAATAAGTTAAATAGCATTGGTCCCAGTACAGACCCCTGCAACACTCCACTGTTTACTCTCCTCCATTGAGAAAAATGACCTTAAAAAAAAAAATAAATAAAAATCTTTATTGGTTTTCAAAGCATATAAAAAGTGCAACAATTATACATTCAAAAATATGAAATAACAGCACTTACATTCTTGCAAACAACTGAAACAATTACCCTATCCCCTTCCCCCACCCTTCCCTACCTCCCTTCATGGATGTGTGTGGAAACCTAAGGAACTAAGGAATTAATCATTCCGTTTCTTGATGAATGCCTCCAATGGACTCCAAATCTCTTTGAACCTCATACTATTTCCAGATTGTTCTGCTATATCTATAGTACAAACAAAGTGTTTCCCATCAAAAAGAAAAATTCAATCTATCCCAATGTTTCCAATTTCTAGTTATTAATTGCATGGCCACCCCTGTCATAAGAAGAAGTCTATTTTTATTTGTGTCAATTGGACTCTTAAGTTTCAACAATGTCCCAAATAAAACCACGTCATAAGACAATGGAATAGAGACACCTAATACCATATTAATTTTGCCCCAAATTGACTTCAAAAATTGAGTATCAACGGACAATAAAATAAAAGATGATCCAGTGTCCCTACTTCAAGCCAGTGGCGTACCTAGCATATGTGACACCCAGGGCCCTTCATTTTTTTGATACCCCCCATCTATATGAAAATTTTGATTTTTAGTAACAATCCACATATCGCACAACAAGAGTGTACCTAGGAAAAGGCAGCATCTTAAACACTGCAGTGAGCACTAGAACACCAACACATACATTGTAAAACTAAACAAGCCAGATTCCGCACAGCCAATTGATCCTGCAGTCAATGCCAACTGAAAACTATGTTCTTTTCATATACACAGAACAGAGATACACCCTCGCCCAATATGGAATAATCACAAACTAAAAATAGAAATATGTAGACAAAAGTTAAACTGAACCGCCAAGAAACCAAATGCTGCATACAATGCAACACCACAACACCACAAAAACAGTAACACATGTCCTCTAATACTGTGCAAAATATAAAGACAGTAGATGTAAATTTGAAAAAACTGATACATAACAATCACCCCCCTTGGTACGCCACTGGTGCCAGCATCTATTAGACTTTGAATTATCTAACTTTTGTAAATGAACTGGAGTTCAAAATATTCTATATAACAGAAAAAAACAAGTTGGTTTTATAGATGCTGGTGCTGTACATCTTATTCTCCAAGTCCAAATCCGTGGCCATTGCATAGCCAAAATATTCTGCTTTGATTCTAAACTCCAAATGTCTCAAGTTTATTTTAGGTTTTTTTTCTAACTATTCAGATATTAATTTATACCACTTGGCGGCATGATGCCCTTGAAAATCTGTCTGGAAGCATAGACCTGGCAAACTATACTGACTTTTGAATGGCTTGTTTCAATTGCAACCATTTATAACCGTGAGATTTTGATATATCGAATGATTGTTGTAACTGTAATAAAGATACCATTTTCCCATTAAAAATTACATCATCTAGAGTACGTATGCCTGCCTGCAACCACTGTTTCTAGAAGATTTTAGACTCACCAATTTGTATCTTGGAGTTCAACCATAGGGACTGACATTTGGTTTGCTGTATCGGAATAGGAGTTAAGGCATCTATAAATTTTAACGTAATCCAAGTTGAGTGGAAAATAATATTGTCCTTATATATTCTAGGAAGCTTGATACTCAATATATGGCTAAGATGAAGTGGCCTCGATATTCTAGGGAGGTATTGATAAATACTCTGTGATGATATAAATAGTTTAAATCAAATATCACAGCGCTGAATTTATAAATAATTAAATTAAATTAAATAATTAATAGTGTAAAGTGCTCAGACCCTACAACCAAAACTGTTCAGTGTAATCACCAAACCATAGTTGCCGATGGGGCCATCATTGCCTTTACAGTCCCTTTGCGTCCCAATGTTACCATATTACATTCCAATACAGATACCACTGAATAAAGGTAACTTATAATACAGAACTAACATACCTACTCTCGGCTAATTCAAACCTAGAGGACATTTTCTATGTTTCTATGCATGTGGGATCTCTTCATGGAGGAAGTTAGGGGGTGGGTCATTAGTGTGGGCAGACTAGATGGGCCGTGTCCCTTTTCTGCCGTCATTTTCTATGTTTCTAAAGCAAGAACCGCCTATTTTAAATCCCTTCCAAAGGGCTGCCAGATAGATGCAAAACGCATCATCACATCAATTATAAACAAAGGAACAGCCTGTTTGTGTTACAACTGGAACCAATCGATTTCTGCATTTAATCCATTGGGAACTAATGTGTGCCAATTAAATATGAACCTGTGTTCTTTGAGAGAGAAAAAATTGGCAATATCCCCCGAAAAACTTGAAGCCTGGAATAGGACCTTATACCTGAGAGCGTCAATAGTATGAAACTAATGGAGCTGTGATGTGACGCCTACATATGTTACTCAAATGTTCCGTGATACGGATCTTAAGAACATAAGAACATAAAAAGTTGCCTCCACTGGGTCAGACCACAGGTCCATCGCGCCCAGTGGTCTGCTCCCGCGGCAGCCCATCAGGTCCATGACATGTAAAGTGGTTCCTGACCATTTCTATAACCTACCTCTGCTTCTATCTGTACTCTTCAATCCCCTTATCCTTTAGGAACCTATCTAAACCTTCCTTGAACCCCTGTACTGTGCTATGGCCTATCACAACCTCCGAAAGCGCGTTCCATGTGTCCACCACCCTCTGGGTAAAAAAGAACTTCCTAGCATTTGTTCTAAACCTGTCCCCTTTCAATTTCTCCGAGTGACCCCTAGTACTTGTGGTTCCTCACAGTCTGAAAAATCTTTCCCTGTCTACCTTCTCTATGCCCTTCAGGATTTTGAAGGTTTCTATCATGTCTCCTCTAAGTCTCCTCTTCTCTAGGGAGAACAGCCCCAGCATTTTCAACCTGTCAGCGTATGAAAAGTTTTCCATACCTTTTATCAATTTAGTCGCTCTTCTCTGGACCCCCTCAAGTACTGCCATGTCCTTTTTGAGGTACGGCGACCAGTACTGGACACAGTACTCCAGGTGCGGGTGCACCATTGCACGATACAGTGGCATGATGACTTCCTTCGTCCTGGTTGTGATACCCTTTTTAATGATACCCAACATTCTGTTCGCTTTCTTTGAGGCTATCGCACACTGTGCCGATGCTTTCAATGTTGTGTCCACCATCACCCCCAGGTCTCTTTCAGGGTTGCTCACCCCTAGCAATGATCCCCCCATTTTGTAGCTGAACATTGGGTTCTTTTTCCCTACATGCATGATCTTGCATTTCTCTATGTTAAAACTCATTTGCCACTTTTTTGCCCACTCTTCCAGTCTCGTTAGGTCCCTTTGTAGATCTTCGCATCTTACGTGGTTCTAACCCTGCCACAGAGTTTGGTGTCATCAGCAAATTTAATAACCTCACATTTCGTCCCCGTCTCCAGGTCGTTAATAAATATATTGAACAGGAGCGGTCCCAGCACCGATTCCTGTGGAACTCCGCTCGTGACCCATTGCCAGTCTGAGTAATGGCCCTTTACTCCAACCCTCTGTTTCCTGCCTGCCAGCCAGTGTTTGATCCATCGATGGACATCCCCTTGCACCCCGTGGTTCCACAGCTTCTTGAGTAGTCGTTCGTGAGGTACCTTGTCAAAGGCTTTTTGGAAGTCAAGGTAAATGATGTCTATGGATTCCCCTTTATCCATCTGGCTGTTTATTCCCTCAAAGAAGTACAGTAGGTTCGTGAGGCACGATCTTCCCTTGCAGAAGCCGTGCTGGCTCGCCTTCAGTTGTCCATTGTTTTCTTTGTGTTCGCAGATTATGTCCTTAACCAGTGCTTCCATCATCTTTCCCGGGACCGAGATCAAGCTCACTGGCCTGTAGTTTCCCGGGTCGCCTCTTGATCCCTTCTTAAAGATGGGTGTGACGTTTGCTATTTTCCAGTCCTCTGGGATCTCCCCAGTTTTTAAGGATAGGTTACATATTTGGCGAAGTGTTTCCTTTCTTTTGTTTCTCAGTTCTTTTAGTACCCTTGGGTGGATGCCATCTGGACCAGGTGATTTGTTGCTCTTCAGTCTGTCCACCTGTCGGAGGACATCCTCTCGGCTTACCTCTAGTTGGACCAGCTTTTCATCATGGTCTCCGTTTATGATCTCCTCGGGTTCTGGGATATTGGATGTGTCCTCTCTCGTGAAGACTGATGAGAAGAACCTGTTTAACCTGTCAGCTATCTCTTTTTCCTTCTTTACCACTCCCTTCCTGTCTCCATCGTTCAATGGTCCCACTTCCTCCCTGGCTGGTTGTTTCCCCTTCACATACCTGAAGAATGGTTTAACGTTTCGTGCTTCCCCCGCCAGTCTCTCCTCATATTCTCTTTTTGCTTTCCTAACCACTCTGTGACAGTCTTTTTGTTGCCTTTTGTGCTCCTTCTGGTTGTTCTTTGTTGGGTCCTTTTTCCATTTTCTGAAAGATGTTTTCTTGTCCCTTATTGCCTTTTTCACTGCATTTGTTATCCACGCCGGGTTTTTTGTTCGATTCTTTTTGCACCCTTTCCTAAACCTGGGGACGTACAGGTTTTGTGCTTCGTGTACCGCGCCCTTGAGTAGGGCCCAGGCTTCCTTTACGGTCTCCATCTTCCCTGAGCTGCTGCTGAGCTTCTTTCCCACCATTTTCCTCATGGCCTCGTAATTTCCTTTTCTGAAATTGAGTGCTGTCGTTGTGGTTCTTTTCACCTTGGATGTTCCTATTTTTAGCTTGCACTGGATCATGTTGTGATCGCTGTTTCCTAGTGACGCTAGTACTACCACCTCCTTTGTGGGTCCCCCTAGCCCGTTGAGGATTAGATCAAGAGTGGCATTTCCTCGTGTTGGTTCTGTGACCAGCTGTTCCATGAAACAGTCCCTCACCACCTCCAGGAATTTTGTTTCTCTCGTGCAATTTGAGTGTCCAATGCTCCAGTCTATTCCAGGGTAGTTGAAATCCCCCATTACCACCACACTTCCTGACAGTACGGCCAATATAATACTGGCTGCAAGGGCAAACAACACAGTGCCTGTGGTCAGTAGCATACCAAGGGGAGGGCGGGGGGGCCATCCGCCCGGGTGCAAGCCCTGAGGGGGTGCTCCAGGCCTTGGCGTTCAGTCCCCCCCCAAAGGACCGCTCGCCCCCCTGGCCTCCCCGCACCACCTACGAAGCAGCCCGCAGCGGGATCGCGATGCCAGTGATCCCTGCGCTGCTTCGGCGCTGCTTCCTCCACCGTGGTCCCACCCCTCCTCTGACCGCGGCAGAGGAAGCAGCTCCGAAGCAGCACAGGGATCGCTGGCATCGCGATCCTGCTGCAGGCTGCTTCGTAGGTGGTGCGGGGAGGCCAGGGGGGTGAGTGGTCCTTCGGGGTGGGTTGGGGCATCAGGCCTTCAGGGCATCAGGCCTTCAGGGTGGGGCAGGCAGGTAGGCAGGCAGGCCTTCAAGGGGGAGGAGGGGTGACAGGCAGGCAGGCCTTCAAGGGGGGGACAGACAGGCCTTCAAAAGGGGGACAGGCAGGCAAGCCTTAAAGGGAGGACAGGCCTTCAAGGGGGGGCAGGCAGGTAGGCTTTCAAGGGAGGGACAGGCCTTCAAGGGGGGGACAGGCAGGCCTTCAAGGGGGGGACAGGCCTTCGGGGGTGCAGGCCTTCAAGGGGGGGGATAGGCCAAGGGGATCAGGCAGGCAGGCCTTCAAGGGGGGGGACAGGCAGGCAGGCAGGCCTTCAAGGGGGTGCAGGCCTTCGGAGGGGTGCAGGCCTTCAGGGGTGGTATGCAGACCTTTAAAGGGGGGCCTTCAGGGAGGGGGGCCCTGGTGTAGAAATACACGGAGGGAATGGGGGGGTTCAAAGAGACGCGCATATGCCGGACTTTGGGTTGGAAGAAATAATGGGTCTGAAAATAGAGAAGAGGGAGAGAGATGATGGACCATGGTTTTTAGAGAGGGAAGGAACAGAAAGGGAGAGAAGTTAGACACAAGGGATGGTGTGGAGGGGGGATAGAGATACTGGATAGGAGGGTAGTTGGGAAAAGAAAGGGAGAGATGGTGGACCCTGGGGTGGTGGGGAAGGAGGGAGAGATGCTGGATGAAAGGGTAGTTAAGAAAAGATGGATCTGTGGAGGGAGACGATAAAAGGAAAAATGCCAGACCTCCTGGGGAGGGAAGGGAAATGGGGAGGACAGAGATGGCAGATGGATAGTTAGCATGCAGAAAGAAGGAAGAAGGAGACCGTGGCAAGCAAGTTATCAGAAGACAACCAGAGCTTTGGACAAACAAGATTAGAAAAATAACCAGACAACAAAAGGTAGAAAAACTAATTTTATTTTCTGTTTTGTGATTACAATATGTCAGATTTGAAATGTGTATCCTGCCAGAGCTGGTGTTAGACCGCAAACGTGAGCTAGGATTTAACAGAGAGAAGAAAAGTCCTTTTTGTTTCTTTATTTTACTTACACCACAGCGCCAGTGTGGTTAGGAGAAGCCAAAAGGGGGTAAAAAAGCTATAAAATAAACCCACCAGGATGTTTGAAAAAAAAAAACAACAAACACCCAATTGGGCAGGAAAGTTGAATCGAAAAACCAATTCAATATGCTGAATCGAATCGAAATTTTTTTCTTTTTTCTTGAATCGGGCAGCACTAATTTGCGCTACTGTCTTAGACTTTAGGACTTGGGATTGGGGAGAGATGGCATCCTCAGTACTTTATAATGCAAGTGAAACGAGGATTTGGTCAGACTTTTGATGGGTCTGCAGAAGAAAAATATTGTATAGGCCGGGGACATGAGACAGCAGGAAACGGGAACTTTTCTTCCTTCTATTTTTGTGAATGACAAGGCTGAGGATGTCAGAGAGTTCAGTTAAAATATGTGCTTTATAAGAAAATATAATAATGTGTTTTATAAAGTTTAGAAGCATTGCTGGCCTACCCGGTGAGGTGTTCCTAATGGTGGTGGTGGTGGTAGCATGTCAATGTGTTGAGAGGAAGAGGTGGTCTGGGAATTTCTGCTAAGCAAACTCCGGGCCCATTTCCACCCCCCAGTTAGTCCACTCCACTCAACTGGTTCACACACTGAGTGGGTCTTTGGGTGTTGTGCCTGGGTAGTTGTTTTGGAATCTCTTCCAATGGTTTGTCAGTTTCTCCTTGTGATCCAAGGAAGGAAACTTTGTTAACCTTAGCATTGACCTTCAGAATATGTTTGTAACAGCGCTGCTTGTGTGGCATTAGGCTATGTAGTGATCGAGAAAAGAAAAAAACAGACCTTTGCACATTTTTGCACTATATGGTGTGTGTATGAGATTCACATTTCCTGCACAGCTAAGTCCTTGTGAAGTTACCTTGTTCTTTCTGTATTTGACATCTAGTAAGGTCTCTGTTTGGAAGGAAAGATCTAAGCTTAAAAATGAAGTGGCCAGAAGTTATGGTAAAAACAGATAGCGTTGCTGATTTTAAGAAAGGTTTGGACAAATTCATGGAGTAAAAGTCTATAGTCTGTTATTAAGACATGGGGGAAGCGTCTGCTTGCCCTGGATCGGTAGCATGGAATGTTGCTACTCTTTGGGTTTTGACCAGGTACTAGTGACCTGGATTGGTTACCATGAGAATGGGCTACTGGGCATGATGGACCATTGGTCTGACCCAGTTAGGCTATTCTTATGTTATGTTCTCATCTGTAGGGGCCTTTGTTTTCACTTCTTATTTTAATGTATTTTTTTTCTGGGAACTTATCAGTGTTTTTTAGAATGGGAACAAAAATGGAAGAGAATTAATGTGTGTGGAATGGGGGGGTTACTAATTTCTTCAGCTAAATAATGAAATCTACCTCAACCAGACAAAGGAGAACTCACACACCATTCACACACCCTCCAACCAAAATCGTCAAAAGAAAAAAAACTGTTCCTAACACTCGACCCCCAACTCTACAACCTATTGACCTCGACTACAAACTATAAAACCTTCAAAAAAGAAATAAAAACCTTTCTATTCAAAAAACACATAAAACCGAACACAATCAGAACTGTCCCAAGCATCACCTGCGACTACTCCATATGTACTTCTGATGTCATGACAATTCAGACATAAATATGTTATGTTTGGAATAATGGTTACATATATGAGGTTCAATAAAAGAAAATTTTCAGTGCCTGTTTCTATTATGACCATTTATTTTTCACGGTTATTACAAAAAATATTTTTTTACATTGGACGGGGGGGTGGGGGGGGCAAAAATGATGGGCCCCGGGTGCCACATACCCTAGGTACGCCACTGCCTGTGATAAGAAAAAAACACTTACCTCCACTATGAGGAATTACTACAGAATCCTCCTGTAAAACATACAGACACTGACTGCACCTTCCACAAATTGAGTTTGGAGATGCCCTATTAGTGGCCTGATCTGTGTACTTATGTTTCAAAAGTTCTCCCAGATTGCGTGATCTAGAGCAAACAAATTTGGGGCTTTGAGTAAACACTGTATGATACTGAAGTAGTGACCAATGTTTCTGTATATTTTTGATAGAATAACTGTTAATGGTATATGGCAAAACACATGCCAAATTTTCTTTAGATCTTTGAGTTTGCGAGTGTATTAACCAATGACGCTGACAGTGTTTGGCCCTCTTCCAGGATCTTCTAACTATCCTACCTGGGTATCCTCTTTGCCTAAACTTCTGACTCATAACTCTGGCCTAGTTATTGAAATCATTTTCATCTGAGTATATCCTTCTTAACCGAAGAAATTGTCCTGTGGAAATACTGTTCCTCAAAGCTTTAGGGTGAAAGCATGATATTGAAGTAAAGAATTTCTATCAGACGGTTTTCTGTGTAGGCTGGTGGAGATACAAGCTCCTGATTTAAATATGGCAATATCCAAAAAGGAGATTTGTTGTTTATGTGGTGGAAAAGCTGCGAGGTATATACAAAAGTCTCCTTGAATATGTTCATGAATAAACATGCCAAAGTGGGGGCCACTGTTGCTCCCATCGTGATTCCCTTGGTCTGTTAAAATAACCTGTTCTCAAATTTAAAATAATTATTTTCAATCACTATTTCCACTAGATGATTTATCATTGACTGTTTGGCTGCAGAAATTTTAAATTTTTTTGTGTGATTACTGACCAAGGAAATCGCCGCTGACTGGGGGACGTTAGTATATAAAGCCACCACATCTGCTGTAACTATGATAGACTCCTCTGGTACAGTTATATCTGAAAGATCCTCTATGATATGAAGGAAATGAGCAGAGTCTTTGATATAGGATTTGGCCCTAGGGACAAATTCTTTTAAATAACCATCTGTATATTGAGATAATGGCTCCATAACGGAATCGATGCCTACCACTATGGGGTGCTCAGGAGGCCAGTCATTTTCTACCACTGATACCAGCCCCCCATTTAGTTTTTTGTAAAAAGATGATTGAAAATAAATTGGTAACATACTCATTTGTTAACAAACTACAGGCGAGATCATCATTTTTATGGTTTGGACTCTCCCCCACCAAGAAAGATGTAATGGATTCCAATGCTCACATTTCTTTGACCTTCAACAATAAGAATCTTTCATTTACTGAACTTGTATCTTCCAATGCTTTTTGAATCATTATACCTAAGTATTTTATTCCCTCTTCCTTCCAAAGGAAGAACCTCTGATTTGCTCCAATTTATCTTATATCCAGAGAATTTACCAAAATGATCAATCAAATCCAGTAAATGAGGGATGGTGGATTCAGGATTCTTCAAATGAAGCAATCTATCATCTGCATAAGCCAAAACTTTATAATCTCGACCTGCATATGGAATTCTCTGTATCTCCTCTGCCTGCTGGATAGCTAACAATAAGGGTTCCAAAACAATATCAAAAAGCAACGGAGATAAGGGACTTCCTTGTCTAACTCCCCTCTTTAAACAAAACAGTTCCGAGAACGTATTATTAATATATAGTCTGGCTGAGGGGTATCTATACAAGGTTTGAATCATTTGAATAAATCCAGAACCTATCCCAAACCAATCCATTGTTTGGTACATAAAAGTCCATTCTACTCGATCAAAGGCCTTCTCCACATCCAGGGATACAGAGAAAGCCGGATCCTCTATTGTTTTTGCTAAATTAA
The DNA here is from genome assembly GCF_902459505.1 of Geotrypetes seraphini. Taxonomy (NCBI): domain Eukaryota; kingdom Metazoa; phylum Chordata; class Amphibia; order Gymnophiona; family Dermophiidae; genus Geotrypetes; species Geotrypetes seraphini. Next base: position 85,505,577 of record NC_047085.1, read on the forward strand.
GCTATGAAGTGTCAAGCTAGTATTATTTGCAGAATGTCTTCGAGCAACAAAACCCGTTTGGTGCATTCCAATAAGAACATAAGAATTGCTGCTGCTGGGCCAGACCAGTGGTTCATCGTGCCCAGCAGTCCGCTCTCGTGGCGGCCCCTAGATCAAAGACCAGTGCCCTGAGACAAGCCCTTAGCTAATCTCAGAGCCAATAGTTTAGCCAAGATTTTTCCATCCACATTAATTAAAGAAATAGGCCTATGGTTTGAAACCAACATGGGATCTCTGTTTGGCTTTGGCAAAACAATTGTTAAAGCTTCTGCCGTAGTACCTGATATCTGACCTTTCATCAGTTGCTATTTATACAATTGAAAAAGATGAGGTAACAATATATTTTGAAAGGATTTGAAAAACTCCACAGTATATCCATCACCACCCGGAGCGGATCCTGCTCTAAGATGCTGATTGGAGTTCCTGAAAAAGATATGGGCACCTCAAGATTTTCTTTTACCTGCTCTGGAATTTTGGGCCCATGAATTGAATTAAAAAAATCTCTACCTTCATTTTCTTTATTTGAATATAGCTCAGAAGAGTATAAAGCTTTATAGTATTTCATAAATTGGTTTAAAACATCAGCTATATGGGTATAAATCTTGCCTTTTGCATCTTTAATGGACACAATCTTTTCTCTTCTCTTTTTAGCTTTAAGATAATTAGCCAACACTCTTCCCCCTTTATTCGAGTTTCCATAATACACTGCCTGCTGACAAAACAAATCTTTCCTAGACAATTGTGAGCAAATCTCATTATATTTATATTTAGCCTTCATTAGGGCAGTTAAAATTTCTGGATTCCATTTCAAAAGCCCATTTTGATTCTAAATCAGAAATTGTTTTTTCCAAAATTGAAAACTCCACTCTAAGTAACTTCATAAGATGTACCGAATAGGATATAATCTGCTCTCTTAAGGTTGCCTTAAAAGCATTTTCACACTGATTTACTTCACTATATTTTTGATTTGATTTAATAGAGTCCTTCCCTGAAGAAGACAATCCTCGAAACTCGAGTCGGGGGGACAAGGACATATTATGGAGGAGTAATAAGTGGTCGTTTTTAGTTCACCATAAGCATGAGTTAATCTATTCACCGCTGAGGATCATTAAAGAGACTACACCATCCGATACAGATAAGTTTTTGTTTCAAAGTTTTATTTTATTTTTCAGTTTCATACACATTGTCTCTCGGATGGTAAAGGGGACAGTGAAAACGATGATGGTCCCCCAATGAACCCCAGTTTGGTGTTATCACTAGTCACGGGTTCAGGGTCTGAGGTTTTCACAACTCTAATTAAATACAACATTATTTCACTTTGAGCTGTGATTACAGAAGATATTAGATTGCCTTAAAAGCATCCCATATAGTTTCCAAGGGGATCTCCTCCGAGGCATTGAGTTGAAAAAACGCCTTCATTTTTATTTGAATTTCCTCTAGAAAGTTTGAGTCCGCAAGCAGTGTATTATTAAACCTCTAAAAAGATCTCTGGGAATCTTCTTTAGTGAAATGATATTCAATCCAAATTCCCACATAATCTATCAAAATGATAGGATCTATATTATGACCTGTGGAATTAAATGATATGAAACAAACAAATAATCAATTTTTGAAAATGATTTATGAACTTGGGAACAAAATGTAAATTCCCAAGCATTAAAATTAAAAATTTTAAGAAATTCAAAGCCCCTTCCTTGTCCAAAACTTTATAAAATCTTAAGAACATAAGAAGTTGCCCCCGCTGAGTCAGACCAGAGGTCCATCTTGCTCAGCGGTCCACTCCCGCAGCGGCCCATCAGGCCTAGTGCCTGAACAGTGATCCCTGATTAATTTTATAACTTACCTCTAATCCCATCCCTATAATCTACCTCTACTCTTATCTGTACCCCTCAATCCCTTTGTCTTCCAAGTACCTATCCAAAGCTTCTTTGAACCCCTGTAGCATGCTCCTGTTTATCCCATCCTCCGGTAGCGCGTTCCATGTATCCACCACCCTCTGTGTGAAAAAGAACTTCCTAGCGTTTGTTCTAAACTTTTCCCCTTTCAATTTCTCTGAGTGCCCCCTTGTACTTGTTGATCCCCTTAATTTGAAAAATCTGTCCCTGTCTATTTTTTCTATGCCCATCATGATCTTGAAGGTTTCTATCATGTCTCCTCTAAGTCTCCGCTTTTCCAGGGAGAAAAGCCCTAGCCTTTTCAGTCTGTCAGTATATGAGAGGTCCTCCATACCCTTTATTAGCTTAGTTGCTCTTCTTTGAACTCTCTCAAGTACCTCCATGTCCTTCTTGAGGTAGGGCGACCAGAATTGAACACAGTACTCCAGGTGCGGGCGCACTATAGCACGATACAGTGGCAGGATGACTTCCTTCTTTCTGGTCGTGATACCCTTCTTAATGATACCCAACATTTTGTTTGCTTTCCTTGAGGCTGTTGCACACTGCGCCAACGCCTTCAATGTTGTGTCTTCCATAAGAATAAGCAAGTTAAAATAAAGGTTTATAGATTTTATCACATAAACCTAGTCTTTCCTTATCCTTCCCTATGTAATTGGATCCAATTGCTGATTGATATACTCCTGCAGTTTTATTGGATTGTTATATTGTTAAAGGTTATCTTCATTACCACCGGATACAGCAGCCCATAATTAACTCCCAACTGCCACAGCTGAGGTCTCATAAGCAGAAACTGTTTCCTTAAGTTACAGTAGCTTTAGCAAAATCAGGCAGAAGATGGATTTTCGTTTCTTGCCATTTCAGCGATTTACTCTGTTTAGCAGTAGATAAAGGGCTCCTTTTACGAAAGTGCGCTAACAGTTTTATCGTATGCACCTGCTTAGCGTGTGCTATAGCACGTGCTAACTGAAAATCTACCGCCTGCTCAAAAGGAGATATTAGCGGCTAGTGCACACGGCAATTTAGTGCGCGCTATTCTGCGCATTAAGGCCCTAGCACACCTTTGTAAAAGGAGCCCAAAATGTCCAAAGCCTGTTGAAACCGAAGCACCCTGAATATCAAGGGCCTGGGACCATTTTGTCTGTTAGAAGCATGAGATGGTATATGATGTGCTCTCTCTATTTCTAATGGATACTTTAGCTTGAGGGAGAGTAATTTAGGTAAGAAATCTAAAAAAGACATGGCATCTTAGCTCTCTACCCCTTCTGGGAGCCCCAATACCCTGATGTTGTTCCTCCTACTTCTGTTATTGGCATCTTCTAACTCTTTTGTTAGACAATCCACAGTTTTGTGATCAGTTTGAAATTTATTCAAACTGCCTTCTACCTCAGAAACCCGGCATTCTAACTGTTTAGTCCTGGGATCACATACTTTCAATTGCTGAGATAGAGTATGAACTTCTTCTTGTACTGTATTTAGCTTAGTTGTATTGTCTTGAAACATTTCTCTTATAGCTTTCAGCTCTAATATCACTTATTCAAACATTTCCGATGTATCTTTAGGGAGAGGCACTTTTGATGGAGTTTGTGGGTCTGGTTTGGCCCGTTCAGCTGTGCCCCCTGCAGCAAACGTTGTCTCCAATCTGGTCTGTCTTCCAGTAGCCATATTTGCTGCAATAGATTTTAAGTGAATTATTTACTTTTAGAGAGAAAATTTGACCTCTTTAGCTGACAAATGAGCTGAATAGTGCTGCTAAGGGAAGAGCTGTAGAATCACCCGTATATCTTGTATTGCAGCCAAGCCACCCCCTCCCCAACAAAAATAACCATTTAACCCTACCCTCTGTAGTTTACATCTTTTGTGAACCTAACTTTTCCTTTCCTTTATTTCTTATGTAGGATTACAGATACTTCACAGGGCACCATATAGTAATAAGATTTTACCAGTAGTGCATATCATGTTCTAATCATAGCACATTTTGATCATAGTAAAAGTCTTCAAGTAGCTTACTAAATATTGATATAGAATTCTCTTTAACTTCAAAAGTATAAAAATCAAGCATTTAACATAAAAGATGATATACCCCGGCTACAACATGAGCCGTGCTTCGCAAATGCTACTTCAGGAAGCCAAGCAATAGCAAGGTAATGCATGTGGGTAACAAAAATCATATGCATGAATACAGGATGTCCGGTACTATACTCGGAGAGAGCCCCCAGGAAAGAGACTTGGGAGTACTTGTAGACAAATCAATGAAACTGTCCGCGCAATGTGTGGCGGCGGCAAAAAGGGCAAACAGAATGCTAGGAATGATTAAGAAGGGGATCAAACAGATCTGAAAAGGTTATTATGCCATTATACCGGGCCATGGTATTCCCCCACCTGGAATACTGCGTCCAACAATGGTCGCCATACATGAAAAAGGACATAGTACTACTCGAAAGGGTCCAGAGAAGAGCGACAAAAATGGTTAAGGGACTGGTGGAGTTGACATACAACAAGAGGCTAGAGAAACTGGGCCTCTTCTCCCTTGAGAAGAGAAGACTGGGAGGGGACATGATCGAAACATTCAAGATATTGAAGGGAATTGACTTAGTAGAGAAAAAGAGATTGTTCATCCTCTCTAAGGTGAAGTGAACGAGAGGGCACTTGCTAAAGTTAGAAGGGAATAGATTCCGTACAAACGTAAGGAAGTTCTTTTTCACCCAGAGAGTGGTAGAAATCTGGAATGCTCTTCTGGAGGCTGTTATAGGGGAAAGCACCCTTCAGGGATTCAAAAAAAGTTGGATAAGTTCCTACTGGAACAGAACATATGCAGATAAGGCTAGACTCAGATAGGGCACTGGTCTTTGACCTAAGGGCCGTCGCATGAGCGGACTGCTGGGCACGATGGACCACTGATCTGACCCAGCATCGGCAAAATCTTATGTTCTTATGTTCTTTTTGTATTTGCAAAATGCCTGTGAAGAAACAAGACAACATAAAAATGTATTCCTAAACACCTATTCTTGATTTATAATACACCCATTGCACAAATCAATTTTAAAAACTTTAAGAACATGACGTTCCAGATGGTCCGAAATCCTTTGAGTGTGACAACTCCAAGCTTGAAAAGTTATCAGGATCAAAGGATTCCGGTGCCATCTAGAACATCATGTTCTTAAAATTATTTTAATGGATTTGTGCAATTTGTGCATTATAAATCAAGTATAGGTGTTTAGGAATACATTTTTACATTGTCACGTTTCTTCACAGGCATTTTGCAAAAACTGCTTGGCTTCTTGAAGTAGCATTTGCGTGGAGTAGAACGGGTACAAGTGGATTGATTTTCATTCTGTCAAAAATTACAAAGATTAAGTTACAGGGAAATACTTTTAAAACCAATAGTTAAGCTCTGGAACACATTGCCAGAGGTTGTGGTAAGAGCAGATAGCGTAGCTGGTTTTAAGAAGGGTTGGACAATTTCCTGGAGAAAAAGTCCATAGTCTGTTATTGAGAAAGACATAAGACAAGCCACTGGATTGGTACCATGGAATGGTGGTACTCTTTGGGTTTTGGCCAGGTACTAGTGATCTGGATTGGCCACATTGAGAATGGGCTACTGGGTTATTTATACTAATTTGGGATTCATATTTGCAAGATTTGCATCCTAAGGGCCATAATGCGATTTTAAGTTGGATCTCTTAATTGGGCTTTTTATTAAGTCAAATGAAGAGAGTATCATTGGGTAGAGTGTACTATTGGGTGGGAAGGGGTGGGTGTGGAGAGGGATGGTAAAGGTTCAAACTCATATAGATAAGTGGGGGTTTATTGATATTGGAATTTGTCTTTTATTATGTTTATTAATAATTGATACATTATTGATGTTCTTTGATGCTGTATTTATTGTATTTGATGTCCTTTGATGCTATATTTATTGTATTTGATGATATTTGCATCAATAAAAACTGTTTGAATCTAAGGCTATTATGTTCTTATGTTCTAACACGGCTCACGTCGAAGCCGGGGTTTATCATCTTTCCCGTTAATAGTTTTGCACATAAGTGCTTGATTTTCATACTTTTGAATTTAAAGAGAAATATACATCAATATTTAGTAAGCTACTTGAAGTCTTTTGCTATGAACAAAATATGCTGATTAGAATGTGATATGCACCACTGGTAAAAACGTGTTACCTTATGGCGCCTTTGAAGTATCCGTCTATAGGCACATAATGTCAAAATTATATTATTAGCTACATGAATATTTGTTTGGCTTTGACTACATCTGTTTGTTTGGCATTAACTTGGGTGTGATTGCATGTGATGATCTTAAGGTGGCCAAACAGGTTGAAAAGGTGATGGTGAAAGCTAGAAAGATGCTAGGTTGCATAGGGATAGGTATGGCCGGTAGGAAAAAGCAGGTATTGCTGTATAAGGCTCTGGTGAGACCTCATTTAGAATATTGTGTACAATTCTGGAGGCCACACCTTCAAAAAGATATAAAAAGGATGAGTCGGTCCAGAGGAAAGCTACTAAAATGGTGTGTGGTCTTCGTGATAAGGCGTTTGGGGACAGACTTAAAGATCTCAGTCTGTATACTTTGGAGGAAAGGGGGCAGAGGGGAGATATGATAGAGTCATTTAAATACCTACATAATATAAATGTGCATGAGTCAAGTCTCTTTCATTTGAAAGGAAATTCTGCAATGAGAGGGCTTAGGATGAAGTTAAGAGGTGATGGGCTCCGGAGTAATCCAAGAAAATACTTTGTTATGAAAAGGGTAGTAGTTGCGTGGAACAGTCTTCTGGAAGAGGTGGTGGAAACAGAGACTATGTCTGAATTCAAGAGGGCCTGGGATAGGAACTTGGGATATATCAGAGAGAGAAAGAGATAATGGTTACTGTGGATGGGCAGACTAGATGGGCCATTTGGCCTTTATAAGCCGTCATGTTTCTATGTTTCTAATATTCAACTTTCTTCAATGTTTCTGCTCTCTTTTCAAATCTATCTATTTTTCCATATCTTCTCTTTCCTTTTCATCTATCCATATGCACCATCTCCTCACTCTCTCTGCCCTTTCCCTCCCCTCCATCTATGTTTACCATCTGCTCCCTCTTTCTTTTCCCCTATTCCCATCTTTTCTTATACATTTTTCTATTTCTTTCTTCCCCATCCCTCCCAGTGCACCATCTCCTCCCTTTCTCTCCCCTTTCTTTCCATCCCTGTGCAGCATCTCCTCCCTCTCTGGTGGTCTGACATCTTTCTCCTCTCCTTCCCACAGTCTGGCATCTCTCTCCCTTCTTTCCATTCCCTCCTCCTCTTTTGTGGTCTGGCATGTCTCTGTCCTTCTCTTCCCTTTCTCCCCCACCTTAGTCTGGAATCTCTCTCTCCTTCTTCTCTTTCCTGGTCTGGCTTTTCTCTCTCCTTTCCTCCCCCCACCTCCTGTAGTCTGATATCTCTCTGCTTTCCTTTCCCCTTCCTATGATCTGGTATCTCTCACCTCTCCTCTCTTTCCCTTCCCTCCTCCTTCCTTCCATTTTTGTGGAGAGGGACCACATCTGCCCTTCTCCAGTCCTCTGGTTCCACTCCTGACTCTAGAGATTCATAAGAACATAAGAACATATAAGAACATAAGAAATGCCATCTCCGGATCAGACCTTCGGTCCATCAAGTCCGGCGATCCGCACACGCGGAGGCCCTGCCAGGTGTACACCTGTCGTAATTTATAGTCCACCATATCCTTACATGCCTCTCTTAAGGAGATATGCATCTAGTTTGCTCTTGAAGCCTAGGACGGTCGATTCCGCAATAATCTCATCTGGGAGGGCATTCCAGGTGTCAACCACTCTCTGAGTGAAGCAGAACTTCCTGACATTAGTCCTGAACCTGTCCCCCCTTAGCTTCATTACATGTCCTCTAGTCCGTGTCAAATTTGACAATGTAAATAATCTTCTCTGCTCTATTTTGTCGATTCCTTTCAGTATTTTGAAGGTCTCGATCATATCCCCACGCAGTCTCCTTTTCTCAAGGGAGAATAATCCTAGTGTTATAAGTCTGTCCTCGTATTCCAGTTTTTCCATACCCTTCACCAGTTTTGTTGCTCGTCTCTGCACCCTCTCCAGCAGTTTTATAGCCTTCTTTAGGTAGGGAGACCAATGTTGGACGCAGTATTCCAAGTGTGGTCTGACCATTGCCCTATAAAGCGGCATTATAACTTTCTCCGATCTACTCGAGATTCCTTTCTTTATCATGCCCAACATTCTATTTGCCTTCTTTGCCGCTGCCGCGCATTGTGCCGACGGCTTCAGGGTCCTATCTATCAGTACACCCAGGTCCTTTTCTTGTTCACTCTTCCCTAGAGTTGCACCTGACATTTTATACTCGTATTCCTTATTCTTATTGCCTAAATGCATTACCTTGCATTTCTCCACATTGAACTTCATCTGCCATTTCTCCGCCCATGTTTCTAACCGACACAAGTCGCTCTGGAGTTTCTCTCTATCCTCATGCGATCTGATCGCCCGGCATAGTTTTGTATCGTCTGCAAACTTGATGATCTCACTGGATGTTCTTTCCTCCAGATCATTGATATAAATATTAAAAAGGATCGGCCCAAGTACCGAGCCCTGGGGTACACCACTAGTCACTTTCTCCCAGTCGGAGTACTTCCCATTTATGCCCACTCTCTGCTTTCGGTTTTCCAGCCATTTGCCTATCCATCTTTGTATATCCCCCTCTATGCCATGGCTTTGTAGTTTCCTGAGAAGTCTTTCGTGTGGAACTTTGTCGAACGCTTTCTGGAAGTCCAAGTATATTATGTCCACCGGCTTCCCACTATCAATTTGCTCGTTCACGGTCTCAAAAAATTGGAGTAAATTCGTCAAACATGATTTCCCTTTCCTGAATCCGTGTTGAATTCATTGAAAAGGTCAGTCAGTGGAGCCTCCAGAACTTCCCTAACTTCCTTCAGCACCCTTGGATGTACACATTCAGCTCCATCACTTTGTCTATCTTTATTTTAGCTAGCTACTCACGAACACAACCCTCTGAAAATCGATCAGGATCTACCACTCCTCCATCTCTATTCATGTTTGTCTTCTATGGTCTCGCTCCCAGTGCTTCAGCCATGAACACAGAGCAGAAATATTTGTTAAGCAATTCGGCCTTTTCTTTATCAGCTTCTACATATTTCTCCCCTTCACCTTTGAGTCTCACAATGCCACGTTTGCACTTCTTCCTATCACTAATATATCTAAAAAATGTCTTGTCTCCCCATTTTAACATTTCAGCTATTTTTTTCTTCCATTTGCATATTTGCTTTCCTGACTACATGACCAGCTGTTTGTGTGTGCAGAGACCCATACAGTATCTTCAAATGAACTTAGAATATTTGGATGAGGTGATTTACCCAAGTAATTAATCCTTTTAAGAAAGGCTCCTGAGGCAGGCCATATTGGTGAAAACATGTGCATGTCGAGCCACCACACAGACTTTTATCTTTCATGAATAAACTGCATACCAACATTACTACCTATCTCCAGTGTGGTGTGTTCGCGGCCGTAGTGTGTTTGACATGCAATTGGTGTCAAATTTTAGGCGTCCACCGATTACAGCGCTATTTGCAGATTCTGGTCAAACAACTGCTGTTGGTTCCATCTATACCGACTATAGTTAAGACAACTATTCGTTCCAGGGTTTTTGCTGTGGCAAGTCCTCAGTTAGGGAACGCCCTTCCAGAAAATGTTTGTCAAATCTCTTCATTTTTACTTTACCATAAATGCTTGAAGGTTTACTTCTTTCATAAGGCATTTTAAAAAAATCTATGATGGGTTTTGACTTTATTAGAATTTGACATTATTGTTATATTATCTATACTAGTCTTTAAGCCCGTTACATTAATGGGTGCTAGAATAGATGTGTGTGTCTGTCTGTCTTTCTTTCTTTCTCTCTCCTTGGCTGATGTCTGTCTGTCTTTTTTTATTTTTCTCTCTCCTTGGATGCTGTCTGTCTGTCTTTTTTTCTTTGTCTCTCTCTCCTTGGACGCTGTCTGTCTTTTTTTCTTTGTCTCTCTCTCCTTGGACACTGGCTGCCTATCTGTCTGTCTTCCTTTCTGTTTGTCTCTCTGGCCCCCTGTCTGTCTGTCATTCTTTCTGTCTTTGTCTCTCCCTGGCCCCCTGCCTGCCTGTATTTCTCTGTTGTGCCATGCCTGCCTGCTCCGTGGCCCCCTTCTATTCCCCCCCCCAGAGCAAAGCATGATTGCTGTCTGCCCCACAGCACACCCCTCCCGCAAAAGCAGCCCCCTTCCCTCTCCCCCTGGCCCCCTGCCTGCCTGTATTTCTCTGTTGTGCCATGCCTGCCTGCTCTGTGGCCCCCTTCTGTTTCCCTCCCTCCCAGAGCAAAGTATGACTGCTGTCTGCCCCCCAGCACACCCCTCCCCCCAAAGCAGCCCCCTTTTCCTCTCACCCTGGCCCCCTGCCTGCCTGTATTGCTCCCAAACTGCCGTTCTTACCCTCCCTCCATCCTGGCTTCCTGGTCTCTTCTGGCTCACCGGCACGAACCGCTGCTGCCGCTGCTGCTCTTCATTCATGTCTGCCCTCCTCTTCAAAGCAGCCTGCTGAGGATCGCCGGCTGGTTGTAGCGGGATCGCGTCAGAGGGAACATGCTACCGAGGTGGACAATGGCCTGCGAGGTTCGCTACAGCTGGCTGGAGATCCTCAGCAGGCTGCTTTGAAGAGGAAGGCAGACACAACGAAGAGCAGCAGCGGGGGCAGCGGGCCTTAGAGTGAGTGAGGGCGGGAGGGGGGATTCACCAGCATGTTCTCCTTTCATCCGTGTTCCTAAATGGAATTCAGCATGGAGGCACACATCACGGATGCAGGGAACACGCCATCCTAAGTGCGCATGCGCGCTTAGGGTTTTATTATAGAGGATGTTTTGAAGAATTTGATCTTTTTTTTTTTAATTTTGTGATTGAGTATTTGGGGGAACTTTAAGAATTGTATGTTAGTATTTTAATATCTACAGGTAAGTACGGGCTCCTTTTATTAAGGCACGCTAACCGATTTAGCATGCACTAAATACTAAGGCATTCATTATATTCTATGGGCACCTTAGCATACAGTGCGTGCTAAATCAGTTAGTGCACCCTAATAAAAGGACCCCATACTTAGGGCCTGTTTTGCAAAGCCACGCTAGTGCCTGCCACGTGGCAACAGCCCTGAAGCTCTTTAAATCTCTATGGGCTTTGGGGCCATTACCGCGCAGCAGCCGCTAGCGCGGCTTTGTAAAACAGGCCCTTAAATATTAAAATGTTTGTTCACCTAGGTTTATGTGTTTTCTTATGTATCCTGCATAGAGTTTTGGTTCTGCGGGATATGAATGTTCTAAATAAATAATTAATTAATGACCCTGGTACTGTAGAAAGATTGTGAGTCCACCGGGACAGATAAAGGTAATGCTGTAAATCGCTTAAATAATTTTGATAGGCAGTATTTAAATACCTAAAATAAATAAATAAAGTGTGCAGTAAGAGTAGTCAAGCATAAATAAGTACAAAACACTACCCAAAAATGTCATGCTACGAGTAAGGTCCATTCTGATAAGAAAGTCTCTCTATGCATGTGGCAACACAATTTGATCTGTTCTGATCTGTAATCTGATCCAATCCATGCATTGTCCCACACCAAGGCTTCTTTCCTTCTGAGAAATTTTGCTACAAAACACAAATGGTTCCCTTCTATTTACAAAATAATGAGTGTCTCTGACACGATCAGTTTGCTTTGTGAATCTGGGCCTTTGTACTTAGTCCCACATACTGTATATCTTAGAAGCTTCTTAGAGCTGCTAAGATCAAATGAATTGTATCTTCTAAAAGGCAGTGAATACCATAAATCATATTAATTGCAAAGCTTAGATTAGGATCTTGTATTCCTGGGAATTTTCTTGTTCTGTGTATATAGGAGTAAAGTCAGATGTGTCTCAAAAAGAAGTGAAGATGCTTGAAGGAAGTGTTTCAGCATGACAAATCAGTCAGAAATAATACTTCCTGGGCAACAAAAAAATATTTTGGGGGAAACAATCCTTGTGCTTGGAATCCCTAAAAATACATACATATGACCTCTATCAATATTAACAGTATTTTATTGATGTCTTCTTGCTTTGTTATCAATTGAACTTCGGTCTACATTCAAAGAAACTAAGGTCCTGATTCTATAAAATCCACCTAAATTTAGACGCCGATATCAGCACCAATTCTATAAAACTTAGGTGCCCATTATAGAATCATGCTTAGACGGTGCTCAGTGTATTAACATTTAGGTGTCCCCGATTTATGTCATATTGGTGCCTAACGACACCTAATTCAGAAAGAGACACCTAATTCGAAAACATGCCCATGATCTGTCCCCTAATCACCTCCATTTTTAGTGTAGGCACTTTGGGATAGGTGCCTACTTTTTGTATAAACATTATTCAAGTTTGGTGCCTAACTTTCAATTAAGTCCATTTAAAGCCAATTGTGAGGTGTTGAGTGCCAGTATCGGCACCGATTAAGTCTATTGATCAATTAAGTGAGGTGCCAAAATTGGTGCCTAACTTTAGATGGCCTTAATAGAATTAGGGCCTGACTATAGCAGTATGGCTACCTTTCATCTGCCAGTTTGGACAGATGTGACATAGAATTATTTTGATTTTAACCTTTTTTCTTAGCAATACTATTGACAGTCCAAACAACTAACTAAAAGAGACCTGTTTGGCAAGAGACTAGTTGTGTGGACAGACTTAAATATTGGGCAAAAGGTGGATTAGGGGAGATTGGTTCAGACATTTACATATTTCTAAAATATAAAGACACAGGAATTGGGCTCCCATCAATGAAAAGAAAATTCTGGAAGGAAGGGTCATGGCACGAAGATAAAAGGGGTCGATTCAGGAATAAACTACGGAAATATTTATTTACAGAAAGGTGGAGGTGATAGAGACCAGAATTCAGGCAAGTATGAGGCAAATACCAAGAATCTCTGAAGAGACTGTGGATCTGAACAACTGGTGTGGCTGAGCAGAGTAGAGGGGCCAGATGGTCTTTTTGTGCTGTCACTTTCTCTGTTTCTGAGTTGATTAGGAGAGGCAAGACCTGGAACAGCAAAGGTAATGCAAGTCAAAATGCATTCCCAGAGTTCATTGTTTCTATGTATAGCATCAGAGACATACCTTTTTAATGTAATAACATTTGTATGGTTCTGTTCATTTGAGGAAAAAAAGATCATTATAAACATGCACTTAAATCAGTCAAAACCAAATACTGCTTGTTTTCCTAAGTCCTACTCCTTTGCTAGCTGGTTTACACCTTGTCAATTCTTCCCCTAGCACACTCTTGAACTGTCGGAGCTCCTTACAACAGAAACAGAAAACTCTCTAGCAGCAGCCTGAAGAGAACGTAACTAAGGCTGCTTCAACTTCCTATGCAACTGGGAATAAGTGTATAAAGGTTGTACTCCCGAGACATCTGCAAGAATCTACTTAATTTTACTGTCTTATCCCGACTTTAGACATCGGTCTGTTTACTCATTACTATAGGAAGCAATTTTATATTTTCCACATATAAAGCCTGTTTTACGTGTATTAAAGGTTTTTAATAAGATTGTATGCTGAATATGTGTAAGTTTTTGTGTACTTAGTTTGGGTGGAGTAAACATTAAGTTTAAGCATTTACGCTCCAGTTATGCGCATAAATGCTTAAAATGGTAGCATATGCTTGAGTATGCGCACACATATGCACACCAGTGACATAGCCATGGTAGGACCTTGGGTGTCTGGGTCCCCCCATACACATGCACACATTTTGGGTTTGGATCCCTCCCCTAAACTGGCAGGGTTGTCCAAACCCTGCTAGCCAAAGGGCTTCGCGGCCTGAACTTCCCCTGGGGGACTTTCCAGTTGCCAACATCAGTGCTCTTCATGCATGCTTTGCACACATGAACTGAGAATGTGTGAGGTATGCTGCTGTTGGCGGCAGGAAAGCATGTTATGAATTCTTTACACCGGGGAAGGTTCAGGCTGCTAAGTTCTTCAGCTGGTGGGAGAGAGAGAAAAGAGAGGAATAGGATGTCCCCTCTGGTCTACCCTGAACCCTCCCCCCACCGCCACTGGCAAAACTATAGTTAGAGGACTTATGCTCAGCTTAGAGCAGCGGTCTCAAACTCAAACTCTTTGCAGGGCCACATTTTGGATTTGCTTGAGGTACAACTTATTATAGTTTATAAATCTTTCCGTAATTGCTTCTGATTATTTCAGCTATACACAGATGCCAGATGATCACCCATTGTAACATCAGAAACACTTTCTCCGTTTGTAAGCACTAAGTCCAGTATAACCCCATCCTGAGTAGGTTCCATTACCAACTGCTGGAACAGTTCGCCTTGTAGAGAATAATAATAATAATAATAATAACTTTATTCTTCTATACCGCCATAGTCAAATGACTTCTAGGCGGTTCACATTGAAAGAAGGCTGGACAATCAGCGAATTACAGAATGCAAGAAGAGAAATGTTACATAAGAAATAGGGGTTACATGAGAAATTACATCAGGTTTGCAAAGGGGAAATATCATAGTGAGTGAAGGTCTGTTTAGGCGATGAATTTGTCAAATAGAACGGTTTTAATTGATTTTCGGAATGCACCGTAGGTCTGCCTGGCTCTGTTTATATAGTTTCCCAGCCAGGATTGCTGTCTGCTTGCTTGGAACATGAAGGTTCTGTCCAGAAAGGATTTGTATTTGCAGCCTGTGATCTTTGGGTATGTAAAGATGTTCCATGATAATAATAAATTTATTCTTATATACCGCCCATCCACAAAGTTCCAGGTGGTAAAACGCCCATCCACAAAGTTCCAGGCAGTTAACATCAAAGAATAACTGTACAATCAGTGAAAGGTACATCAAATTAATAAAAAATGAATGACAAGAAAAGGAATACATAGTTATTTAACAAACTTATCAAAGAAATGTGTTTTTAAAAATTTTCTAAAAACGTTATAAGAATCCATTTGACAAATAAGCGGGCTTAACCAAGAGTTCAGTTTACTTAGTTGAAAGGCAAATTTCCTGTTCAAAAATTTCTTGTAATGACAGTTCTTAACTGAAGGATACATAAACATAAATTTATTACGAGTATTTTTTAATGAGGTATAAAAATTTAATTGAGAGGTTAGATGTTCCAGAGCCAAACCAAACAGAGATTTAAAACAAAGACAATAAGATTTAAAAAGAATATGTGCCTCAAAAGGCAACCAATGCAATTGCTGATAAAATGGGCTAATGTGATCATATTTCTTCAGGCCAAAAATTAGGCGCACTGTCGTATTTTGTTCTAATCGAATATGTTGTAAATTTTTCTTAAATGATGCAAGATAGACAGTATTACAATAGTCAAGGACAGACAGAATTAGAGACTATACCAAAATTCTGAAAGAAACAAAATCAAAGTATCTTTTGATGGTTCTGAGTTTCCAGAGGATCATAAAGCATCTTTTTATCTTGAGGTTAGTATGATCCTCAAATGTTAACTATCTATTGTGGCCCCTAAAATTCTAATGGAAGGGATGATTTCAAAGGTTTGATCATTGATTAAAACCTGTTTGTCTAAAATGGTATCATTAGGGCTGGCAAGAAATATTTTGTTTTATCAGAGTTAAGTTTAAATCTAAACATCCAAAGTTGTATCTCTGCCAAAATTTCGGCAATCTAGACTTTTACGTCCTCGGAAAAAGATGACATAGGCAATAACACACTAATATAATCAGCATAGATATAGAATTTGACTTTAAATTTTTGCAAAAGGTTAGCCAGGGAAATCAAGTATTTATTGAAAAGAGTAGGTGACAATGGGGATCCCTGAGGAATCAATAAAATAACCAACAAATATTCAGAATAAAGCTGCCAATAGTAGAAGGTAACAGGCTGAAAGGCAAGTGACTAACATGGAGAAAAAGGAAACAACCAAGAAACTATATGTTCAGTTATAAACTGCCATACAAAACACATCCCATGGAATGGAGTCAAAAAACTCCATGGAAAAGATTCATAAAGGTACAGTTTAAGATACACAAATTAAACTGCAAAAAAACAGCAAAAAACTGTAAAACCTTGCACTTATCTTTCATTCATCTCCCACAAGCAGTGGAAATAAATATCCGTTGCTCCAATACGGAACCAAACACACTTTTCAAAGAATGAACTCAGTATTCCCTGAGGAATGCCAGATGGGTTACTCCAGGTAAATGAGTATGTCCCAGTAGAATCTACTGGTAAGATCTACTGTGTAAAAATCCTTCTAACCACCTACGGACATTCCCAATAATTCCCATGGTCTCCAGGCAAATCAATAAAAGATCATGGTCAACCAAGTTAAATGCACTACTCAGATCTAGTTGTAGAATCAAGACACTTATACCTAGGCTGAATTGCGTGTAAAGATACTCCAATAAAGATGCAAGAACTGTTTCAGTACTGAAACCAGCACGGAAGCCCGACTGATAATCATGCAAAATATTAAATTTATCAAAATAATTAACCAGTTCAACGTTTACCAAGCCCTCCATAAGTTTCACAAACAAGGGAATGCTAGCCACAGGCCTATAATTAGTTTTACTTCTAGAAGACCCCGCAATAGGAATATCCCAATCAACATCTGGCATATTAAAATCACCTATTAGTATATCTTCCCCTTTTTTAGATATATTCTGAATGCCTAATATTAAATCTCTGTCCACTTCTGTTTGTGAAGAAGACCTGTATATCACATCAATCTATATATATAAAATCAGAGGTATGTATGTGTGTATGTATGTGTGTGTGTATGTGTGTATGTGCCGCGATCACGCAAAAACGGCTTGACCGATTTGAACGAAACTTGGTATGCAGATCCCTCACTACCTGGGGTGATATGTTCTGGGGGTCTCGCGGCCCACCTGCATACGTGGGCGGAGCTACAAACAGAAAATCATATTTCACCCATTCATATCAATGGAAAAAATGTAAAAAGCTGCCATTCTCACAGTTATTCCAACTACCTGGGGTGATATGTTCTGGGGGTCTCGCGGCCCACCTGCACACGTGGGCGGAGCTACAAACAGAACATCTGATTTCACCCATTCATGTCAATGGAAAAAATGTAAAAAGCTGCCATTCTCACAGTATTTAAAAAGCTGCTTGACCGATTTGAACGAAACTTGGTATGCAGATCCCTCACTACCTGGGGTGATATGTTCTGGGGGTCTCGCGGCCCACCTGCACACATGGGCGGAGTTACAAACAGAAAATCAGATTTCACCCAGTCATGTCAATGGAAAAAATGTAAACTGCTGCCATTCTCACAGTAAATCAAAACCGGCTTGACCGATTTGAACGAAACTTGGTATGCAGATCCCTCACTACCTGGGGTGATATGTTCTGGGGGTCTCGCGGCCCTCCTGCACACGTGGGCGGAGCTACAAACATAAAATCAGATTTCACCCATTCATGTCAATGGAAAAAATGTAAAAAGCTGCCATTCTCACAGTAATTCCAACTACCTGTGGTGATATGTTCTGGGGGTCTCGCGGCCCACCTGCACACGTGGGCGGAACTACAAACAGAAAATCATATTTCACCCATTCATGTCAATGGAAAAAATGTAAAAATCTGCCATTCTCACTGTAATTCAAAAACGGCTTGACCGATTTGAACGAAACTTTGTATGCAGGTCCCTCACTACCTGGGGTGATATGTTCTGGGGGTCTCTCGGCCCACAACTCTATGTTGATTGCTCAAGGGTGGGTTCACCCAACAATTTATATGCTCTTGCTCCTGGTGGTGAAACTAAAAATGTTGTTTTTAATCACGTTTTGCGTTAGTTGTATTGTATTCATTTTGTCAAATATTTCACATTATAATTTGAATATTGTACTTTTTATTAAGCTGTAAAACAATAATTTCATTCACCACTATAAAGTATCTTTATTTGAATCCATTTACAGTGTTATTGCTATAATTAAATACCCGTGCAACGCCGGGGCATCAGCTAGTGTAAATATATTTACCATTCCCTCTTTCCAACTTGCTCCACAGTGCCTTTTCCTTGCCCTGTAGTTCTGGCAATTGTGTGGCTTTAACATGATTTTTAACATATAACGTTACTCCCCCTCCTTTTCTTCCTACCCTGTCTTTCCTGAACAGATTATAGCCCGGTATAACTACATCCCAGTCATAGGTCTCTGTAAACCATGACTCCGTGATCACCACTATATTCAACTCATCTTCTTCCATCACACCTTCTAGAGATATTGTAGGTCAGCAATAAGATCTTGAACTGTATGCGATGGCAGATAGGGAGCCAGTGAGATGACTTAAGGACAGGGATGACATGAGCGTAGTTTAAAGTCCTCTTCAGTATATTACCCAGCCTGCTGCCAAAGACACTTCTTCCCTTCTTTAATAGATGCATACCATCCATGCTCAGCAGCCCATGGAAATTCATCCCATGGTCCAGAAAGCCAAAACATTCTCAATGACCCCATCCACGTAGCCATGAATTGTATTGTATTGTATTGTAATTGGATCTAATATCAACATTAGGCTCTGAACACTGAGGCCCCAGACAGCAGCCTGCAGAGATTGAGGGTGGGGAGGAAAGGAAATGAGACTTGACCAGACAGAATAAAACATAATCTGCTTTCCAATCTAGCTTCTCCCCATCTGTCAGTCCTAGGGGCTGATGCAGAGTGGAAAAAGAGGTTCAAGTACTGAAAGTGAAAAAAAAACCCACCCCAATTAATACCACAAACAGAAGCAATGGAGATAAGAAAAAGCAAAGAGATTCTAGATAGATATGGTTTGTAATGGTAATACCTATAGGCAAGTAGAAGAGCAAGAATGGAAATGGATCTATACAAATTTGCACAATAACAACAAATGTATGTGGGGGAGAGAAAGGAGAGACAAACGGGGAAATAGTAAAGGCTAGGAATGATTAGCTTACAATCAGAGATGGAAAAGGTATAATGAGAGATACATAGCAACAGAGAGAGAGATGAAAAAAGCAGAAACTATGCATAGCAGAGACCAAGAAATCTAGTTGATGGAGTTAGTCTCAGGTCAGACATCAGTGCAGGCTAGATTGGCCTTGTGGTCATTATCTGTTTTCTTATTATCTGTTTCTATGTTTCATTGCACACAAAAAACTCCTTTGAGAACCTTCAGGTATTGATCAATGCCTGGGCTACACATTTTGTTTTGGAAAAATCAATAAAACTTCAAATTAAAAAAAGAAAGAGAGAAAATGTTTTTTAGATTACATGTTTAGCCAGTCTCCATCTGACCTATGCCCAGTGGCGTACCTAGCATATGTGGCATCTGGGGCCCATCATTTTTGACCCCCCCCATCTGTATGAAAAACATGATTTTTAGTAACAATCCACACGTCACACAAGAGTGTACCTAGGAAAAGCCAGACTAGTACAGATCAATCCTACATAGTCAATCCTAACAGAAAACCATGTCTTTTCGAACACACAGAACACAGAAAACACCTTCGCCTAATATGTAATCACAAACTAACCCCTCCTCCTTTTACAAAACTGTAGTGTGGTTTGTAGCCATGGTGGTAACAGCTCAGATGCCAACGCTAAAAAACGCTCTACAGTTTTGTAAATGGGGAGATAGAATAAAAATACATAGACAAAGATTAAACTGAAGCACCAAGAAGCTGGACTCTGCATACAATGCAATACCCCAGAAACAGCAATGCATCTCCCCTAAAGCAAAAAAAAAAAATAATAATTTTTTTCTACCTTGTCTTCTCTGGTTTCTGCTTTCTTCATTTTCTTGTCACTCTCTTCCTTTCATCCATGGTCTACCCTCTTACTGCCCCTTCTATATGGCATCTTCTCTCCTTCTATTCACTTTCCAGAAACTTTATGCCTCCCCCTTCCATCTCTCCCACACCCCCATGGTCTGGCATTTCACTCTCCCCTCTCCCTTCCCTCCACTTCCATCAGCATCTGCCCCCTTTCCCACCCTTCTCCACACTTCCATACCACCCTGACCCCCTTTCTCACCCTTCACCATGCTTCCATACCACCCTGACCCCCTTTCTCACCTTTCACCATGCTTCTATACCATCCTGACCCCCTTTCTCACCCTTCACCATGCTTCCATACCACCCTGACCCCCTTTCTCACCCTTCACCACACTTCCATACCACTCTGACCCCTTTTCTCACCCTTCACCATGCTTCCATACCACCCTGACCCCCTTTCTCACCCTTCACCACACTTCCATACCACTCTGACCCCTTTTCTCACCCTTCACCATTCTTCCATACCACCCTGACCCCCTTTTTCACCCTTCACCACACTTCCATACCACTCTGACCCCTTTTCTCACCCTTCACCATGCTTCCATACCACCTTGACCCCCTTTCTCACCCTTCACCACATTTCCATATAACCCTGATCCCCTTTCTCACCTTTCACCATGCTTCCATACCACCCTGACCCCCTTTTTCTCCTTCCACCACCATGCTATGCTTCTTTCTATCTCCATCAAAATCAGCAAGGTCCCGTGACGATTACTTTTGCTGCCGCCGCTTCGGAAAAGGTAAGTGACATAAGAGGGGGGCTGGGCCAGCAGAGGCAAGGTCCCGCGATGACTGCGGCTGCTGGTCCACCCCTCTCCGACGTCACTTACCTCTTCTGAAGCAGCGGCAGCTAAAGTAATCATCGCGGGATCTTTGTGCACTTCAGCACGGCTGCCGACTCTGTTCTGGAATAAATACGGCAGCCACGCTGAGGTGCCATTTTCAGCATCGCGGGAGCTTCCGGACCCGGCCGGCCGTGCACCCTCTTGGAGCGTGCACCTGGGGCAGACCGCCCCCCGCCCTCCCTCTTGGTACACCACTGCCTGTGCCATAAGAACATAAGAGTTGCCATACTGAGACAGACTCCTTTGAGAATACTGACCATTTAATCCTACTCTCTGTTTTCTGTCTTTTAACCAGTTCTTAATCCACAATAAAACATTAGCTTCTATCCCTTGACTTTCTAATTTCTTCAGTAGTTGATGAGGTACTTTATCAAATACCTTCTGAAAATCCATATACACAATATCAAACTTGTTTTTAATCTTTATTAAATTTTCAAGGCTAATACAAAATGCATAACATTGAACATACATTAATAATCAGAATCAGCATTTATAATCCATCAGTAACAACACAAAATGAATTACCCCCCTCCAGTACATTCAATCAAGTAATATAACAAAGGAGATAACTCCCCCCACCCCACCCTCCCACCCTTCCCTGGATGTGTGTATAAATCTAAAGGAAATTAAAGGTAAAAGACAACTATACCGAAGTAACAAAAGTTGTTAATGGACCCCAAACTAATCTGAATAAATTATTATGCCCCAACATGTCAGCGTTTATTTTCTCATACTTATAACACAAACATAAATTTGCCCACCAAAAGGTAAAACTAAACCGATCCCAATTTTTCCAATTGTGGGTAACCATTTGCCTGGTTATGATCATGAATATCAACCATCTTCTTAAAGATCAATGTAGCTTCCATCAGCTGTCTTGTGGGTGTGTAGCTTAGACCATTCTGGGAATGCCACCATCCTTGGTTAGAAACAAGATCTAAAATCACATGATCTCTAAGCTTCTGCATTATGAGAATAGCAGAGACCTCTAGTTGCTCTACTAAAATACTAGACTTTGACTGCTAAATATCTCACAGCTTCTAGAACAATTCTCTTGACCAGTGAAGTAATGGCAAGGGAAGAACATTTTGGGAGAGAAACTATGACTGGTATAAACCCTAGCCCTGTTTGATTTCTTGATTTTTGGCTCATGCTTCCCTAGTTATTGTACTGCAGAATGAGAGGGCAATCTTTGGATTTCATATCCTGGCTCTTGTATCAAGTTTCTGAGGGGATCAAGGACTTTGACTAGCCCAGCCAAAGTGCTAAGAGGACAAAAGAAGTGGTGAGCAGTGCAGAGTTGCTGAGATGTTTGCATTTGCACTCGTAAGCTGGAATGGGGAGTTGGATACCCCACTTCTGAGAAGAAGAAAGAAGTGAAATAATTACAAAGTAATTTGATTTGATCAGATTTTATTAATTTGATATACCGCAATCTACAATTTCTAATAAATTATCACAACCTATACATATGTGAACTCCTGCTTCATACATAACAGTATGGCCTAATCCTAAACCACCAATTCCCCATCCAATACCTCTCAAAACACAAGTTCCACAACTCAGTGGCTCAATCTGATAAAAATCCATTAATTATAGTCATGTTGAAACAACAATGTCTTAAGAAATTTTCAAAACACGAGATTTTCATGACAATTTTCTAACCAAAAATTCCATATAACTAAACTAAACTAAAGCTTAAGGGGTTCATAATCGAAAGAGAAAAACATCCAAAAACCGGCCTAAGTCGGCACTTGGATGAACATAAATGAAAGACGTCCAAGTGCCGATAATCAAACCGGGTTTTGGACGTATTTCTAAATGACCTAGGCCTTCATAGTGCCACTGAACGACCATAGCTAAATGGGGTGTTTAAGGAGGAGTGTAAAGGACGGGATTTGGGCGGGACATGGGCAGGCTTAGACTTAGTCGTACAGCATGTATAACCAAAATACTTAAAGGGTATTAACGTAGAACAAAATCTTTTCCAGAGAAAGGAAAATGGTAAAACCAGAGGACATAATTTGAGGTTGAGGGGTGGTAGATTCAGGGGCAATGTTAGGAAATTCTACTTTACGGAGAGGGTGGTGGATGCCTGGAATGCGCTCCCGAGAGAGGTGGTGGAGAGTAAAACTGTGACTGAGTTCAAAGAAGCGTGGGATGAACACAGAAGATTTAGAATCAGAAAATAATATTAAAGATTGAACTAGGCCAGTTACTGGGCAGACTTGTACGGTCTGTGTCTGTGTATGGCCGTTTGGAGGAGGATGGGCAGGGGAGGGCTTCAATGGCTGGGAGGGTGTAGATGGGCTGGAGTAAGTCTTAACAGAGATTTCGGCAGTTGGAACCCAAGCACAGTACCGGGTAAAGCTTTGGATTCTCGCCCAGAAATAGCTAAGAAGAAAAAAAAAAAAAAATTTTTTAAATTGAATCAGGTTGGGCAGACTGGATGGACCATTCGGGTCTTTATCTGCCGTCATCTACTATGTTACTATGTTTAAAAGTTTTACAATAGAGCCTAGACTGAACTTGAACATTGTGACTTAGACCATTTAAATCATGGTCTAAATCACAAAAAACCACCTAAACTCACCAGATAAGCACTGCAAACACATAATACAGACCCCCACACACTACCCCAGTGATCACCGACACCCCTCAACCCCATAAAAATCGTAATCACACCTGTAAAATTCAGCCTCCAGAACATCATCACCTGGCAGCCTGGCATAGGACAGCCTAGTTGTCCTGCACAGAGGCATCTTAAGTTGTCTTGGGGGTGGGTTAGGGACCCATAGAGAGGAGGCCCCATGCCCATAAGGCCCTGTAATCACTACATTGATACTGAAACATGTGCACTCCCCTATACACCCCCAAAACCCTTTTGAACTGGCATATAAGTGGCTCCTGCAGCCATATGGGCTATTAGGGTGGTAAATAAGTGGGTCTAGGGGATTCTGGAGGTGGTTTGGGGGCCTCACCATGACCTATATGGGAGCTGTAGTGAAACATAGAAACATAGAATAAGACGGCAGAAGAGGGCCGGCGGCCCAACAAGTCTGCCCACTCGAGAACCCACCCTCCCTGATGACATGGCACCCTTTTTGTGAAGTTCACAGCAGTGCCCTGTAAGGTACCCCATTATTTAGGTGCCATGTCTAGGTGTTCAGTCCATCACTTTGCAGACCCCTCCCACGTCCAGCAGGGCTTGTTCTAGGCATTTTTGACTTGGACGAAAAGTTGGATGAAAATGTGGTATAAAGATAGATGATTTCGCGGCTTGGACGATCAGATTGGCAGGATGTATAGTTAGACGATTTTCGAAACGAAAAAAAATTTGGACGTATTTTTCAAAAACGCTATTTTTTACTTTGGACGACTTGGATGAAAACGGACTCAGACATTCCTTTCGATTATGCCCCTCCACCTTTATATACTGGGTCATAACTAGACCAGAATATAAGAAAGCTCATTTCCTGGTCAAAGAGAGCTTGACGAAAGCAAAACTTGGTCGTTGGAGAAGGTCCTTTTGTGTTGAGTGCAATGTCCTCAGAGGAGAGTATTTAATCAGTTTTCTAGAAAGATACACTGGACAACCCTTACTTAAGGCTTTGTAAACAAGACACAATAGTTTGAAAACCACATGTTTTATAACAGGCAACCAGTGCAGCTAGTATAAGATTGGTATAATATGCTCTATTTTATTGGCTCCAGTAATGAGACGGGCTGCTGTATTTTGCACTAACTGCAATATTTCTAAGCTGACATTACCAGAGCCAATCAAAAGAGAACCATGAGGGGCCGCTGAAAAGGTCTCAGCCCAACCAACAAAGTCAGGGCAGTCTCCATCGAGGGCTATACACTTAAGGGCAAATTCTATAAGAAGCGCCCAAAAGTTAGGCGCCTAATTAGGCACTGTTCAGGGCGATTCACGTAACATTGGGTGCTGTTTAGTGAATCGCGCTGAACGGAACCTGTTTTGGAGGCGCCCATTAAATAGGCCAGTTCTAGGCACAATTAAAAGTTAGGCGCCTTAAGAGCAGTGATTCTGCAACAAGGTGCCTAACATGTAGCCACGCCCACGCCTAACATGCAGAGCGCCTATTTTTTTGAAGGCCGCCTAAATTTATAGAGGCGCCTTGTTACAGAATCGCGCTTTCTTGATAGATGCCTAGGTTTCAATCAGTGCTGACTAAAAAGCTTCCTTGAACTTGTTGTTCAATTTAGATAATAATAATAATAACTTTATTTTTGTATACCGCAATACCACAAAACAGTTCAGAGCGGTTTACAGGTTAAGAGACTGTACATTTACAGCGAAGTTACAGCATGTCAGAAAACAATTTAGTGCAATTTATGCAATGAAGGTGCAGAGAATTAGTTAACAAGTGTATGGTATAAACCAGTGACAATTACAAAATGATCCAATCGCTGTTGCAAGGGGGGTGCCAACCGGGGAAGAAGGGGAGGAAGGGTAGGGAGGGATGCGAGGTTGGGATTATTAGTTTGGTAGGGGGGGCGGGGGTTAGAGGAATTTATCAAAGAGGTATGATTTGAGAGATTTCCTGAAGGATTGATAAGTTGGGGCAAGAGAGATGAGCGTGGACAAGCAGTCATTCCATTTGCCACCTTGAAGGAGAGGGTTTTGTCGAAGAATCTTTTGTAGATGCATCCTTTTGGGGAGGAGTAGGCAAACAGATAGGCGCCTCCGAAATAGGTGCCTAACTTTAGGCGCTGGTTACAGAATTTGGGCCTTAGTTCAGTGATTTTCCACTTTTTTTCATTCTGTCAGAAAAATACAGAATGAAAAAAGTGGAAAATCGCTGGACTAAGGGCTCCTTTTACTAAGGTGCGCTAGCGTATTTAGCGTGCGCTGAAGATTAGTGCGCGCAAACCCCACGTTAAATGAAAAATACTAACACAAGCTCTATGGAGGCGTTAGCATTTAGCACGCGCGACATTGTAGCGCGCGCTAAAACCACTAGCACACCTTAGTAAAAGGAACCCTCATGCGTACAGCCCTCGATAGAGTCTGCCCTAACTTTGTTGGCTGGGCTAAGAACTTTTCAGCAGCTCCTCGTACAAGAATCCAATCTGCTGGTAATAAAAGCATGAACCAATTTTATTATTTTTCTTTGGTCGATATTGGCTTCAATTGCCTCAACATAATAGAAGCACATTTTCATAAAATGATTTATTTGTAATTTGAAATTCAAAGCATTATCACACCAAATACCAAGGGTGACCGTTCTGATGCAGTGATAAAGGCTGATCGCATAATTCAGGCAAGATACTTAAGCTGTTTTGTTTATGTGAAAGCCACATAGCTGACAATTTCTCCATGTTCACAATTAGATCATCCAGTCTATTAAGACATGGAGCGTGCTGTTGAATCCAGAAATAACGTCTTGATTTTCTTTCATAAAAATAATAAGCTGAATGTCATCAGCAAAATAAATGGAAATCAATTTCCCAGGTGTCCAAAAGCCTTGCCAATGGCTCAAGATACAGGTTAAAAAGAGTGGGTGAAAGAAGTGATTTCTGAAGGACACCTCACCTAGAGAATTTTTTTGAAAAAAGTTATGGTGCAAACAACTGAATATGCACGATCAGTGAAACAGGAAACAAACCATTCCAATACAGTTGATTTCATGCTGATATCACTGAGACATTGCAACAACTTGAGATGAGATACAGTGCTAAAGGCTGCTGTGAGAACTAATTGTACTTAAAGGACATCAAACCCTTTATCAGCCTGTAGCAGAATCTCATCAGTCATTTTGAATATGATTAGATGATGGATTGCGGAGTGCTGTGATATAAAACACACATACAGGACTCTGTCCTTGCTATTCTCATGTTACTCCATATTATGCAATTTGGCACTGGCTACCAATAGAAGCCCATGTTTTAAGTTGACATGCTTGCTTTTTAAGATATAAAATGATTTAAGTCCATTATACATAATAGAGTTGATTGGCAGACCTATTGTTACTAGATTACATTTTATCCACCAAAGGAACTTTATATTTTACCCAACTTTTAGGAATATGTGATTTAAGAAAATTTTTCAATCCTCTTTTCATTCTTTTGGTCCCTGTTGAGATAAGATCTTTATCTATCTTTGACTGTTATGAGGGCAATTAAAACTTACATATTTAAGAAATTGGTTTTGTGTTAATCTCTTTGTGTTATAAAAGTTGCTCTGTACTGTATTTATATTTCAGCATATTGTTAATTTTCCTAGATATATGAGCTAATGTATTCTTATTGTGATCTGCTTAGAACTAACAGACCATAAAAGTCTACCCAGCACTGGCCTTGCATCCCAGCTGCTGAAATTGTTGAAGCCCACTCCAGCACATGTGAATCTCTCTTTCCATAATTGAGACACAGATTACAGAAGTCTGTCCACTTTACTTCCCAACTACTGGAGTTGCCATCTAAGCATCATTAAGTTTTTGTTTTGATTCCATTATTTTTCCATATCATGATCCTTTGTGTTCATCCTATGCAATTTTTAATTCTGACACTGATTTTGTCTCCACCACCTCCCCCAGAAGGGTATTCCAGGCATCTAATAATAATAATAATTTTATTTTTGTATACCGCAGTACCAGAATAGTACCACCCTCTCTATGAAAAAGTACTTCCTGATATTACTCTTAAGTCTACTAACTTGTAATTTCAATTCATATTCTCAAGTTCTACTGCTTCCTTGTCTGTGGGAAAAAATGTATTGTTATTAATACCTTTAAAATATTTAAACATCTGTATCATATCTCCCCTATGCCTTCTTTCCTCTAAGACAGGGATGCCCAATGTCGGTCCTCGAGGGCCGCAATCCAGTCGGGTTTTCAGGATTTCCCCAATGAATATGCATGAGATCTATGTGCATGCATTGCTTTCAATGCATATTCATTGGGGAAATCCTGAAAACCCGACTGGATTGCGGCCCTCGAGGACCGACATTGGACACCCCTGCTCTAAGGTATACATATTCAGGTTCTTAAGCCTCTTTCTTATATGTCTTTTGGCACAAAGGACATTCCATTTTTCCTACTTTTCTTTGGACCAAGTCAAGTCTTGTTATATCCTTAGTTTGATACAACTTCCAAAACTAAACATAATACACCAAGTGGGGCCTCACCAATGGCTTGTACAAGGGTATTAATACATTAACACCTCTTTTCTTTTGCTGGTTATACCTCTATCTATGCAGCCCAATTCTTCTGGCTACTGCCACTGCCTTGTCATGTTGTTGCACCACCTTGAGATCCAAAGATACCACTATTCCAAGGGCTCTTTCCTGAACTGTGCTTATCAGTCTCTCGCATACATCTCCTTTGGATTTTTACACCCCAAGTGTATCACTCTGCAGTTCTTTGCATTAAATTTTAACTACCAAACCTTGGACCATTTTTCTAATATTGCAGATCCTGTCTCATATTCTAATATTGCAGATCCTGTCTATTCCTTCTGTGGCATCTACTCTGTTGGATATTTTCATGTCATCTACAAAAAGGCAAACCTTTCGGCAATGTTTCTCTCAGTATATTAATAAAATTAGTCCCATTACCAATTCCTGAGGTACTGAAATACTCAGCCTTCCTTTCCTCTGAACAAATTCCATTCACCACCACTCTGTCATCTGTTGAAAGTAGCCAAGTCAAAAAAATCAATCTGATTTTGTGGCAGGATTTTTCTTTGGTGTTGTCTCAGATCTTGTAACCTGTTGGATTCTAGAAAGTTTACTAACCATTCCTTCAGCATCTCCATTAGCTTTTCAACCACTGAAGTAAGGCTGAAATTTCATATTTCTTCCCTAACCCCATTTTTGTGAAGAGAGACTACATCGGCTTTTCTCCAATCACATGAAACCTTCCCTATCTCCAAGAACCCATTAAATAAATCCATAAGGCATCCCTCCGGGGTTTCTCTGAGTTCCCTAAATATTATGAGATGTATGACTTCGTCTACTTTCAATTTTTCAAATTGTTCACAAACACTTTGTTCCGTAAATGGTGCAATATCCACTCCATTCCCATATACACCCTTGGCAGGTGACCAACTGTCCTCCATGGTCCGCCCTCACCTGGAGTACTCCGTCCAGCACTGGTCACCATGCATGAAGAAGGACATGGTACTACTCGAAAGAGTCCAGAGAAGAGCGACTAAAATGGTTAAGGGGCTGGAGGAGTTGCCGTACAGTGAGAGATTGGAGAAACTGGGCCTCTTCTCCCTTGAAAAGAGGAGACTGAGAGGGGACATGATCGAAACATTCAAAATACTGAAGGGAATAGACTTAGCAGATAAAGATAGATTGTTCACCCTCTCCAAGGTAGGGAGAACGAGAGGGCACTCTCTAAAGTTGAAAGGGGATAGATTCCGTACAAACGTAAGGAAGTTCTTATTCACCCAGAGAGTAGTAGAAAACTGGAATGCTCTTCCGGAGTCTGTTATAGGGGAAACACCCTCCAGGGATTCAAGACAAAGTTGGACAAGTTCCTGCTAAACTGGAACATACACAGGTGAGTCTGTACTCATTTAGAGCACTGGTCTTTGACCTGGGGGCCGCTGCGTGGTGGACTGCTGGGCACGATGGACCACTGGTCTGACCCAGCAGCGGCAATTCTTATGTAAGTATTCTTTTGTAAGTATTTGATGAACATGTCTGCTTTTCCATCATTACTTTCTACAAAGCAGGTCTCAGCATCTTAAGTCCTACAATTTCATTTCTAGCCTTCCTCCTTTCTCTTATATACCTGGAAAAAAAAATTGTCACCTCTCTTTACATCTTTGGCCATTTTTTTTCTTCCATTTATGCATTTGCTAGCCATGTTTCCCTCTTCACTTATTTAAATTTTATCTTGTAATCTTTTCTCTTCTTTTGTGTTTCTTGAATACCACATCTGTATTTTTCCTCAGCCACTTGATTGGATAATCATATACGGTAGGTTTCTTTTTTCTCTTTCTTTTGTTTACTTTTCTTACATTAAGATCTGTTGCCATATTAATACATAGAAACATAAAAACATAGAAATTGACGGCAGAAAAGGGCCATAGCCCATCGAGTCTGCCCATACCAATGACCCACTCCCTGATTCTTACTCCCCTATAGATCCCACATGAATATCCCATTTTCTCTTAAAATCTGACACGCTGTTGGCCTCAATCACCTGCTGAGGCAGCTCGTTCCAATGATCGACCACCCTTTCGGTGAAGAAGTACTTCCTAGCATCACTTTGAAATTTCCCTCCCCTGATTTTCAGTGAGTGTCCTCTGGTTACCGTTGGCTCTGTAAGACTGAAGATATCATCTTTCACCTCTATACGCCCCGTGATATATTTAAAGGTCTCATTCATGTCCCCCCTCTCTCTTCGCTCCTCCAGTGAATACATCCGCAGTTTTTTTAACCTTTCTTCATACGTGAGATCCCTGAGCCCCAAGACCATCCTGGTAGCCATTCGCTGAACTGACTCAACTCTCAACACATCTTTCCGGTAGTGTGGTCTCCAGAATTGAACACAATACTTGAGATGAGGTCTCACCATGAATCTGTACAGTGGCATTATGACTTCAGGTTTTCTGCTGACAAAACCCCTACGGATGCAGCCCATCATTTGTCTTGTCTTGGACGAAGCTTTTTCCACATGATTGGCAGCCTTCATATCATTGCTAATGATCACTCCTAAATCACGTTCCTCCGTGGTCCTGGACAAGGTTTCAACATTTAGTGTGTAAGTTCTGTGTGGATTTTTTTTGCCTAGGTGCATTACTAATACCTGTTTCAGCTTGGACCACTGTCCTTCCACTTCACTTATGCCTACTTATCTCATCAGCTCTTTTTTTCAGGTATTCCCCAACTCTACTAAAGTCGGCATGTTTGAAGTCCAGCACATTGAATTTTGTGTATCTGCACTCTGCTTTAGCTCTTATATCAAAATGTATCATGTGATGATCACTGTTGCTTAGGTGGGCACCCACCCAGACATTAGAAACACTTTCTCCATTTGTGAGCACTAGATCCATGGTCACCACTTGTCCCATAGGTTCTGTCGCAATGTGTCTGAGCAGAGCATTTTGGGAGGCAGCCATGATAGAAACATAGAAACATGACAATAGATAAAGGCCAAATGGCCCATCTTGTCTGCTCATCCACAGTAACCATTATCTCTTTCTCTTTCTGAGATATCCCACGTGCCTATCCCAGGCCCTCTTGAATTCAGACACAGTCTCTGTTTCCACCACCTCTTCTGGGAGACTGTTCCACTCTGATCACTCTGTAATTTTACTGATTCTTTAGATAGGACGTTCCAGTCCACATTAGGCAAATAGAAATCTCCCAGCAACACCTCCCCTTTCATAATATAACAAAATCATTTATTTATATACCGCACAAACCTTGCAGTTCGATATGGTGAACTAATAAGAGGACTCAAATTTCAGTGAAATACAAAACAGTAACCAATCTAACAAAATCATTTAACTATCAAAAATTTAATAAACAAATGTTTTCAAAAGACATCTAAATTGCATAGATGAAACTGATGACAAATTCATAGGCAAAAAGCTTGTGTCTAACCGAGTAATCCCTCTCTTTGCTGGGTAAGCAAACAAAGTAGAGTTTCTAGTCACTTACTTAGGAGACCAGAGAATAAAGGGCTCCTTTTACGAAGATGCGTTAGGGCCTTAATGCGTGGAATAGCGCGCACTATATTGCCGTGCATGCTAGCCGCTACCGCCTCCTTTTGAGCAGGCGGTAGATTTTCAGCTAGCGCACGCTATAGCACACGCTAATCCGGTACAAGCGCTAAAACGCTTAGCGCACCTTTGTAAAAGGAGCCCAAAGTATTCTAATAAATAATTAGGTACCTGTCTGATTATGGATATCGTCAATCAGATCGTAGTCCAGCTTTTCCAATGATATTGGAGGGCTGAAGGCAACAACTGTATGGATATAAGTTCCATCTTCACTTTCCAAGACAATCCATATCTCTTTCTATTTTCCCCATGTCCCCAGCATTTCAGCCTCTTTAATATTGTTTTCACATGTAACACCATTCCTCAACCCCTAGAGCCTTCTCTATCCTTCCTAAAAAAGATTATAGCCCAATATAATTGGGAATCATTGAACTATGTCTCTATGATAGCAACAATAGTCAAGTCTGCCATAAACATCAGGGCTTGCAACTCCTGAACCTTTCTATTGAAACTGGATGTGTGTACTCATTGCTTTATTATATTAACGTTATCTTCTCTTCTCCAGGAGAAATAACAGGTGATCCTGGTCCTGAGAAGCAGAAGGGGATACAGACAGTGGCATAGCGAGGGTGGGAGGTGCCCAAGGTGGTAGTGCCCCACCCCATCCTCATCTCCACCCCCATCCCCGCTCCTTTCCAATCCCCCCTGCTGTATGTGTCCCCTCTTCCCTTCCCCCGTACCTCTAGTTGTCGACCACCACAAGCACCAACTTCAACGTGCTCCTCATAACCCTCTGATATCACTTCCTTTGTGCGGCACCCGGAAGTGAGATCAGAAGAACAGCCAGCGTGGTCGTGAGGAGCACATTGAAGTTATTGCTTGCGGCAGTGAACAACTAGATGTACGGGGGGAAGTGAAGGGGGGAGGGAGGGGAGAAGTGGGAAGAGATGGGGGTGGAGAGGAGAGAGGGATGATGGCACCCCCAACATGACACCCGGGGTGGACTGTTGCCCCGTCCCCCCCTTACTATGCCGTTGGATACAGAGGATCTCCCTAGGATCTACAATGAAAAACAGAGTGACAGTGTTGATTATACTTGGGGTGTCCTTGAGTAAAAGAAGTACCAGCTACAAATGAGTGACTGTGAAATGGAAATATCTGAAGAAATATCTGAAGAGATTGTGTTTGATGTTGTTTTTTGCTTTCTGTCTCTGCCTGTATTATTACATTTGCTAAGATTTCTTTTTCTTTTAGATCTTATTTTCCCTTCTCCAGTCATGACAGCAATAGGAAAGTTGTCAACTGAGCAGGCTCAAAAAATATATACTTTTGTGAAAGATATCGCACTACACATTTACAAGGGCGACGTAAGTAAAAAGTTGCCCCTAAGGCAAGAGCCCCCGGTTTCAACAACAAAAATTCTTTCCTACGTTTTTGAGTGTCCCTGGCCAAATCCGGATACATTTGTACTTTTAAACCTAAAAAGGACTTCTGCTTGCACTTAAAGAAACACTTCATAAGCCAATTTTTATCTGGTGCCATTGCTACTGTAAGTAACAAAGATAATTTAAAACCCAATATAGAGATACTAATGAGGTGATTATGTCAACTTGATTTCAGCCAAGTCAACCACTTGAGTTCTTCATTAAATATTTCTTTGATTCCGTTAAGTTTAATCTTGGAAACTACTAATTGAGGACTAGTGCTAGATTAAGCATTTATGGTTGCTTTATTGTATTATTTTGTTTAAAGTATTACTTTATACTTAAAGCTTTCTGTACAAGTTTATGCTTGATTATTTTATTATGAAAATGATAAATAAATAATAAATAAAAATAAATAAGATTTTTTTGTGCCTTTTTGCTTATACTAGGGGGTGTTGAAATGTTCTCAGCCCAACCAAGAAGAGTTTAATCTATGATTTGAAACAATGTCAAAAACATAGAATTTAATTTCTGCAAATTAGCACTTAACAAAATAAGATAACACTCTTTTCAGCTAAAGTAGCAAAATAATGCTCAGAATTTAGGAAGTTGATTTGTTGTTGGTTCTGAGGGAATTGTGTTTTCTTTCATCTCTCCTAACTGCTGCACTTCCTGGGGATTTCTATCAGCTGGTTCAACACAGGAGCACGGAGGGACTCAGATGTGTGATCTACAATCCAAAAATGTAATGTAATGTAATGTAATTTATTTCTTATATACCGCTACATCCGTTAGGTTCTAAGCGGTTTGTAGAAAATATACATTAAGATTATAAATGAGAAGTAAGAAGGTACTTAAAAAAAAAAAAAAAAAAAAGGGGTCATCTAACAAACCATCTAAAATGAACCAGAATTTATGACTGCTGCTGCCCTAATGGCATGGAGAATGCCTCTTATACTCAGCTTTCATCATCCGCTTGCATCCAGCTCCCAGCCCACGACTTCTTCTGGAATCCAATGGGAAGACGATCTACCTCTCTTTCTTCTGTCATCTCAGAGTGGGCTGGTGGAGTTGCACCGTTTGGTTCCAGCCTCTCAGGAGCAGGGAAACTGAAGTGGTGGGATCGCATTTGTGGTACCAGCCTCCCGAGGGAGGGGGTGGAGAGGAAAACGGTGATGGGATTCAAAAAGGTGTGGGAGAAACATAGAGGATCTCTAATTAGAAAACAAATGGTATAAATTAAAGAACTAAAGCTGATATTGGATAGACTTGTACAGTTTGGGCCAGATTCTGTAAAGGACGTCTAAAATAGGTGGTGTTTGGCCGTCCAGCAGGAAAATGTTGAGCACAATTCTATAATGCATTGATGCATTATAATCATGCTCAGTGCCGCCCAGCACCACTTAGCAAGTCTAGATGCGTCTAAATAGTTAGACATCCTTTACAGAATTGCCTTTTAGGTATCACATAGACGTCTATAACGTTTTTGCATCTCATTATTATGACATCATTAAAATGGCAATTTTGGGCTCCTTTTATCAAGCCACGCTAGCGGGGTTAACGCGCGTGATTTTTCATCACGCATTAACCCCCGCGCTGGTCAAAAACTACCACCTGCTCAAGAGGAGGCGGTAGCGGCTAGCTCATCTGGTGGTTTAGCGTGCGTTATTACGCGCGTTAAACCACTAGTGCGGCTTTTGCAAAAGGAGCCCTTTATGCTCCTTTTCATTAAAATTGTATGCAGTGAAATGCTGGCACCACTATTATATTTTATTTATCTTTTAATCCTTTCTTTGCTTCTGTCATAGGGAGAAAAGTGGGATTTGAACGAACCACATCAGGGTGCTATGGCTGTAGCTTTAACTATTGCACCACACACACTCAGATAGGAAAGTGCATGTCATTTACAAAGCCAAGCTTATATCCTCTTGATTTAGAAGGAGTCATTTCTCTAGGATAAATATCAAAACATGTACGTTCAATACCTGTCCAATTCTTTTTTTGGCTTCTATGTTCTTCAAAGTATATGAAAATATATATATATATATATATATCTATCATAATAAAACGCTAAGCGCGCATGCACACTCCTACCTGCGTGTTCCGTGATCCGTAGGTCTGTGGCCAGCAGGAGTGCACATGCACGCTTACAATGGCCCCACACTTGCGGCCCCCAAGGTGATGTTGTGCGGTCTGGCCGGCTCCCTTACACTCCACGCCTGAGGTTTATTTTTAAGTTCAAAGCCACCATGGTGGCTCCTCTCACGAGCTGCACCTGCATCGGAGAAGGCTTCCGATGCAGGCGGGGATCAGGAGAGGAGCCGCCATGGCGGCTTTGAACTTAAAAATAACTCCAGCAATGGACTAAGGGAGCCGGCCAGACCACGGGAAGGGAAGGGTGGAGGGGGAAATGCTGCTGCTGCTGCACAGAGAAGTGGAGGGGGAGGTAATGCTGCTGCGGTTTCTGCACAGGGAAGTGGGGGTGGGAGGGAAATGCTGCTGATGCACAGGGAAGTGGGGTGGGGGATGGAAATGCTGCTGCACAGGGTAATGGAGGGGGAGGGAATGCTGCTGCTGCACGGGGAAGTGAGGGGAGGGAAATGCTGCTGCACAGGGAAATGGAGGGGGAGGGAATGCTGCTGCACAAGGAAATGGAAGGGGAGGGAATGCTGCTGCGGCTGCTGCACAGGGAAGTGGGGAGAGGGAAATGCTGCTGCTGCATAAGGGACAGGGAGAGAGACAGAGAGAAAGAAAGACAGACAGACAGCGGGAGGGAGGGAGAAATAAATAAAGATAGACAGCGATAGGGAGACAGAAAGAAAGGGAGAAAGATACAGGGACAGGGAGAGAGACAAAAAAACAGACAGACAAAGGGGGCCAGGGAGAGAGACAGACAGAAAGAAAGACAGCGAGAGGGAGAGAGACAGAAAGAAAGAACATAAGAACATAAGAATTTGCCTCCGCTGGGTCAGACCAGAGGTCCATCGCGCCCAGCAGTCCGCACCCGCTGCGGCCCATCTTGTTTTTATCTATATTCTTTCCATACTCTTATCTACCCTTATCTGTATCCCTCAATCCTCCTATCCTTCAGGAATCCATCCAATCCCTCTTTGAATCCCCGAAGCGTACTCTGTCCGACCACTTCCTCCGGGAGCGCATTCCATGTGTCCACAACCTCTGTGTGAAGAAGAACCTCCTGGCATTTGTTCTAAACTTCTCCCCTTCTCCCCTTCCAGGCTTAAGACTAGTATATATATAGTATACTAAATCCTGTATTTTTTAGTAAGAGAACTACTTGCAAAAGCAGATCTACTTTTGAGTGAGAGTTGGGCACTAGTTAGGCTTCATTTAGGTGAATGAAACTTAGGCATCAGGCATCTTTGAGGAGTCTGCATATAGGTGAAGTAGTGGACATCTGTTTATAGAATCGTGTCCAGTAATTAGGCATCTAAGTTCCAATTAAGGCTTATTAAAGTCATTAATTGAACTTATTATCCCATTTATTTGGATGCCTAAGTTGATGGATGTCCACATTGTGGACGCCCTAAAGTTAGATGTCCTTTATAGAATTTGGCCCTTTGTGTCCCATATATAGTGATTCGATGTAGGATGGGCAGGAGAGGGCATCAATGGGAACTCTACTAACTTGGAACATGAGAACATCACTGGCTAGACTTTACAGTAGATATCCTGCAAACAACGGGATAGTTGGATAGGCTGGAGTGAGCTTAGATGGCAACTTCAGCAGTTGGAACCTAGGACAATACCAGGCGGACTTTAGTCTATGGCCCAGAAATATCAAAGAAAAGACAAAATAATTTAATCATGTATTTTTAATTAGAATAACTAATAGTCAGACTGGATGGACCTTTCAGGTCTTTATCTGCCATAATTTACTATGTTACTATGACTTTCACAGTATAAAAATCTATTTCTACAAGTTCTGGATTGGATTACCTCTCCTGAAAATCTGGACCCAGTTGGCAATTTATCAGATCCCCTCAAAATCTAACAGGTTTTCCTCTAAGATTTTAGGTAGGTTGGTGGATTTATCAAACACAATCAGCAGACAAACATTCCAGGTTCAAATATAGAGTAATCAGTGAAGAAATATTTTGCTCCCATCTAGTGGTTATTTGTGAAAATGCTAAAGGAAGCTTGTGAACTGCAAGTAATAATAATATGTATGGTGGCAAATTCCAAAGAATTCCAGTTGCAAGCTAGGGAACCAAGTAGCCCAATTCCCTGTTTGAAATTGCCACATTGCTGAAACGTTAAATATAATGTATAGTCAATGTTGGCAGTCCTGGGAGTATAACCTGGGTGAGAAGACTGTGCATATGCAATATTCAAATAGATGGGTAGAAGGGGGTAAGGCAGGGAAGGAATAAAAAGCATATTAGAGCTCTGGACAGTCTCTTTTAAAATTTAGGCAAAGAGGGTTGTTCAATTAACTTTAGATTTGCTATTTGGTTAGAGAGGGCTCATTCAAAAGGAAAGATTCTAGACTTTAAAAAAAAATAACTTTGTTCGGATGGGGGATTTGGTCAAGGAATTGTCTGGATGGGAACATTTGGAAGGAGTGGAAATGCAGTGGGCAAAACTGAAAGGAGTAATTGTAAGAGCGACAAATCTTTTTGTGAGGCAACTAAGTAAAAGGAAAAGAAAAAGAAGGCCGCTTTGGTTCTCATAAGTAGCAGCTGAGAAGGAAAGGAATAAGAGGTTAGCTTGCATAAACTACAAAAGATTGCAGAAAGAGGAAGACAGGCAAAAATATCTGGAAAAGTTAAGAGAGGTTGGTCGTGTTCTCAGGAAAGCAAAGATGGAAATGGAAGAAAAAAATAGCTGAAACAGTAAAACGGGGAGACATTGTAGCATTGTGAGACTCAACGGTGAAGGGGAGAAATATGTAGAAGCTGATAAAGAAAAGGCTGAATTGCTTAACAAATATTTTTGTTCTGTGTTCAGGGCTGAAGCGCCGGGAGCAGGACCACAGAAGACAACCATGAATAGGGATAGAGGAGTGGTAGACCCTGATCGATTTTCAGAGGATTGTGTTCATGAGGAGCTAGCTAAAATAAAAGTAGACAAAGTGATGGGGCCAGATGGTGTACATCTGAGGGTGCTGAAGGAACTTAGGGAAGTTCTGGAAGCTCCTCTGACTGACCTTTTCAATGAATCTCTAGAGTCGAGAGTGGTACTGGAAGACTGGAGAAGGGTGGATATGGTCCCTCTCCTCAAAAGTGGAAGTAAGGAAGAAGTAGGGAATTACAGGCTGGTAAGTCTGACTTCTGTGATAAGCTAATTAATGGAAGCGCTTTTAAAACAGAGAATGGTGAAGTTTCTGGAATCTTGTGGATTACAGGACCAGAGGCAACATGGATTCACTAGAGGTAGATTTTGTCAGACAAACCTGATCACTTTCTTTGACTGGGTGACCAGAAAATTTGATAAAGGGAGTGCAGTAGATATGGTGTATTTAGATTTTAGCAAAGCCTTTGACAGTGTTCCACATAGACATCTAATAAATAAACTGAGTGCTCTCAGGATGGGTCCCAAAGTGATGGGCTGGGACAAGTACTGGTTGAGTGGAAGGTGACAGAAGATAGTAGTCAATGGAGATTGCTCTGAGGAAAGGGATGTTACCAGTAGTGCACCTCAAGGTTCTGTTCTTGGGCCTGTTCTTTTTAACATTTTTATAAATGATATTGCTGCAGGGCTGTCGGGTTAGATTTGCCTCTTTGCAGATGATACCAAAATCTGCAATAGAGTAGTAGATACTCAGGATGGTGTGAATAACATGAAGAAAGACCTAGAGAAGCTTGAATAATGGTCTGAAATTCGGCAGCTAAAATTTAATGCTAAGATATGCCAGGTTTAGGGTTTGAAGAATTTATGTGTATGACAGAAGAGCGGGATTTGTGTGTGATTGTATGTGATGATATTAAGTTGGCCAAACATGTTGAAAAGGTGACAGCAAAAGCTAGAAAGATGCTAGGGTGCAAAGGGAGAGGTATGGCCAGTAGAAAAAGGAGGTATTGATGCCCCTGTAATAGACTCTGATGAGACCTCATTTAGAATACTTTGTACAATTCTAGAGGCCGCACCTTCATAAGATATAAAAAGGATGGAGTCGGTCCAAAGGAAGGCTACTAAAATGGTGTGTGGTCTTTCTCATAAGGCATATGGAGACAGACTTAAAGATCTCAATCTGTATACTGTAACGGGGCTCTTATCCATATCCCCGCGCCATACAGCGCTACTCCGACGTGCTTCTTAAATGTAAGAAGTCCTGCTGGGTCTTTCTCAAAGTATAGAACAAAACAAAACAAAAGTCAATTTTCATAATCATTCAAACCCACTTTATTCAGTGGTACTGGTGTTGTTGCTCTACAGGCAGTCCAGGAACTGAGCAACCCAACACAATCCAATTCAAATAAACAAAAATAGAGTTGAACCGTAAGACAAGGTTCCCACTCTTACCTTCATTCAGGCAGTTCAGGTAAGTAAAGTACAAACATGAAACAAAAACTGAAGTGCAGTTGCCTAAACTTTCATCTAGGTAACAGAACCA
This sequence comes from Geotrypetes seraphini, assembly GCF_902459505.1. Lineage (NCBI taxonomy): Eukaryota > Metazoa > Chordata > Amphibia > Gymnophiona > Dermophiidae > Geotrypetes > Geotrypetes seraphini. The sequence continues at coordinate 85,544,928 of NC_047085.1, forward strand.
ATAATCACTTTGCTTCACTCTGTGTCCAAGCCCCACAGACTTCCAGGCTTGTCTCCAGCCAGCTCAAAGAGGAGTTGGTGGGGGAGGGGAGTAAATGAATTCACTAATTATCTTTCTGATTAACAGAATGCCAGTAGAGGCCCCACAAACCCAACCTAGTTGGTAAGTGAATTCTCCCCAATTACTTCCCTCAGATATTCATACCAATCCTGGCAAAAAAACTCCAGTCAGCCTTACTCTAGCTAACTGAATCATAAGCACAAAAAAAAAACGTTTTTTTTTTTTTTTTCCTTCACACAAGCAGAGCCAGCACAAGTCCTGCAAGGGTATTCAAAAACAAACCCTCTTTCTCACCGCTTGTGCCTTTAACTACAGAAGGATTAACCAACCTTCCCACCTCTCAGCCCTGCCACTTAGCTGATGTCCATTTCTGTGTCTTCAGACAGATTGGCAAGTTCTCCAAACTCCATAGGTTCTTCCCCAGGGTCTGTGTCAAGTTCCTGCATTTCCCAATCTGGCAGCTCTGAAGCACTTTGGTGGGGAGAGATCCTTCCACTGGCTGGTCCTGGGCAGACTGCCCTTCTCCTACTCAAAGCAGCTTCTAACATACTCAGGTGAACCTGCCCTGCCTTTTTAGTGGGAGGAGCTTTCAGCTTACTTTGCTTGCTTGGTTTGGGAAGCCTAATTATTCCCTCCAGCTGGGATAAGCCAGGGGAAGGGAGCTCTCTCTGGGGCTGTTGTGGGTTGTCCCAACTTTCCTCTTCTTCTCCCTGGAGCTCAGACCTGACTGAATTAAAGGGCAAGCTAGGTTTTTCCTTAGGCTTGGTCACAATCCTATCCCCATGATTTGCCCTCTGGATCAGTGGACCAGGCTTGACAATAGCCTGTCCTGGTGCAAGCTGCATTTTAGGGATAGGATTGTGACATACCCTCACCTTTAAGGGCTGCCCATCCTGGGATCCCAAATCTCTTTCAGTCACAGTTTGCATTCTCGATAGACTGTCCACATTCGTACTCAACCGCCCTGGCCGATGCAGTACCCGGAACCGGAACGTCTGAAGGGCTAAATACCACCGAGTGAGGCGAGAGTTGTTGTTCCTCATGGTATTCAGCCACTTCAGTGCAGCATGATCGGTTATCAAAGTAAACTCCCGTTCTTGTAAATAATATTCCAGGGTCTGCATCGCCCATTTCGCAGCAAGACACTCCAATTCTACCGTCGCGTAATTACGCTCATTGGGGTGTAGCTTCCGGCTTAAATACAATACCGGGTGTTCTACCCCTAGTACCTCCTGACTCAAGATCGCCCCTAATCCAGTGCCAGAGGCGTCTGTTTGCAGGATCAGAGGTTTGGCTAGATCGATGGACCTCAGGACCGGGTTTGTACACAAAGCCTTCTTGAGGTCCTCTAGTGCCTCTCGGCCCGCCACCTCCCATCTCAGTGTGTCTGGCCTATCTTTCCTCAACATATCAGTGAGGGCTGAAGCCCGGGTGGCGAAGTTGGGTACAAATCGCCTGTAGTACCCGACAAGGCCCAGGAACCCTCGGAGCTGTTTCTTTGAGGTGGGACACGGAAAGTTTCTCACACATTCAACCTTATCGATGAGGGGCCTAATTTGCCCTCTGCCCACCATGTACCCCAGATACTTCACCTGTCTTTGTCCTAGATAACATTTTTTTGGGTTGACAGTGAATCCCGCCACCCGCAATGATTCTAAGATGGCCCTGACATGCCTTAGGTGTTGGCTCCAATCCTGGGAATGTATCACTATGTCATCGAGGTAGGCGTCAGCATAGGCCTGGTGCCCTCTCAGTACCTCCATGACCCCTCTTTGACATGTAGCCGCGGCCCCATGAAGGCCGAACGGCATGCGCCGAAACTGATAGAGGCCCCCAGGGGTGCTGAATGCGGTCTTAGGCCTTGCACTGGATGACAGCGGAATTTGCCAATATCCTTTTGTGAGGTCAATAGTGGAGAGGTATTGGGCCTGTCCTAATTGATCTAAGAGCTCATCCACTCTGGGCATCGGAAACGCATCAAATTGCGATATCTCATTAAGTTGCCGGAAGTCTATACAAAACCTGGGGGTGCCATCGGCCTTGGGAACGATCACAATAGGACTTGACCAAGGGCTCTGGGACGGCTCGATCACCCCCAGGGTTAGCATTTCCTCCACCAAATTCTGCACCAATTCTTTCTTTTTTTCTGCTAACCTATAAGGTTTTACCCTCACTATCTTCCCCGGGGTAGTGAGTATCTCATGGGTCACCACTTTGGTGCATCCCGGTACTGGGGCAAATACATCCTGGAAGTCCCGGACCAGGGTCTCAAGCTGTTTAGCTTGGTCCCCCGACAAACTGGTCCCAATATTGACCCCTTCGGACTGCATTAAATCAGCTATTTGAGGCCCTAAGTCCTCGTCTTGCTTTTGTTCAGCTATTACTGCCAACACCTCTCTTTCCCGCCAGGGCTTCAGAAGATTAACATGGTAAGTCTGTACCCTATTCTTCTCATCTCTGACTCTATAGTCTACCTCATTGAGCTTTTCCACAATCGTGACGGGCCCTTTCCATTCGGCCAGGAATTTGTGGGGGTCCGAGGGTATGAGGACCAACACCCTATCTCCTATTTTAAGTTGACGGGACTTAGCAGTCCGGTCATAATAAAACTTTTGCCTATCTCTACTCCACTCCAAATTGTCCTTCCCTATCCGCGCCACTTGTGCTAGTCTCTTCCTTAACTGAGTCAGGTAGGATATAACATTAGTCTCCTCCTGCTCCTGGGCCCCCCACTGATCTCTAATAATGTCCAGAACTCCGCGGGGGGTTCTCCCATACAGCATCTCGAAGGGACTGACCCCAAGGGAGTCTTGCACTTTTTCTCTGGCCGCAAACAATACTAACGGGATGAACAGGTCCCAGTCTTTCCTATCCGGGCCGGTCACTTTTTTTAACATCTGTTTAAGTGTCTGGTTGAATCGCTCGACCAACCCGTTGGCTTGTGGGTGGTAGGCTGAAGTTTTTATGTGTCTAATTCCGAACCCTGTCCAGAACTTCTCCATTTCTCTTGACAGGAAATTACTCCCCTGGTCAGTAAGTACCTCCTTGGGGAATCCTACAGTACAAAACAGCCCTACCAATTCTCTCATAATAGCCGCCGAGGAAGATTTCCTCAGCGGGAAGGCCCATGGATGCCTAGTGGCCACATCCATGACGACTAGAATAAAGTTATGCCCCCTAGGAGTCCTCTCTAGCGGTCCCACCATATCCATGGCTAACCTTGCTAGCGGTTCCTCTACCCTAGGGACCGACACTAACGGGACCCGTGGGGGTTTCTTGAGGGATAGTTTTTGGCAGATGGGGCAAGACTGACAAAAGCGTGCCACCTCCTGGGAGATGCTCGGCCAAAAAAACCTCCTCAAAACCTGAATTTCGGTGGCCTCTGCCCCTTTGTGACCCGCTAGGGGATGGTCGTGCGCAGATTGCAATATCAACTTGCGAAATCCTTGAGGTACCATTAGTTGTTCCTGGGTCTCTTTCGAGGGTGGCCCTCCCCCCAGCCTATATAACAGTCCCTGCCTTATGCGAAACCGAATCTTCCCCGGGATAGGTACAGAGACTTGCTGCCAAGCTTCCTGGAGCGAGGCGTCGGTCTTTTGTTCGGCCTGAAACGTGGGGAAAGCCTCTCTAATATCCTGGGGAAGCCAGGGTATTTCCTTTAAACTGGTAACCCTCCTTAAGGCCTGACTCCTCTGATGTTTCTGTAGTTTCTTCTGGGCTGAGGTTTGACGAGACTGTCTCGAGGAAGGACTTCCTACCACCTCCCCTCTAAAGGGAAAAATATGGTCTAGCCCTTCCTCCTCCTTAGTCTTCACCGGACCCTGGGAGCGTGTCCCCACCAAGCCTTGTCTGGCCCTTAGGCACTCCCCCAAACCTTCCCAATCTCTACCTAAAATCAGGGAATAGGGAGCTTTGGGCACAATAGCTAGATCTACCCTGTAGACCCTAGCTCCATACACCATAGTCGTTGGCCGGAGAACATACCTGAGACTATCTCCATGCACACACCTAATGACCACCGTTCTTTCCTTCCCACTTATCTTTTCCCCCGGGAACAGGCAGCGATACTGATCAGCCGCCAACATAGATTGGTCTGCACCCGTATCTATTAGAGCCATAACCTGTTTTCCAGCAATTGAAACAGGGAGTTGGTATTCCCTAGGGTTATATTTATCTGGCCCCCATTCGGCTACTGGGTCTTTCCTGGTCCCACAACTTCTTTGGACATGCCCCTTTTCCCCACAGCTCCAACACCGCAGAGGGCTTCTCTTAAGGGTCTTCCTAACGCGGGTGTCTCTTCCCCCCTCCTTAGGCTGCCCTGAGTAAGGAGCGGAATTTACTTCAACCTCGGGAGTGGGCCACAGACTGTCCAACCAGTCACCCTCTACATCGTCTCTAACTCTTGGCCTTGAGTATGGAGCGGAATTTACTTTAACCTCGGGAGTGGGCCACAGACTGTCCAACCAGTCACCCTCTACATCGTCTCTAACCCTTTTCCCCTGGGGTTCGGTCCTTGGAGCAGCGCCCCCCCTGGGCCTCCCTAACCCTAGGTTGGGCTCAGGACCATCCCTGCCTTCAGTTATGTCCAGCAAAGGAAAAAGGCTCTGTCCTACCGCAGAGGAGCTGTTCTGGTCCATTGTCAACCTAGTGGGAGTTTCGACCCACGGTGGTTGTAATAACTGTCTCAGGGACGCGGCCTGGGTGTTCATCACCCTCATCAACTCCTCATGCTGTCGTACTTGCCCTTCTTGCTTATGAGTCCATTCGTCCTGGCTTGCTTTCAGGGCGGCCTGTAGGTCCCTGGACTGGCTTTGCCTGTCTTCGCTCAGGCACGACATCTCCGGCTGTGGCTGGTCCATCTTGGCCCGACACCTGGGAAAAACAAACGGAGAGACCAACCCAAGTGCGGTACCAAAATAACTGGGTAGCCAATCCCCTCACCCCCCCCTGGTTTAGTAGCTTACCAGAGAGCAAGGTGAGTCTCCGCCTTTGGTTTGTAGGCCTCCTTGGCCCTCAGTCGCTTACTGCGTTTCTGTCCTCTTATTCTTGTCTCCCGTTCTCCCGATCCTTCTCGGCCTCCGATTCTCCACGGTCAGACAGGATCACTCTGGTCACTCCAACAGAAACGTCTGGCCACCGGATCCTCCAGGACAGGAACTCAGCTCCTCGCAAACAGGAACCAACACAACAAACTAAAAAAACAAGCTAAAGAAATAAATCAGTCAAAAAGTCCTAAACTTTTTTTTTTTTCCAACTATATCCAAAAAAAATTTTTTTTTTTCCAAAAAAAAAAATTTCACCGTATGTCCAGCAGGAGGCGCACAATCCCACTTCTGACACCACTTGTAACGGGGCTCTTATCCATATCCCCGCGCCATACAGCGCTACTCCGACGTGCTTCTTAAATGTAAGAAGTCCTGCTGGGTCTTTCTCAAAGTATAGAACAAAACAAAACAAAAGTCAATTTTCATAATCATTCAAACCCACTTTATTCAGTGGTACTGGTGTTGTTGCTCTACAGGCAGTCCAGGAACTGAGCAACCCAACACAATCCAATTCAAATAAACAAAAATAGAGTTGAACCGTAAGACAAGGTTCCCACTCTTACCTTCATTCAGGCAGTTCAGGTAAGTAAAGTACAAACATGAAACAAAAACTGAAGTGCAGTTGCCTAAACTTTCATCTAGGTAACAGAACCAATAATCACTTTGCTTCACTCTGTGTCCAAGCCCCACAGACTTCCAGGCTTGTCTCCAGCCAGCTCCAAGAGGAGTTGGTGGGGGAGGGGAGTAAATGAATTCACTAATTATCTTTCTGATTAACAGAATGCCAGTAGAGGCCCCACAAACCCAACCTAGTTGGTAAGTGAATTCTCCCCAATTACTTCCCTCAGATATTCATACCAATCCTGGCAAAAAAACTCCAGTCAGCCTTACTCTAGCTAACTGAATCATAAGCACAAAAAAAAAACGTTTTTTTTTTTTTTTTTTCCTTCACACAAGCAGAGCCAGCACAAGTCCTGCAAGGGTATTCAAAAACAAACCCTCTTTCTCACCGCTTGTGCCTTTAACTACAGAAGGATTAACCAACCTTCCCACCTCTCAGCCCTGCCACTTAGCTGATGTCCATTTCTGTGTCTTCAGACAGATTGGCAAGTTCTCCAAACTCCATAGGTTCTTCCCCAGGGTCTGTGTCAAGTTCCTGCATTTCCCAATCTGGCAGCTCTGAAGCACTTTGGTGGGGAGAGATCCTTCCACTGGCTGGTCCTGGGCAGACTGCCCTTCTCCTACTCAAAGCAGCTTCTAACATACTCAGGTGAACCTGCCCTGCCTTTTTAGTGGGAGGAGCTTTCAGCTTACTTTGCTTGCTTGGTTTGGGAAGCCTAATTATTCCCTCCAGCTGGGATAAGCCAGGGGAAGGGAGCTCTCTCTGGGGCTGTTGTGGGTTGTCCCAACTTTCCTCTTCTTCTCCCTGGAGCTCAGACCTGACTGAATTAAAGGGCAAGCTAGGTTTTTCCTTAGGCTTGGTCACAATCCTATCCCCATGATTTGCCCTCTGGATCAGTGGACCAGGCTTGACAATAGCCTGTCCTGGTGCAAGCTGCATTTTAGGGATAGGATTGTGACAATACTTTGAAGGAAATGCAGGAAAGGGGAGATATGATAGAGACATTTAAATACCTACGTGGAGTAAATGTGCATGGGTCAAGTCTCTTTCATTTGAAAGGAAGCTCTGAAATGAGAAGGCATAGGATGAAGTTAAGAGAAATACTTTTTTACAGAAAGGGTGGTAGATGTATGGAACAGTTTCCCAGAAGAGGTGGTGGAGACAGAGACTTTGTCTGAATTCAAGAAAGCCTGGGATAGGCACGTGGGATCTCTTAGAACAACGGTCTCAAACTCAAACTCTTTGCAGGGCCACATTTTGGATTTGTAGGTACTTTGAGGGCCACAGAAAAAATAGTTAATGTCTTATTAAAGAAATGACAACTTTGCATGAGGTAAAACTCATTATAGTTTATATATCTTTCCTTAATTCTTCTGATAATTTCAGCTATACACAGCTGAAAGTGCTTGTGTGAGGTTACATCAGTGAGGCGGGCAACGTTTCAGAACAATGGTAAAATACCGAGGGCCTCAAAATAGTACCTGACGGGCCACATGTGTCCCCCGGGCTGCAAGTTTGAGACCACTGTCTTAGAGAGAGGAAGATATAATGGTTTCAAGAAATTCCTGCAAACGACTTAATACCGCTAGCTCCTTCCCACTCCCAATACCACTTCCCAATACTAAACTAAACTAAACTAAACTAAACCTTACGTTTATATACCGCATCATCTCCACGGATGTTGTGGAGCTCGGCACGGTTTACAAGAACTTAAAATATAGGAAGAGAAGGAAAAAAAAAAAGGTTTACATGAACTTATATATAGAAGAGAAGAGTAAGGGGGCATAGAATTACATTTTAGTGAAAAACCAGGTTTTCAGTTGCTTGCGGAATAATTGGAGGGAGCCCAGGTTCCGCAGTGGGGTAGTAAGGTCGTTCCAAAGACCTGTGATTCTGAAGAGAAGGGATTTTCCCAGTTTGCCTACATAGCGAATACCGTGTAGAGAGGGGAAGGATAATTTATACCTTTGGGCGGGTCTGATAGAGTCAGGACTTGAGGAGTTATAAGATAGTGGGATTAAGGGAGGAAGGATGCCGTGAATGATCTTAAAAGCCAGGCAGGAGCATTTGAAATGGATTCTGGAAATCACTGGGAGCCAGTGAAGTTTGGCTAGGAGTGGGGAGACATGGTCAGACTTGCGTTTTGCAAAGATCAACTTGGCTGCAGTATTCTGGATTAGCTGGAGTCTTTGAAGACTTTTTTTTGATAGGCTTAAGTAGATGGCATTGCAGTAGTCTAATTTGGAGAGGATGATGGATTGGACAAGGATGGCGAAATGTTGTTGGCGAAAATAGGATCTTACTTTCCTCAGCATGTGGAGACTGAAAAAGCATGATTTAGCCAAGGAGTTGAGGTGGTCATTGAGGGAGAGAGAAGAATTGATAATGATGCCAAGGACCTTGCTTGAGAACTCAAGCTGCAGTGCAGCGCCCGAGGGTAGTGCGAAGAGGGTGGGCAGGTGTTCTAATTTTGGACCGAGCCAGAGTAATATCTTCCCAGTTCCCCAAAGCAACCTCATCCACTCTTTATCTCCTCTAGAAATTACCAGATATCTTCTTGTAATTCGTTTCTGTAATTCTTTTGTAATCCGCCTTGAACCGCAAGGCAATGGCGGAATACAAATCTCTAATGTAATGTTACTGCGGATGAGCAGACTGGATGGGCCATTTGACCTTTATCTGTCATCATGTTTATATGTTTCTAAGCCAGGGCTGAATACAAGTGCTGACTGTTCAAGCATGGTCTATTCAATCTGCCCAAAAAGATAAACTCATAGAGGGCCATAATCAAAAGAAACGTCTAAGTCTGGTATGGACATAGGGCACTGGTAAAATGTCCATTCTCAAAAAGTACGTCTAAACTATTCCGTTTTTTGAAAATTGTCTATCTGTACGTTGTCACAACCCTAGCACTAAGGTTTGGCTTGTGCCAGGGAAGGCTTCTCCTAACCCTGGCGTGGCTTTGACCCGGGCTAACCAATGTGATGGGTTAGACAGAAAGAAAAAAGAAAGTTCCGATTTACCATTTAAAACTCAGGTTACAAAACCCTGGGGAGGAGAGGGATATGGGGAGAACAGCCTGGGGCAGAGGGAGGTGCCTCATACAAAGCAACTGCCTAAGAGTCAGAACACCAGCTTAGGTAATTCGCAGCAACTGGGCCTAATTAGAGTCCCAGGAAAATCCCAGCAACAGCTACAGGCTGCCCTTCCCCCTCACAGAACAGGGCGTGATCGCCTCAGTGCTTTAGAGGCAGCACTGAGAAGGAACAAGTTAGTCCACCCTGGGGCAGCCCAGGAAGAAGGTGCTCAGGACCAGTCTCCTGAACCTCAGAGGAACCAGGACATCGAAATGGTAGATGCAGCCCCTGTTCCTGAAGCCAGCTAGCTAGCCAGCCTGGAGCCCATGGAGTTTTTGGACGCTTCCATGGAACCAGATGCCACAGCAATGGATATGAGTTAAGTGCAGTAACTTTATCTTTTTGGCTGTGCTTAACTTGATGAACTTTTTTTGCTGGTTTTTGTTTTCTTTTGAAACCTGTATGCACCTGTTGGAAGCTTGGTGAGCAGTGCTAGGCTCAAGGCTATAAAGGTGCCAGAATCTGGTAACATTAAAACCAGGTTCATTTTGTTTGTAACATTTTTACCTTTTTGCCTTTTTTATGGCTTATTGTGGACAATGTTATGAACTGTGTGAAGGGATAGTAGTTTGGGGAGAATCCACACAAGATCCTTGGGTGGTATTGTGGGGCCATTTGTGGCAAGTATACTAAAGAAGTGGATTCGGCTACTCCCCTTCCCCACCAACTGCTTATTAAGTTGGTTGGAGCAGGCCTGTTGCAAGCCAGGCTTAATTGAACTCTTGCATACAATTTTTGAAGGTCTAATAGTCTGATTCCTACCCTGCTTAGAATCACAGGATTACTAGGACTGGACTACCAGAGACTGTTGCAGTGCTTACCTGTTAATACCTGCAAGGAAGGTGAGGACTTGGTGTTTTACAGCCCGGATGTTTTTTTTTATGTTTCTTTTTTATTCATGAAGCACATGATCTAAACCCCAGCTTTAAGGGACAAAGCCCTCAATAAATTGAGACTGGTTTATATAAGAACTTTATTGTTCCTGATTTGTTTTATTTTATTGATTAAAAACCAGCAGGACCTCCAGCGTCTCCTGGAGGCACGTTGGGCACAGGCTATTCTGGGCGCTGACTGGGGCCATCGTTCAAGCCGGCACCGGCAGTGCCACAACGTCCAGGTGTTTGATCATCCAGACTGCCACTACGTCTATCTTTATACCACATTCTCGACCAAAAAGTCGTCCTCTTGCAAAGTTTACAATGAATGTCAATGGAAGCATGCGTGAGCTTTAAACTATATATTCTGGTGTTCAAAATAATTTATGGTCTTGCCCCTGTTTATGTGGCCCAGTTATTGGCATTTCTATCAAGGTATAAAATCCTGCAGCTTTGGGGCCAACAACAAAGGATAAGTATCTTGATGTTAATAATCATGTCAGTTTTAATGTCTGTAATGTAATTTACATTGTCTATGTACCACAGAGAATAATGTGATCTGCAGTATATAAAAACATGTGGAGGGGCATAATAAAAAAAAAAAGTTTAAGTCCCCTTTTGGCCTAAGGCCCTAAATGTTGAAAGTAGAAGCAGGGAAAATGTCCATTCTCAAAAAAAAACATCCAGCTGTTTAAACAATCAGACCTCCACTATGTCTACACTTAAGACATATAATAAACCCCCAAAAAAGCCTAAGTCCCAAACGCCCAACACAAGAGCTTTTAGGCAAAGGAGGAGCCAGTCCTTTACCTAAAAGCTGGATTCTGAAACTGGTGTCTGTCAAAAAGAACACCGGTTACAGAATACAACCCCCCCCCCCCCCCCCAGCAACAATCGTGGCAGGAGAGATAGCCAATCTCTCCTGCCACGATCGCAGGAGGGAGCCCAAGCCCTCCTGCTCTGGTGAAACCGCGACCCTCCTGACACGATCGAGGCAGGAGGGAGCCCAAGCCCTCCTGCCCCAGTAAAACCCCTTCCCCCACCCCCACTAAGATACGGACAAGAGGGATCCCAGGCCCTCCTGCCCTTGACGCACCCCCCTCATGATCGCCCCCAAACCCCAAATCGGCCCCCCACCTGCCGACCCCCCATCGACCCCTCACCACCCCCAACCCTCGACACCCCCCCGTATCTCAAAACAGTTGAACGGATGGACGGATCCTGAGCCCGGCTGGCCGGCAGGCCCACTATCCATCAAATGGCAGGCCAAATGGTGGGGCCTGAGGCGGCTGGGCCAACCAGAATCAGACCAGTAGCCTTAGGCCCCTCCTGTGGGCGGGGGCTTAGGCACATGTGCTGGGTTTGACCCATGTACCTAAGACCTCACCCACAGGAGGGGCCTAAGGCTTCTGGGTCGATTACGATTGGCCCAGTTACCTCAGGCCCCACCAGTGGGCAGGGTTTGAGGCACCTGGGCCAATCAGGCCCTAAGGCTTGCCATTCGATGGATGGCGGGCCTGCCAGATGGACGGGCTCAGGACCCATCCATCGGCCAACTGTTTTGAGGTACAGGGGGGTGTCGAGGGTGGGGGGTGGTGTCGAGGGGTTAGTGGGGGGTTGCGAGGTTAGCAGGTGCGGGGCTGATTGAGGGTTCATGGGGGCGATCATGGGGGGCGCCGAGGGCAGGAATGCCTGTGATCCCTCCTGCCCATATCTTAGTAGAAGTGGGGGGGTAGAGGGTTTCGCTGGGGCAGGAGGGCTTGGGCTCCTTCCTGCCCTGATTGTAGTCGGGGGGGGGGGGGGTTTGGGTAGTCGCCAGGGCAGGAGGGCTTGGGCTCCCGCCTGCCCCGATAATAGTCGGGGGAGGTTGTGTCACCGGGGCAGGAGGGCTTGGGCTCCCTCCTGCCCAATCTGATCGGGGGAGGGGTGGATTGCGGCAGGAGAGATGGCTCATCTCTCCTGCAGGGATAGCAACCGCCTACCCTCCCCCCAGAACTGCGACACTTCAGGGTGAGGATCATGGCGGGGGAGATGCCCTGCCATGATTCTCACCCCAAAGTGCCGTGGTTCAGGGGATGGGCGATCATCATCACTGGCCTCAAAAACTATACCAAAATATAAATAAATACCAATATCGGTAGAAATACAAATTATAAAAGGATTGGTATTGTGAATGATGTTCTCTCCGTAGATGTCCCTGGGGGTGATACCAAAGGTGAGAAGAAAAAATATATTTTCCCTAATAAGAAATAACAAATAATGAAAAAATACGATCAACAAAATAGATCAAAAGAAACAGTCAGTACGGGCCCTGTACCCTCGTTTTAACCAATGGCCCCGGGCAGTGTTTATGCAGTGACGAACACTTAGAAATGAATCTAAATAAACTCTGCCCCGTACATCATATTTGTTCTTTTGAAATATAAAACGTATAAATAAATAGAAAATAATTATTTAAATAGAAACACTATCATCCCCAGGAGTAGACATCAGAGAGAAAATCATTTCAAAGAATGTCTCCCTGAAACCTTACTTGCAAAAACACAAAATGTGAATAAATAAGAAATAATCACAATATAAAAAGTGACTCAAAATCGTCAAAACATCAAAAAACAAGTATGTGAAGCTAAGAAATGTCCTCAGTCTGTGTGCCAAAAATATCAATGTGCCTGTCAATGAAAAAACTAAAAAATGTGATACAAAGTAGAAACCAGTGAAAAGCAGTAAAAAGTACTTAGCTTGGCAAATTCAAGACGGGCACTTGAGTGCTCACTTGAGTGAGCAGAATGAATGAGACAAACGAGTGAGATATACGAGTGAGCGGAATGTGTGAGCAAAACAGAGCGAAAAGCTGAATGGACACTTTTGAACAGCTCTTTTGATTTAGACTCAAGTACTACGGCTAACGTACCGACAATTTTACCTTTCAACGAGCACTTTTCATGTGAGCGGGACTGACATAGTAGGGGTATTACAGAGCCATCATTGGCGAATTTTGAACTTTGAACCTCGAACTTTGAATTTCATCCCGTCTTGAATTTGCCGAGCTAAGTACTTTTTACTGCTTTTCACTGGTTTCTACTTTGTATCACATTTTTTAGTTTTTTCATTGACAGGCACATTGATATTTTTGGCACACAGACTGAGGACATTTCTTAGCTTCACATACTTGTTTTTTGATGTTTTGACGATTTTGAGTCACTTTTTATATTGTGATTATTTCTTATTTATTCACATTTTGTGTTTTTGCAAGTAAGGTTTCAGGGAGACATTCTTTGAAATGATTTTCTCTCTGATGTCTACTCCTGGGGATGATAGTGTTTCTATTTAAATAATTATTTTCTATTTATTTATACGTTTTATATTTCAAAAGAACAAATATGATGTACGGGGCAGAGTTTATTTAGATTCATTTCTAAGTGTTCGTCACTGCATAAACACTGCCCGGGGCCATTGGTTAAAACGAGGGTACAGGGCCCGTACTGACTGTTTCTTTTGATCTATTTTGTTGATCGTATTTTTTCATTATTTGTTATTTCTTATTAGGGAAAATATATTTTTTCTTCTCACCTTTGGTATCACCCCCAGGGACATCTACGGAGAGAACATCATTCACAATACCGATCATCATCACGACAGGAGAGATGAGCCATCTCTCCTGCCATGATCGTTGCAGTAGGAGGTAGGAAAGTTGCTGGGGCCACTGAGCTGCTGCGATCAGCTCAGCGACCCCTTTTCGGCACTTATACCTATTTTGACTTGGTCTAAGTCAAAACGTATAAGTGCCAACTAGGCAATCTGCTTAAAACTTTTGGTTATACCTGCTGTACGTCTATGTCTAGGTCGGCCCACCTCCCGCCCTTTCCCCTCCTCTAAAAATGCCTCTTTTCGCTCTGTGCGTTTAGAGGCAGGGGAAAGGCCTAAGCTGATTTTAGATACATCTAAAACCAACTTTGGTTATGGGTACTTGGACGATCAGGCTTTTTGATCGTCCAAGTACCCATTTAGGCCACTTTTTAGATGTTTTTTTGTTTTGATTATGAGCCCCTTAACAATTAAAATATAAAAGGTATTTTTTACTCAGTTTTTTACTATCAAGAAGTCAGAAGTTAGACCTGTTTGCTGACAGACTAAAGTTGATTATGTGAGTTTTCAACAAAAGCTGAAGACTTTCTTATTTTCAAAATCTTTAGAAATTTTATTTTATTTTGGTTTTAACTGTGACATCATAGAAATAACTGAATTTCTATTATTATTTGCATTCAACTAAGTTTCTGGTATCTTGTGAAATATAACTGGTGTATTGTATTATATTTTATTGTATAAGATATTGTAAAAAGAGAGCTTTGTGCCTGAAGAATGATTTCTAGCTGACAAGGTCATAAAGCCTGTGTTATAAATTCAGAAAGGCACCTTCTATGTGCTGGATCAATTATTTGGTAGAGAGGTAAAATCAATATCAAGAGAGTTGTGCCTCCCACCACTTCAGCTCTCTAATGTAATCACATAATTTTCTATTCCCTCTCTTGTCTGTCCTGATATCGGTGCTACTTTGCCCGCCAATTTTGTTCATAGTACTTGTATTTCTATCATTAACTGGCTCCAAGTATATCTGCAACACACCTTTTTTCATGATTCATTGGCAACTTTATCCATCTGGCAGCTTTCACTTTCTTAATGGAAAGATAGCCATAGTGCTGTATATCTGCATTCCATTGTATTAAACACTGATTTAAGAGAAACAGAAGGCATTTATTGGGACTTCTACAGTTATTTAAAAAATGATCATGGCAGGTATAAGTTACATTACATTATAGTCTGATTGCCTGTGATTTATTCAGATCTAATATTTCTCATTATATTTGCCCCATTCCATATTTGCAAAAGTTAATGACTTTATTTACAAATTGGAGTAAGCATCCCTTTGGCAAGGAAACAAAAATAGGTACTAGTGGGGTCTGGGTGGGCTGGGGGGGGGTTGTGTGCATGCTTCTGGGGGGGGGCTGGCAGGAGAGAGTGGGCATTCCTCCTGCTGGTCATCTTCATGGGAGAGGGGGTGGACGGATTTCCTACCGTGGCCACTAAACTGATTGTGGCAGGGAAATTCCTTTTCCGCGATCAGCTCAGCGGTCGCATCTATTTGAAATGTAGACCAGCATTTTGCTGGCCTACATTTCAGGTGCCTATCGCAGCCCTAGGGATTCGCCTAGGGCTGCCTAAGGTCGCCTAAGGCCACTTTTGGATGAAATCATGCCCACACCTAATGAATTGATGAAAATACTTCTAATTTCATATAATGCAATATCATAATTCATATATTTGGTTGCAATAATTTTACCAACTGATTATATGGCTTAAAAGCGCCATCCATTTAAATCTGGACAGGTCAGTACGCGTATTTAGTAAAAAAATGAATCTGAGCAGGCAAATTTTATCTGCTCAGGTTTATTTGAATATTCAGCCACATGGGACCAGGCTTGAAGAATGCAGTCCACAGATGATCTTCAGACAACTTGAAAGAGCTGACCTATTCTGCCAAGACACATCTACATGAACTGCCTCATCCCATTGTGCAAGATTGGTAGATGTTTATTCTAAATAATTTATGTTTTATTGCTGCAGAAGGGGTTCCCACCTAGTACTGAGTCAAGGGGGTATGAAGATTTGATGCAGTCATATGATTGCTTTATACATATTGAACTGCATATTTTAGAAACCAGAATGTGAAAATGTACAAGCGTGATTGATGATTGTTGTACAAGCCACAGTACATATGCTAATCACAGAGAATTACTTTGTTGCCATCTAGTGGTAATTAGTGAAAACTGATGTTATGATTTTTACCCAGCAAATAATAATAATAATAATAACAGTTTATATACCGCAGGACTGTGAAGTTCTATGCGGTTTACAATGATTAAAAGATGGTACAGAATGAGTGAACATAACAGAGTTAAAAGCTAGTGATTAACAGCTCTAGGGATCAGTTATTGTGGAGAAAGAGTTGTGCAGGTCAGCTGCCTAGATACTTCAGGAACAGATATGTTTTTAGGCATTTCCTAAATTCCCCATAAGTAGTAGGCGTAAGCAATTGTTCTAGTTCTTTACCCCATAGTGCTGCCTGATGTGAGAAAAGGTGTTGATGATGTCTTTTGAGTTTACATCCTCTAACTGGAGGGGAATCAAATTTCAAATGTGAGCTTCTCTTATGTCTGTTGGCTGAGAAAGAGAAAAGGTCAGTTATATATTTAGGGGCTTTACCTTAAAGCAAAAATAACCAAACTTAAACTTCACACGTGCCTCCATCGGCAGCCAATGCAGCTGTCGGTAGTAAGGTGTCACATGATCGAACTTCTTCAGTCCGAAAATCAGTTTGCCTGCTGCATTTTGCACCAGTTGTAATCGTTGCATATTCTTTTGGGAAATTGCTAAATAGGCGATATTACAGTGATCAAGTTGACTCAGTACAAGGAATTGTACCAGAATTCTAAATGCTAACATATCAAAATATGCTCTAATGAACCAAAGCTTCCAGAGAGTGAATAAACCCTTTCTGATTAAGGAGCCTACTTGGTCTTTCATGGTTAGGCTCTGTTCTAGTGTTACACTCAATATCTTCATAGTAGACTGAATAGGATAACTAAGCTTATTGATGCATAGTGGGTGTGGCGAAGTTATGAAAAAAATTCTTTTTTCTGAATTAAGTTTCAGTCTCAATTCAGTCATCCATTTCGCCATCAAATTTAGTACTTCTGTTGCCTTGGGAGTAACTTCCAAGAGAGAGTTAGCAAATGATATGATGATCGTAAAGTCATTAACAGCAAATGTCCTGTCAGGGTTTACCGGACACTTTTTAATCTAACAACACAGGTATTTCTGTTACTCAAAATGATTATGTATGCTTGGAATGCATTTGATATACCTAATGTGACCATTTATTTTTTTCATCAAAACGGGACATCTATTAATATTCAGTCCTGCCCTAGCCCCACCCCCAATCCCACCTTAGCCCCGCCCCCCATTTCTTCCATTCATTTTTCATGTACACACAATATCTTATTATTTCATAATGGTAACCATAAAATTTAAAAAAAACCACAAAGCACCTTATATGCAGAGAATAAAATTTGCCTGCTTCTGCTTCAAAGCACTACACGGACTTGCCCCTAAATACATAACTGACCTTTTCTTCTTCTCAGCCAACAGACACAAGAGAAGCTCACATTCCAATTTCGTTTCCCCCCCAGTGAGAGGTTGTAAACTGAAAAAACACCATGAACATCTTAAGCACCTAGCTAGATCCCAAGAAACAAAACAGATTTTATGCTGCTTATCCTAGGAATAAGCAGTGGATTTCATCAAACCATTTCAATAATGGCCTATGGACTTCTCTTTTAGGAAATTATCCAAACCTTTTTTTAAACCCTGCTAAACTAACTAATGAAATCAAAGGACCAAAATTGTATGGTGTGCAAGTATGTATGGGTTCAGCAAGCATGTGGCACAGCTGCATGGGCAGCAGGTGTAGATTGCAGGGGCACTAGACATCTTGTGATAGAGGGAAGAGGCAGTGTACAAGAAACAGTTCTGCATCTCATTACAGACCAATGCTGCTATTGTTCAGATCCAAAGATAAACATCAGGGAAGGTAAAAGGCAAAAGTTGGGGGGAGGTGAACAGGAAAGGAATGAAGGATTAAAAGGATTCTCTTTAATCTGTGGGGAGTGTGTGACACAGTGGTTAGAGCTACAGCCTCAGCACCCTGAGGTTGAGGTATCAAATCCCGTGCTGCTCCTTGTGTCCCTGGGCAAGTCACATAATCCCTCATTGCTCCAGGTACATTAGACAGATTCTGAGCCTGCCAGGGCAGACAGGGAAAAATGCTTCAGTACCTGAATGCAAACCACTTAGATTATAAGTGGCATATAAATACTATAAATATATTCATGACACCACTAAATACTCTGATTCAGTCCATGATCTTACTTGCTACGCAGATGATGTCCACATTCTCACTTTCACAGATTCAGACCATACATTATCTGAATGATAAGTTTATTACTGTTTCCATTTGGTTATTCACAAATAAGATGAAACTAAATCCAAGATAAATTCTACAAAAAGATCTCCATTGCTGGATCACAGGTACCTTTGTTCTCCACCTTAAAAATCATAGGTGCACAAATAGACCCTGCCCTTAACTTTCAGGCCCAAATCTCATTAACCAGGTGTTATTTCTTCAAATTAAGGATGATCAAATCAGTTTATAATTTATTCTTCCAAAAGACACTTCACACAGTACCGTATTTTCACGTAGATAACGCGCACCCGTGTAAAACGCGCACACGGGTATAGCGCATGGAAAACACAAATTTATGTACAGAAATTTTTATATACCGCGCACACCCGTATACTGCGCATGCTGGCCGACTCTCCTTTCGCCTGCCCCGACTCTCCTCTGGCCACCCCGACTCTCCTCTCCCCCTTGAAGTCCTGTCCCCACCCTGAAAGCCTGATGCCCCCCCACGTCCGATTCACCCCCCGCTGGACCGCTCGCACCCCCACCCCGAAGGACCGCTCACACGCACTCCAACCCGTACCCGCACCCCCACCCTGAAGGACCGCTCGCACCCCCACAGCCTCCCGACCCCCCCCATCATGTAGAAGCTCCTACCGGTGTCCTGCTGCTTTCTCTTGGCGGTCCCGGCCCTTCCGTGAGCCCTGCGCCTGCGCTGCTTCCTCTTCCAGCAGTTCGCCCTTTCTCTAACGTCAATCCCTCTTGCCCCGCCGACTCCCCGACTCCCCGACACGATCGGGGCAAGAGGGAACTCAAGCCCTCTTGCCCCAGCCAACCGCGGCACCCCAGACACGATCGGGGCAAGAGGGAGCTCAAGACCTCTTGCCCCAGCCAACCGCGGCACCCCCGACACGATCGGGGTAAGAGGGAGCTCAAGCCCTCTTGCCCCCCTGACACGATCGGGGCAAAAGGGAGCCCAAGCCCTCTTGCCCCGCCGACTCCCCAACTCCCCGACAATATCGGGCCAGGAGGGAGCCCAAACCCTCCTGGCCACGGCGACCCCTACCCCCACCCCGCACTACATTACGGCAGGAGGGATCCCAGGCCCTCCTGCCCTCGACGCAAACCCCCCCTCCCCCCAACGACCGCCCCCCCCAAATAACCTCCGACTGCCCCCCCAGCCGACCCGCGACCCCCCTGGCCGACCCCCACGACACCCCCACCCCTTCCCCGTACCTTTGTGTAGTTGGCCGGACAGACGGGAGCCAAAGCCGCCTGTCCGGCAGGCAGCCAACGACGGAATGAGGCCGGATTGGCCCATCCGTCCCAAAGCTCCGCCTATTGGTGGGGCCTAAGGCGCCTGGGCCAATCAGAATAGGCCAGGGAGCCTTAGATCCCTCCTGGGGGCGGGGCCTGAGGCACATGGGCCCAACCCGACCGTGTGCCCAAGGCCCCGCCCCCAGGAGGGACCTAAGGCTCCCGGGCCTATTCTGATTGGCCCAGGCACCTTAGGCTCCACCAGTAGGTGGAGCTTTGGGACGGATGGGCCAATCCGGCCTCATTCCGTCGTTGGCTGCCTGCCGGACAGGCGGGTTTGGCTCCCGTCTGTCCGGCCAACTACACAAAGGTACGGGGAAGGGGGGGTGGCGGGGTTGTGGGGGTCGGCCAGGAGGGTCGCGGGTCGGCTGGGGGGTGCGGTCGGAGGTTCTTTGGGGGGGCAGTCGTTGGGGGAGGGGGGTTTGCGTCAAGGGCAGGAGGGCCTGGGATCCCTCCTGCCCGTAATGTAGTGCGGGGTGGGGGTAGGGGGTCGCCGTGGCCAGGAGGGTTTGGGCTCTCTCCTGGCTCGATATTGTCGGGGAGTTGGGGAGTCGGCGGGGCAAGAGGGCTTGGGCTCCCTTTTGCCCCGATCGTGTCGGGGGGCAAGAGGGCTTGAGCTCCCTCTTGCCCCGATCGTGTCGGGGGTGCCGTCGTTGGCAGGGGCAAGAGGGTTTGAGATCCCTCTTGCCCCGATCGTGTCGGGGGTGCCGCGGTTGACTGGGGCAAGAGAGCTTGAGCTCCCTCTTGCCCCGATCGTGTTGGGGAGTCGGCGGGGCAAGAGGGCTTGACGTTAGAGAAAGGGCGAACCGCCGGAAGAGGAAGCAGCAGGACACCGGTAGGAGCTTCTACATGATGGGGGGGTCGGGAGGCTGTGGGGGTGCGAGCGGTCCTTTAGGGTGGGGGTGCGGGTGCGGGTGCGGGTGGGAGTGCGTGCGAGCGGTCCTTCGGGGTGGGGGTGCGTCGGGGGGGGAACTATGTAAAAAAAAATTTATATAGCGTGCTCACGTGTATACCACGCAAGGCTATGCACGGTTTGTAAAAACACGTATAACGCGTGCGTTATATGCGTGAAAATACGGTATATTCCTTAGTCCTGACAATAATTTTACTACCCGCGACAACTCTGAAAAATAAGGAACTACTTTTCTGAGTCTGACTTCACCCAGCTGCTCTATGCCTTAGTCCTCTCCCACATGGACTACTGCAATGTGCTATTCAACAGTTCTCACAGCGAAGAAACATACAATGTCTCTAGCATGTACAAAACGTGGCAATAAGACTTCTAAAAAAACCTCCATCCCCGGCTCTATCATCGGCTCACTGGCTGCTCATAGCCAAACATTGTGTCTTCAAGGACCTGATGCTAGCGTTCAAATCCTTGCACAACATGGTGCTGGGCTACATGATGACCAAGCTTCCTCCATACTTGCTGAACAGGTCCCTCCACTCCCAGGATAAAATATGCTTCAAAATGCCCCCTGGTTGTGTCCTTCAACTGCAAACCGCCAAGCAATGTTCCTACTGCCACTTCATACCAAGCCACTGGAATTAACTGCCCCCGCAGATCAGATCCCTTGAAGGACTCCTGCACTATAGGAAAGCCATAAAAACATACTTCTTCACCTATCTCCCTCACCCACAACTGATAGATTACATAGAAATGTATAAAAACTTGAATTAAAAAATCCTTGCATTATAACTATGGCAAATTGTAACCTGTTAAACGTATATTATCTATGTTAACCTGTAACCTGTTCTGAGCTCTTTGGGGAGGAAGGGATAGGAAATGAATTAAATAAATAAATAATGCTATACTCTATGGCAGGGGTGTCCATCCTTTTGGCTTCCCTGGGCTGCATTTTCCGAAAAAAAATTTTCTGGAGCTGCAAAAACGCGCAAATGCTGCAGCAAGAAAGAGGAAGGAGCCAGAAAGATAGTAAACACCAGGGGGAAGCAAAGGAAAGCACTGCATCGCCCTCGACTGGGGCTGCACAAAATACTTCATGGGGCCGCAGGTTGGACACCCCTGCTCTATGGTATTCATGCATTAGACATTAGGGCCCAGATTCTATAAAAGCCACCGTTGTCAGCAGCCACCTTAAAAGTGACCGCCGTTCACCATTTATAGAATCCGTGCTTCGATGATTATAGTTAGTTCAAAACGTTGCAAGACATTTTACCATGTGACACCCCCCTGCTAAGAGAGGTACTCATTGCCACAACACAAAAGAACATTTAAGATTTTGCTCCTTATAAATCAAACCCACCATACTGGCCTTTCTTCATATACCAATTACTGATACCTTATTTTCCTCTACAAAAATAGCCTCTCAACAAAATCATCTAGTCATTCCAAATTTTCACCAGATCATTTCAGACACCATTTACATCTATGATGCTTCAGGATAAAACATTGGCCTTGTTTATTTCTCTTTTTTTTTTTTTTTCCTGACCTCCATATTGGGAGACTTGTTCTAGCTCTATCCCTATCTATTCCCCCTTGCAACTATGCGCTAGCCAAGATATGAACATGTTTAGAGAATACACTCCATAATTTAAAACAGTATCACCTCTACTCGTGTTTACCTCTATGCAAGGTCTTCAGAAGTGCCAGTTGATAGCCAAGTGTTTTCAATGGCTAATTTTCAACTTTTTTGGCACTGGTCTTGTCATAAGACCTGCATTGTTCTATTTTTGTTATTATTATTTTATAAAAAATTTTGTGTTCTGTGTTCATTTCAGATAAATAATCATATAAATAATCTTATACTTTAATATAATTTAATCAGGTATGGCTAGTAGGAAAAGGAGGTATTGTTGCCCCTGTATAAGACTGGTGAGACCTCATGTAGAATATTGTGTACAATTCTGAAGGCCGCACCTTCAAAAAGATATAAAAAGGATGGAGTCGGTCCAGAGGAAGGCTACTAAAATGGTATGTGGTCTTCATCATAAGGCGTATGGGAACAGACTTAAAGATTTCAATCTGTATACTTTGGAGGAAAGGCGGGGGAGGGGAGATATGATAGAGACATTTAAATAACAAAAATATATGAAAAGGTCACTCACCAGCAGTTGACTCAATTTCTCAGATCCTTCATTCAATCAAAAAGGAGACAAAGCCTCAATTACTTTATCACATAACAATCATTGATGATTTTTAAGCTAGCGTTATTTTTGTCATTGGCATAAAAGTCACACCAAAAGGAATGTAGGGATCTAGAGTGATTCAAAAACCACTACCGGTACTATGCACAGTAAAAGAATAGTATACTTTTTTGAATTTTTATTAGTTTTTCCCAAAAAGTACATTATTCTAAAGGCAACTTAAAAAAAATCCATAATTACAAAGGCAATCTTCAAAGCAATAACAGATGAAAGGTAGAAAAAGAGAAACTTAGCTCTAGCACCCGAACACTTGCTGTTATTTTAACCAGCTCTGCCAATAGCAAACAAACTTTTCTTCTTTTCAACGGCGTTCAGGGTTACAGCTCCAATAACAGCGGCAGGCCACAAACTCCTCCTATAAGATCTTGTTTCACCAACAATCCAATGGTTTCTTCAGGGATTTAAAAAGCAACTCCAGCTTCCATATGGACAACACTTAAGCTCACAATACTCAAGATCCCTACATTCCTTTTGGTGTGAGGTTTTTTTGTCAATGACAACAACGCTAGCTTAAAAATCATTAATGATTGCTATGTGATAAAGTAATAGATTGATTGAATGAGGGATCTGAGAAATTGAGTCCACTGCTGGTGAGTGACATTTTCATATATTTTTGTTTTTCTGTCACTACGATTTATTAATTGAGAGACGTTTAAATACCTGTGCATTAGTCAAGTCTCTTTCATTTGAAACTCTGCAATGAGAGGGCATAGGATAAAGTTAAGAGGTGATGGACTCAGGAGTAGTCAAAGGAAATACCGGTACTTTTTTACAGAAAGGGTGGTAGATGCATGGAACAGTCTCCCGGAAGAGGTGGTGGAGACAGAATTACACTCTCTCCCTGCCCCCAACTAGTTCTTGGCGGTATTTCCTAGCTCGGCAAGCCTTTCCCACCCGCTCCTCACACTTAACATGCTGCGACAGTCAACTGCCCTCCCCTGGCCAGGGAATTAGCAGAGTTCTTGTTCAGAAAAGCGAATAGCACCGCATGGAAGCAGTGATTTTCAGAGTGAATGGTAAGTGATAAACTTTTTTATCGGTACAGTAAAAGAAAAAGGAACTTTAATGATGATGTAATTTTGGGGAGCGGAGTCAGCAGCTGAAAAATCACAAATAAGCGAATCCGCAGATACGGAAACCGCAGATATGAAGGGAGAAGTGTATATTCTTCTCCAGCGACAGGAAGCAAATACAGAGAGGCTCTAGTTCATAGAAAGCCACTTCTGCTGATGGCTGTGTTGTTTGTAATGCAGCAACTTCTTATCCATGTCCTTGCCACTGTCCTCCATATCTGCTCCAAGCATGCATGAATTCTGTCACATGTTAATATCAAAAGCAGGACATGCAATGAGGTTGCAAATTATGACATCTTGTAAATAGACTTGTGACAAGATAAGGAAGGGTGGCTCTCAAAACCAAATATGTTTTCAACTTGAAAGGATGGGGTGGGGCATTATCCATCACCATTTTATCTTTTTGAAAAATAAAAAACAAAAAAAATTATCCTATGTCATGCTCAGATCAGCTTGAAAATTTATGAAGCTGTAAATTACCTCCCTGTCAAGCATAAGTGGAGCCTATTAAAAAAAAAAAGCCCTCTAGCCCAAATCAGCAGATTTGCAGTATAGCAGAACACGGACCACATTTCTGCTTCCAACAATCTAGCTATCCTTGGAGATAGGCAGCTGCTCAATATAAGGAAGATGGCAAGCAAGGAGTGGGGATATGATGCCCATAATGGTGAGAGCAAATCTCTTTCTCTTTCAGAGACAGGGCTGTGGTCAACTACTACAGACAAAATCTTTTCTGTACATTTGCTTGAATTCAAAATGTTAAATTGCTAGCTCATGCCTCTGTCCTAAATAGAATCAATGACTGCAAAATTCTCCACAAAGGTCTTAAACTTTCTACGTTAAAGTGATTGCAGTTAATGCCCAGCAATTTGGTCGAGCTCCTTTACAGCAGCCATAGACAGGACCTTGTTACTCCTCTGCTGGATGTGTAACTGGTTTCTGATTTCTTTGCAAATCCTACTGTATAAATGTTACAGTTACTCATAGGGCTTTCTGTTCTGGTATCCCTGAGTGTCTTGCTAAGCTGTTAATTCCTTAGTGGCCTCAGCACTCTGTTTGTTCTCAGCACAGCAACCTGCTTAATTTCCTTTTTCTGTAGTAATCCAACTTGAAATCGTTGTTTTTGCCTTTTGGTTTCCTTCATGTTGAACAGTGGTTAGTGTAGCTGGGTTTTAAAAAGGTTTGGACAAGTTCCTGGAGGAAAAGTCCATAGTCTACTATTGAAATAGAGGGGGAAAGCCATTGCTTACCCTGGAATTGGTAGCATGGAATCTTGACACTATTTGGGATTCTGCCAGGTACTTGTGACCTGGATTGGCCACTGTTGGAAGCAGGAAACCGGGCTAGATAAACAATCGGTCTCTCTTGTGTTCTCTCTTCCACAAAATTTAAGGATGAAGCCCTCTTTTGTGAAGTTCAGAACTGGACTCAGGATATTTTTCTTTATTTAGTCCTCCAGAGACCAGGGCAGTTAATAGCTTTGGAGGCTGAGTATAAACAGTTTTTATATAATTTAGCATTTAATTTTCTGTCTGGCTCTTAGACCTTGCCCTACGTCTCTCTGCCTTCGATTTGCCTTTTTTTAATACATGGATCATGCTCAGCCTCTTCTTTTACTTTTTTAAGTCCCTTTCTTGCCTTCTATGTATTTAATATATCATATAGTTTTATATTGTACATTGCTTTGCTTTGAAAGCTCAAAGGGTGGTTCAAAAAATCTTTCAATAATCTGAGCTAAATTAAGTAAAAGTAATCCAACAAGAGTTGAATAAAGATTAACAAATGTTCAAATGTGAATGTTTTGGGGACTATTAGTCTCCTTCCTAAGGTAATCTGTCTGGGGTAAGCACTTTAATCTTCCTATTTAAGCACTTGTTACTGTGGTACAGATCTTGCATTTACCAAGTTACCGTGATGAGATTATTTTAATTAAGAAAGATTAACACGGGGCTTCCAATTCTATTAGTGGCAATATCTTTGACTAATAGAAACCAGCAACTAAACACACTTCTGCTTGTCATCAAAAACAAAATGGGTAAATACAAGGGTGAATAAAAAAATGAAAGACAATTTTTAAATGATGTGATAACTGGAACAGAGCTAGCGAAATGCAACATATGTACTCGTACTTTGCCTGTTAGATAGTTCATCCATTCCATGCACAGTGCAGCACTAGGCCTTTAGTCATGTAGCAGCTAAGAGGTCAGAAACACGGACGCTCCATTGCAAAATTGCTCCATCAAGGAACAACGTGCAGTAGTGCGTGTTCTTTGGGCAAAGGGAGTGAAACCTGTGGAAATTCACTGTCTGATATTGACTCAGTATGGACATAGTACTATGAACCAACGAAAGGTTTATGTGGGTAAAAAGGTTTAAAGCGGGAAGAACAGATGTAATCAACGAAGGTTGTTCTGGTCGTCCATCAACATCATGCACATTCATAGGGTAGATGCCTTGATTAGAGAAGACCGACGGATAATGGTGTCTCAATTGGCTGCAAATTTGGATATCAGCTATGGATCTGTATTTGCCATAATGCATGATGACTTGGGATACAGGAAATTCTGTGCACAATGGGTTCCCAAACAACAGTGTGTGGAGGTTGTGACCTAGTTCCTGAGACGGTATGAAGAAGATCTGAGTATTCTGGAGAGAATTGTCACCAGCGACGAGACATGGGTGCATCACTGCGACCCAAAGAGCAATAGACAAAGCATGATGAAGTAAAGGAAGTGGTGCTCACCTGGCTTCAGGAGTAGCCAAACTTCTCTGCAGGAATGCACAAGCAAATTGAACGATACAACAAATGCATCATCTTGCATGGAGACTATGTGGAAAGCTGATATGTTCAATTGCTCACAGTTACTCTTATTAAAACTGTTAAATGTATTTTGCCTTTACTTTTTGACTTGCCCTCATATAGATATAGATAGATAGATACCTGTTTTGTTTCTGATGACAAGCAGAGAAGAGTGTTTACTTATGTTAATACCTCTAACTAAGTCACGTTTTTGGTTTTGGCTCAAATAAAAGTACGAGGGTAATTCAAAATGTAAAGGTCACCTTCATGCCCAAAAGAAGGTTAACATGATTTTCATGGAGTAGGACTGCCATTTGAATTTCTTCTTTGCTGGAGAAGATGGATATCTCCACTCCATGCTTTGTCTTTTGCTCTCCAGGTCATAGTGATACACCTATATCTCGTCACCAGTGACATTTCTCTCCAGAATACTCAAATCTTCTTCATACCAACTCAGGAACTGTGTCGCAACCTCCACACGCTGTTGCTTGTGCAGATCAGTAAGCTGTTTGGGAACCCATTGTGCACAAACTTGCCTGTATCCCAAGTCATCATGCATTATGGCACATGCAGATCCAAAGCTGATATCCAAATTTGCAGCCAATTAAGACACTGTTATCTACCAAAATATATATGTAATCCCAAGATGCATGTACAACTTAATTGGCTAAATAACTGTTAACTAGCAACTACTGATGATAATTGACACTAATTAGGATTTGTGTGGGCTTCTGGCTGTTCACTATTCTATATCACATGGTACCTAAATCCCATCATGCGCAACTCAAAAGGGGTTTTGACTAAGGGGTGGGATGGGCATGTCAGGGGCATTCTAAAAAGTTGTTTGTTTTG
Organism: Geotrypetes seraphini; assembly: GCF_902459505.1. NCBI lineage: Eukaryota > Metazoa > Chordata > Amphibia > Gymnophiona > Dermophiidae > Geotrypetes > Geotrypetes seraphini. The sequence continues at coordinate 85,571,894 of NC_047085.1, forward strand.
TTACAAAATAATGGATCAGCACGCCCAACTTGGATGCCAACATTTATACAGGTTTTTTAGCAGGTGCGAGTCTGGCATTCAAAGTTAGGCACGGGAATTGGTGCTAAGCATGATTCTATAAAGTGCTCACATCCTTTATAGAACTACGCACACCACTGATCTTTTCTAATCTAGTATTTCTGAGTTGTGCTATACCTAAACAGGTGCAAGAGGACTTACAATATAAGGAATTACAGAATGTAATTCGAGAGAGGGGAGATATGATGTAAATGCGCATGAGTCGAGTCTCTTTAATTTGTAAGGAAATTCTGCAAGGAGAGGGCATAGGATGAAGTTAAGAAGTGATAGGCTCCGGAGCAATCTAAGGAAATACTTTTTTACAGAAAGGGTGGTAGATGCAAGGAACAGTCTCCCAGAAGAGGTGGTGGAGACAGAGACTGTGCCTGAATTCAAGAAGGCGTGGGATAACATAACATAACATAAAACTTATATACTGCAACTACCTCTTGGTTCAAAAGATAAAAATACTGAACATACACAGTTGATCATAATCAATTATTCGTCATGTGTACCAAACAGAAATGTCTTCAAGCGTTTTTTTTAAAGGCTAGGTAAGCGATGGGATCTCTTAGAGAGAGGAAGAGATAATGGTTACTGCGGATGGGTCATTTGGCCTTTGTCATGTTCCTATGTTTCTATATGCTACATTATAGCAGTTTCAGGAAGGCAGAATTACGAATAGAGAAATAGGGAAGAGAGAATGGTGGTTCTTTGACTATACTATACTCGTTTTTGAGTGTCATTTATAGAAACTGGCCCTATGTGATTTATGCATGCAAGTTAAAGAACAGTGCTTAGGCACACTGCAGCCACATACTTAGCTGCACAAGAACTGGTATTCTATATATTTACACAGCTGAGTGGCACAGAAATGCAGAGACCCAGTTATGGAACTGCCCTTTTACTGCTTCTAGGAATACTCATAAATTTAAACAGATAACTTATCCATTTAAGGCTCTATAGGCAACTCGCTGCTGAGTGTCAGCCCATAATGTCCATTTCAACCCTTCAAACTGTATTTTTCTGAAGTCCTGTGACCATTAAATCATTGTGGAGCCAGTGATCTACTGCAAACCCTGAGTGCATAGGATGGTACATACTTGTGAGATGATTTTAAATGGTTAATTGTGTAAATTTCTCTCTAGGACCTGACCAATGGAGCAAACTATTTCCTCTTGCAAAAGGAAACCATCAGTCGCCTATTGATATCAAAACCAAGGAAGCCAAGTATGACTCCGCTTTGAAGTCTCTGAGTATCAGCTATGACCCAACAACTGCTAAGGTCATTTCTAACAATGGACATTATTTTCAAGTGCAATACGATGACAAGGACAACCAATCAGGTAAGAAATTAATTTTTTTAATTATTTTCTGCTCAGTCCCCAATATGAAAACTGGCCTTTAGAGAGCACAGGACTCAATTCCCTACTACTACTACTACTAGCTGGCTGACTGAATTTCTGTAGTGCAGGAGTGCCCAAAAGGTCAATTGCGATTGACCAGTCGATCGCAAAGGCAACCAAGTCGATCATGACTCGCGTTGCTTTTGCGGGCCCAGAACTTCCTCTCCAACATCAAAATTGATGTCGGGGGGAAGGCTGCTGGCCTGTTGCGGCATCAGGAAACAGGGAAAACTCAGCTGCAACAGCGGTGGCGGTAGTTTGGGAGCTTGTTTCCAGATGAAAGCCCTGGTGGTGGCTTGGGGAGACATAAAGACAGGGGGCAGAACAGGAAGAAGGCAGAGAGGGAGAAAGAATGAAAGGGGGGTAGGGAGACAGAAAGAAAGAAAGGGGGCAGGGAGACAGAAAGAAAGAAAGGGGTCAGGGAGACAGAAAGAAAGAAAGGGGTCAGGGATTCAGAAAGAAAGGGGAGGGGCAGGGATAGAGGAAGGAAAAGGGGGAGGGAATGGAGTGTGTAGGGTTGCAGGGGGCAGGCAGGGAGAGAGGAAGAAAAAGTTGGACTCATGGAAGGACAGAGATGTTGGTTGGGGAATGGAATGAGGTCTGGAGGAGACGAAGCATGCTGGAGGCAGAAAGGAGGGAAGAAATATTGCATGCACAGTCAGAAGAAGGGAGTGCAACCAGAGACTCATGAAATCACCAGCCAACAAAGGTAGGAAAAATTATTTTATTTTCAATTTAGTGATCAAAATGTGTCCATTTTGATAATTTATGTCTATATTTTGCACTATGGCCCCCTTTTACTAAACTGAAGTAGTGGATTTTAGCGCAGGGAGCCTATGAGCATCGAGAGCAGCGTGGGGCATTCAGTGCAGCTCCCTGCGCTAAAAACTGCTATCGCGGTTTAGTAAAATGGGAGGGGGTATATTTATCTAATTTTCTATAGTTGTTACTGAGCTGACATTGCATATTTTAAAGTCATTTGCCTTGACCAAAAAAAAACCCCCGAATATAAATGATAATTAATATTTTCTCTGCGTGCAGTGTGCTTTGTGTTTTTTAAAATTTTATTGTTGGTAGATCATTTTGACTTGGTCATTTTAAAAGTAGCTCGCAAGCCAAAAAAGTGTGGGCACCCCTGCTGTAGTGTTAAGGGCAAGTAAAAACAGATTAGTGGAGAGACAGAAAGTAAGGGAAGCTGCTGCTGGTTGGGAGGGGCAGAATGAATGAGCTACTGCTGGGGTGTGGGTAGAAAAGGATATGATCTGCTACTTTTGGGACCTGGAGGGGTGAGAGGAAGAGAGGTGCTGGATGGGGGAGGGAGATAGAGGTATTGCTGAACCAGGGGGTATGTGTCTGGGGGTGAAGCATGTCTGTGTAGGGCAGGGGTGCCCACACTTTTTGGGCTTGCGAGCTACTTTTAAAATGACCACGTCAAAATGATCTACTAACAATAAAATTTAAAAAAAACACAAAGCACACTGTACACATAGAAAATGTTAATTATCATTCCTATTCCAGGGTTTTTCAAAGAGGTCAAAGCAGATGACTCTATGCACTATCACCTCAGTAACAACCATACAAAAATAGACAAATATACCCCCTCCCTTTTTACTAAACCACGATAGCAGTTTTTAGCGCAGGGAGCTGCGCTGAATGCCCAGCGCTGCCCTCAACGCTCATAAGCTCCCTGCGCTAAAAACCTCTATTGCAGTTTAGTAAAAGGGGACCTTAGTGTAAAATATAGACAGATATAAATTCAGACACATTTTGATCACTAAATTTAAAATAAAATAATTTTTCCTACCTTGTCTGGTGATTTCATGAGTCTTTGGTTGCACTTTCTTCTTCTGACTGTGCATCCAATCTTTCTTCCCTTCTTTTAGCCTGTATGCTTCCTCTCCTCCAGACCTCATTCCCTCCCCCAACTTTTCCTTCCTCTCTCCCTGCCCTTTCTTTCTCTCTGCCTCCCTTTCTTTTTTTCTGTTTCTCTTCTTTCCTTCTGTCTCCCTGCCTGCCCTTTTTCTTTCTTTCTCCCTGCCTTCTCCCAAGCCACTGCCACTGCCATCGGGGACCAGGACCCAAACCGCCACCAATAACAGGCCCGAAAGCAGACGCCGCCCCAAGCTCTCCCTGCTTCAGCCGACCAGCATCGCGATCGACCTATTGGGGGAAATGCTGCCGGGTCCTGCCTTCACGGAAACAGAAAGTAGGCAGGACCCGGCAGCAAGAAGAGGAAATGCTTCACTAACCTGTCTCCCGCCTTAGCCCGTAGCGAACGCTTGCTTCAGGGCTCTCAACATGTGCGTGCCCCCCCCCGGACATAACTTCCGGTTTCGAAGAGAAGAGAAGCCGGCATGCACACGTTAGAGCCCGGAGCATAAGTTCGCTACGGGCTGAAATCTCCAAGTCGGGTTTTTTTTTAATGTTCAGCGGCGGCAGCAGCAGATGACAGCTGGGCGGACCGCCCAGCTAAAAGGCCCTAGAGAGAACACAGAGGAAGGCTGATCGGCCTGATAGATCAGGACGGCAACACGAGTCTATCACGGAGCCCAGGATGGGCTCCGTGATCGACTCGCGTTGCCTTCCTGAGCTACCAGTCGATCGCGATCGACGTATTGGGCACCCCTGGTGTAGGGGATGTCTATGGGCCAAAAAGTGTATGTGGGTGACGTGAGATGTGCATGTTTATTGGATTGGGGATAAAATGTGTGTATAGTGGGGTAGGGGTATATGTTTGACAAGTTATGCATCTGAGTGGGAAGGATATTTGTAAGTCTGTCTCTGGGGTGACATGCATCTTTGGGGGAGGTATTTATTTATTTATTATTTATTTAATTTGATTTATATCCCATTCTCCCCCCCCCCCCCAGCAAGCTCAGAACGGATTACAGGTTAACATACATAAAATAAAGGCAATTGGGTTACAGGTTAACATACATAATATGTAGACAAGTGAGTTAAACTATGTCATGCTTATACAGTAAAGTGTGTTCTTTGTAATTTGACATTCATAGAGGATCTTATTCAATATACATGAAGTAAACATTTCTTTACATGTTTTTTTGGGTTTTTTTTTTTTTTGGGGGGGGTTAATCATATGTGCATTATGTGGGGGGATTAGGTGAAGAGATAGGTTCTAATTGCTGTCCTGAAGTTCAGAAGCCCTTCTAGGGATCTGATCTGTTGAGGCAGTTGATTCCAGTAACTTAGTATGATGGGTTCATAGTATAGAGCTTCTTTGTGATAGCCTAAGGTATATTTAGGCTATATTTCAACTTTTTGTTTTGTAGAAGGGGCTTTAAGTCCTTTCATGGGATGTTTTGGCCACTTATGAACCCATGGAACACTTTTTTGATAATGGATTTACTGTATTTTCACTCATATACCGCGCACCTGTGTAAAACGCGCACACGGGTATAGCGCGCGGGAAACTGTAATTTATGTAAAGAAATTTTTATATACCGCGCACACCCATATACCGCGCATGCCGCCCCGACTCTCCCGTCGCTGTCTGACTTTCCTTTCGCCCGCCCCGACTCTCCTCTGGCCGCCCCGACTCTCCTTTCGCCCGCCCTGACTCTCCTCTGGCCGCCCCAACTCTCCTTTTGCCCACCCGACTCTCTTCTCCCCCTTGAAGTCCTGTCCCCACTTGAAGTCCTGTCCCCACTTGAAGTCCTGTCCCCACCCTGAAAGCCTGATGCCCCCCCCCCGATGTCCGATTCACCCCCCCGCAGGACCGCTCGCACCCCCACCCCGAAGGACCGCTCGCACTCGCACCCACACCCCCACCCGAAGAACCGCTCGCACCCCCACAGCCTCCCCACCCCACCCCATCATGGAGAAGCTGCCTACCGTTGTCCTGCTGCTTCCTCTGCTGGCGGTCCCACCCCTTCTCTGAGCCCTGCGTCTGCGTTGCTTCCTCTTCCGGCTGTCCCGTCCTTTCTCTGACGTCAGAGAAAAGGCGGGACTGCTGGAAGAGGAAGCAGCGCAGACGCAGGGCTCAGAGAAGGGGCGGGACCGCTGGCAGAGGAAGCAGCAGGACAACGGTAGGCAGCTTCTCCATGATGGGGGGGTGGGGAGGCTGTGGGGGTGCGAGTGGTCCTTCGGGGTGGGGGTGGGGGTGCGGGTGCGAGTGCGAGCGGTCCTGCGGGGTGAATCGGACGTCGGGGTGGGGAACTATGTAAAAAAAATTTGTACAATGCGCTCACAAATATAACCCGCATGGTTATACTCGGTTTGTAAAATCGTGTATAATGCACGCGTTATATGCATGAAAATACGGTATATTTTGACTTATGCATGTATAGGGAGTATATATGGGGGCAAAGTAGGTGTAGATAGACATATGTGTTTTGGAGGTGAGGTATATTTGTGCATGTTTTTAGAGGTGAAGGGTATGAGTATAAGGAAGCTTGGGGAAAGTTGAGGATAGGCACATACTTTTTACATACCCAGTGGGGGTACCTAGGGTATGTGACACCCAGGACTGATTATTTTTTAACACCTCACCCCCTATATAAAAAGGAATCAGAGGAGCACCCCCTAGGAACTGTACCTGGGGCGGACAGCCACTGCCTGAGGAAGGGGATTTTGGTCTCCAAAAGTTAGTAAAAAATGTATTAAAACTAGTCCAATATAAAGATTACCTTATTTCCATTTTCTATATATAAATGTTTATCAATACAGCTACAATACTACTTTATTCTAAAGCAAAAAAAAGAAATCTTTTTTATCTACCTTTTGTCACCTCTAGTTTCTGCTTTCCTCATCTTCTCTTTAGTCTCCATTCCATCCAGCATCTGCCCTCTTTCTCTGTCCCTTCCATTTTACTCTTTCTGTCTCCACTCCCTCCCCCATGCTCTGGCATCTCTCTCTTCTCCTTTCCTTCTCTCCTTCCCACCACAACTCACCCCATGGTCTAGCATCTGCTTCCCTCCTTCCCAAAGGTCTGGCATCTCATTCTCCTTCCCTTCTCTCCCCCATGCTCTGGCATCTTTCTCCTCTCCTTGCCTTCGATCTCTCCCTCCCCCCTCTATGCTTTGGAATCTCCTCTCTTTCCTTTTCCTCCCTCCCTTATTTCTCCCTGGTCTGGCATCTGTTTCCTTTCCTTCCCTTCTCCCCCCAATGTTCTTCCTTCCTTCCCCTCCCTCCCTTTTTTCCCCATGATCTGGCATCTCTCTTTCCTTTCATCTCCCTTCCCTGGCCTTCCTTTTCCCTTCCTCCTTCTCACCAATCAGGTGCAGCATTTCTCTCCCCCTTCCCTGTCCTCCTCTCCCTCCCTCCCTCTCTTTGTCACCCCCCCAGTCGGCAGCACAATGTTCAGAACTCGCTGCTCTTGCCAACGTCGGACCTTCCTCTCTGCCATGTCCCACCTACTTCCTGCTTCCGTAAAGGCAGGATCCGGCAGAGAGAAAGGCCCAGTGCTAGCACAGCAATGAATTTTGAATGCTGCCAATGCCGAAAGAAGTTCCTGGAGTTGGACCATGATGTTGGCCCTTGTTTGGAGCACCCTCTTGGGCTGCATCTGGGGCGGGTCATCCCCCCACCCCCCCCTCGGTACACCACTCTACATACCTAGTTGTGCAATTTCATAAAAGTTCCTTTTGTATATAACAGGCTTTACATGGATAAGCTTTATAAATTACCCTACATTGGCCATCTTGAACACTTGTTGATGTATCTTATACTGACTGTTTTACAGTATGTATGTACAGTATATATGTGTTTTGTATTTTTGTATTTTTTAAATTATGTATGTGATGTTGTGATCCACCTTGTATAAAGGTGCAATATGAATAATAAGCTATAAACTATTGATTCTCAAAAAAACACTCAGTACGTCATTTAGGTGCTGTCATCCAAAATGACACTGCTTACCCCCAAGGCTTCCCTTCACCTTTGTGCATGAGGAAATCCTCTTTAAAGGTATCACACAATATTTTGTTCCTACCCCACTTGGAGCACTGATTTCTGTCTTTATTACTCATTAACCTCTTAGTAAATAATCCAGTAATTTGCTGAACCATCTTTTAAATGGACAGACATCTTTTAAAGGGCCAGGTTCAATAAACGGCATGAAAATTTAAGCACCGTGATAATCCACACTAAGCTAGTATTCTGTAAAGGGCACTCTGTGCGGAGAGTCCTTTATAGAATGCTAACTTAGAGGCTGATTCTATAAACTGTGCCTAGAAAAATTGCACTGGCCGCATGTTAATCATGCTTAGGCACCGTTTAGAGAATTGTACCTTTGGGAAAGGTAGGTGCCGGAAATGTAGACCAGGGTTTTCAAGGCCTACATTTCTGGCGCTTACCTTTGATGTGAATCACGCCTGCAAAGGCTCTTTATGGCGCCTAATTACACTTCCGGCATTAGCCATGTCTACAGTGGCATTAGGCATCGTAAAGCACCTTAGTAGGCATGATTCCGATGCTGCTTGTTTTAGCACTGGTAGGCGCCTTGAAATTTGCCTTAAATGCTCTTTTAAACAGTGTTTTGGACTTAACATAGGTGCCAGTAGGGCATCTATCTGCACCGTTTATAGAATATGGGCCCAATTCTATATATGTGGCCTAAAAAAATCAGTGCCAACTAGTGCGGCACTAAGCACGATTCTATAAAAATTATGTGCACTGCATAGAATCATGCTTAGCACTGACTAAGCCCCGCTATGCGTCTATAGGCATCCCAAATTTTAGGCATACCCTATTTATGCCAGGGTTTTCTTCACCTAAATGCTTGCACCTAATTTGTGCACTCATCAGTGTATAAGTCAAAAACATGCGCATAACTTGAAAATATGCCTATAATCTGGCCCTAACCACAAACAATTTTCGGTACACACATTGGACAAGGTGCACACCATTTTGTGCTCTGCGCTTATCAAGCTGTGTACCTAACTTTCAACTAAGTCCAATTAAAATCATTTATGAGTTGCCAATTGCCAATTATCGGCCCATTAATCATGTTGTGCACATACATCGGATCTTCGTACCAATGTACATGAATAACTTTAGGTGCATTATATACTGTACAATTTGGGGGTTTGTGCCTAACTTTGGGTGTGAGCAGTTACTCCTGCCAAAAAATTATGTAAATGTTGGCACCCATCTGATGGCAGTTAGGCACACAATCTAGGCATTCTATAATGTGCCTAATTTTGGGAATGCCCCAGACCTATTTGTGCCCCTTCCAAAGACTTTGGAATTTCACACTATCGGGCCTATTTAACCAGCCAGAAACAGCACTGACTGGTTAAATAGCACGTAATTGGCTAAATGTGAATATTCAGCATGAGATAACCAGTTATCTTCACTGAATATTTGTAACTAGTTTTTTTAGCTCGTTACATTAACGGGTGCTAGAATAGATGTGTAGACTTAGGCATTTCTTTCTTTCTTTTTCTTTCTTTCTTTCTGTCTCTCTCCCTGCCCCCTTTCTTTCTGTCTGTCTTTCTTTCTGTCTCTCTCCCTTCCCCCTGTCTGTCTTTCTTTCTTTCTCTCTCCCTGCCCCCTTTCTTTCTTTCTGTCTCTCTGCCTGTCTGTCTTTCTTTGTGTCTGTAACGGGTGCCGGAATATGTGTGTGTGTGTGTCTGTATTTATTTCTTTCTCTCTCTGTGCTTAGCCTATTTCAGTATTTCTTTATTTTTTTTCACATCTGCGGGAGGAGGAGGAGGCCGGGGCACGTGGGAGGGTGTATATATAGTATATCTGTTCTGCTTTATATTCCTTAAAAAAAAAAAGTCTAATGTTAATAACTCATCCGATCCACTTTTAGGAATCCCTCGCAAAAGGGGAAAGTGGCAAAAGAAAGGGATAGCGTGAAATTGTACAGTATATAATGAAACGAAACAAAAAAATCCGAAGAGGCAGGGATGGCCGAGGATCGACGGTCTCTCCAACAAACCTTTTTTTCATTTTTTTTCATTTTTTAAGAAGACTCCCCCCTCCCCATCGTCCAAAGTGGTGCAAGAGTGCCAGAGTATCCGGCCCAAACCCTGCTTACCTTCCTCGGCGTTTCGTTTCGGTTTCAGCTCTGGGTACGTTTTACATCGCGGCTGTGTTAAACCCCCCTCCCCCCGGTCTCTCTCGCCACGTCCTTCCACTTGGATTGGGGGCTCTGTCGGCTACGCCTCTGCCTGGGTTGGGGGAGGGAGAGAAGGAGGCGTTTCTTACCTCGTCTACGGCTGAACTGGGGAGGAGTGTTGGAGTGCGGCAGGAGGGGGGGGGCTTGGGTTCTTCGCAGCCTGGATCGTCCCGTCCTTCTCGCAGCCTCCCTCCAGTCAATACCTGCAAGCTTTGGGGAACTATCAGAAGGAGGATTCCGCCATATCAACGCTGTCAGGAGAGGGACACACATGGGATGGGAGGCCGGCCCACTTTACAGTAATCTCTGAAGTAGCCGGGCCGCCTGCGACTCTCCTCTTGACGGCTGGGGGGGGAGGGGGACCTGAGGATCGGCGCTGTCTCCAACCCGCCGCCAAGCCAGCCAATGGACATCATCGCCACGCTACAGGCCCGGACGCATCCTAACAGTAAGTAGCAGGCTCGGGAAGGCGACAGAAGGACTCCGCATTCGCTCGCCTGTGGTGACATAGTAAGTGCGCATGCGCACTCTTGCCGGCACATCCCGACAGATCAGATCTCAGGGAACATGCGGTGAGATGCGCATGCGCGCTTAGCATTTTATTATTATAGATTAGCGGCTAGAAGTTAACCAGCTATATCACGTGATATCTGGCAATTTTCAGTGCTGTCCAAACCGAGTAACGGAAAACTCAAGTCTGCTCAAAAAAATAAAAAGTCCAAATATATAGAGAAAACAAACTTATGAAATATAACTAACTTATTCACAAGACCTCTTACACCCAAGGCACTACTTGTGGAATTTAGGAGACATTTAAAGACATATTTGTTCCTGAAACATTTAGGGCTCCTTTTATCAAGAGGAGGCGGTAGTTTTTAGGCCAGCGCAGGGGTTAGCGCGTGATGAAAAGTCACACGCTATCGCGGCTTGATAAAAGGAGCCCTTAGGCAACTAATTGGTATGGATATTGTAATGAACTACCTAGATCATTATAGTATTATTTCTAATTATTTGCTTATCTAATTTTGTCTCTTTAATTGTAATCTTTTAAATTTTTTGTAAACCACATAGAACTTTACAGCCCTGCGGCATATAAATTGATTATTATTATTATTACTTTAATTTCTTTTGTGTCTTTACTTGTCTTTTAGGCAATTGGTCTTTTAGGCAATTGCATATTAAATATTAATTTTTAATTTGGGGTGTATGAGGTCTTGTGAATAAGTTAGTTATATTTCATAAGTTTGTTTTCTCTATATATTTGAATTTTCAGTACTGACCAGCCAGTTTAGCAGCCACATTGGACGACACAAATAGCAGTACTGTTTATGGCCACTATAAACTTAACTAGCCAATGCTAAATATTGACTTATCTGATTAGGATTTTGCCAGTCAAAAAAAAAAAAAAGGGATATTTAAAGTCGGTCACTGGGAATGGCTTGACATTGAATATCTGTATTCAATGCCAACCGTGGGAGTTACCCGGCCTGCCTTCTGTGGTCTGAATATTGACCTGTATGAAATTAGGTGTGCATGTTATATGAGGGGGCAGGACAGGATTAACCTATGGACCAGGTGAGGCTCTGGCTAAAGAGTACCAAATACCTAGGGTTTTGATGTCACCAGCCCATAAGTTAAGTTGCCTTTCGGCTTTCCCCTTTCTCCTCCTCGCTCTCCTGATTCTGCTACACTGTCCCAGCAGGGTGCGGCTTCATGGGCTAGCATCAGCGTCGTACTACTTCCTTCTTCTCTTCCCTGACGCTGGCCTATGAAACCACATTCTGCCAGTCCAGGCAGTAGCATCAGAGGAGAGAGGAGGGAGAATGGAGGAGGGAAGTGGCTAGGGCACCATAATCTCATGAGCCGGTCCTGCGAGTAGAATAGGCACAGGGCTGATCCATATGTATCTCTTAATTACTGACAATTAAATGTTTGTTAACTCCAATAATTGACTGTTAGCACCTAATTAAATAATTAATTTACATGCAGATCTAGGATCTGCGCCCATATTTGAGAGACCTATACGGAACCCACGGGAAAAATAATAGAATCATTTTAGAAATTAGCTTGAGGGAGTAAGTATTTCCTGGATAATGTCTAGTGGCTGGAGTCCAAGCTGAGAGTTCTGCCCTGTTCCCAATTACTATGGAGAACAAGCCTGTCCTCAATAGGAACAGTGTTGTTTTTAAACAAGTGCATTAAAAGAACAGCTTTCAATGCGCTTTTACTTTAACTTAACAAGAAGTCAGGTTTTAGTAACTGTCTGAGGAGCTGATTGCACTTATCAATTATAACATTAAAATGGATGAATCAATCAGCCACCTGGCTAGCAAAGCATGACAGAAATTCTCAGACTGAAAATGAAGTCTGCTTGATTGGTTTTTTTATATTGACTTACCCAACTATGCAATACCGTGAGCATTTGAAGCTAGTATATTAACTAGGGTTTTGAGGCTCCCAGGAGGGGAAAGCTCTAAATTGAAGCTTTCATATACGAGAGGGAACACACAAAGTATCTAATTGTGGCAACATGAAAGGAATTATGACTAAAATTTAGCTTAATGCAGATCTTTCTTGTGTGCGCAGAGTGAGGGGAAATATATGCTTCACTGGCTCCCAGTATACTCCAGAGTCCTCTTTAAATGTGCCTGCTTAGCCTTCAAGATCCTACATGGCGTCCTTCCTCCCGTTATCCCACTCTTTTGGAATTCCTCAAACCCACACTCCACCAGACCCTCCCAAAAACTGAAACTATCATTCCCCTCTATAAAAGGTATATCCCGCACAGGAAAACTTGGAACATTCCTACCCTTTAGAACCACAGAACTCTGGAACAACCTCTCATCCCCGCTCAGAAATTCAAGCTCCTTCCAATCCTTCCGCAAACACTTGAAAACTTGGCTCTTTTCAAAAATCTAATCACCTCCCATTCTCTAATATCCTGTCCCTCTCTATCTTCTTAGTCCTTCTCCTATATCCTTTCATTGTAGTTCCTTTCCTCTTAACTCTGTAAACCGTGCCGAGCTCTGCGCTTGCGGAGATGGCGCGGTATACAAACCTAAGGTTTAATTTAGTTTAGTTTAGTGTGTCTGCTAAATGCCACACACACTCAGTGATCAGGTCCAAAGACTGCAAATCTCAACAAGTCTGAACCTTTACCATTCATATAGCCAAGACTTGGATTTTGATTCATCCCTGACTTTACTCTCACTTACCTGCAGCTATTCATCCTTTTTTCCCCCCACGTTTTCTTGAATTCCAGTACAATCTAGTTTTACCATCTCCATGCTATACCATACACCATAGAAGCCAGCTCTGTGGGCGCTGTGGGTGCTTGAACACTGGCAAGATTGAATAAATTCCTTGACTGTGTCCAGGGAGAGGTACTTTCCATTTGGGTTAACACCCACAATAATTTTGAAAAGTTGACTCCTATGATATACACATAGCCTCCTGAAAAACTCTTGAATTCTCTGTTTGGGGAGATCCAGGAAATGCTTCACAATGGGAGTCATAGACTAGAGGAGAAGCCTAAGAGGGGATTTCAGCTTGGGGGGAGGGGGGCACACTGGCCACTGCTATTGTATATTATTTAAAATACGTTTTGGAGAAACTTCTGAGTATAAGCCCCAACTCATTAATTTTTCTAATAACCCATCTTTGAACTGAAGAATTAATGACACTTCTTGGTATCCAGTCATTAAGAAAATAAGATACACTAGATCTTTTAACTCCACATGGGCATATCAAGCAGCAAAACTTTGGAAAACATTACCAATTAATATTAACCAGAAATTTTATTTTAAGTGTTTCAAAAAAGACATAAAGACCTATCTTTTTCAAGAAATTGTTAATAATTCCTAAAATTGTAATACTATCTAATAATTTGTATCACCATTATTATTTATGTAAACCGCTGTGAACTTCATGAAGGTATTGGCGTTACATAAGAACATAAGAATAGCCTTACTGGGTCAGACCAAAGGTCCATCAAGCCCAGTAGCCCGTTCTCACAGTGGCCAATCCAGGTCCCTAGTACCTGGCCAAAACCCACGAAGTAGCAACATTCCATGCTACCGATCCAGGGCAAGCAGTGGCTCCCCCATGTCTTTCTCAATAACAGACTATGGACTTTTCCTCCAGGAAATTGTCCAAACCCATTCTTAAAACCAGCTAAGGTATCTGCTCTAACTCGGGAAGAAGGCTTCTGGGCGGCAAGCAGCGGCGGCGGACTGGGGGTGGTGGTTTGAATCGGTGCTGGAGGGAGGAAGGAGGAAGGCTGACTTTGGAGCTGCTGGGAGGGAGGGAGGGAGGTAGGCAGGCAGGCTGGCTTCGGGGGAGGGGGTGGGAAAAGGCTGGAAGGCAGTGAGGTGGACATAGGAAGGAGGGAGGAAGGAAGGAGAGAAATAGGCAGAGAAAGGGGGGGTTGTAAGAATTAGAAAGACTAGAGAGAGAAAGGCCTGGACCAAAGGGGAAAGACAGGAGGCATATGCAGGACTATGGGAGGTGCAGACAGAGGGGGAGAGACCCTGAGGAAGAGCAGAGAGAGACAAGATCATACTGGAGGGAGAGAGAGGGAGACCTGGAACAAAGGTACAAAGGAGAACTGACACTGGATCTGGGGGCACTAAGGACATAGGAAGGAGGCACTGGGGGCACTAAGAACATGGGAAGGAAGCACTGGGGACACTAAGGACATGGGAAGGGGCACTAAGGACATAGGAAGGAGGCACTGGGGGCACTAAGGACATAGGAAGGAAGGAGGATGGGAATAGAAAGGGACAATTGTTGGGCCTGAGTGCAGAAAGAAAGAAATGAAAGAAAGGATGCACAGTCAGAAGGAAACGCAACAAGAGACTCATGAAATCACCAGATGGCAAAGGTAGGAAAAATTATTTTATTTTCAATTTAGTGATCAAAATGTGTCATTGTTGAGATTTTGTATCTGCTATCTATATTTTGCACTATATTTGTCTATTTTTCTATAGTTACTGAGGTGACATTGCATATTTTAAAGTCATCTGCCTTGATATCTTTGAAACCCCCCAATATAAATGATAATTAACATTTTCTCTGTATATAGTGTGCTTTGTGGGGATTTTTTAATTTTATGGTTACCATTATGAATTAATAAGACATTATTGTGTACATGAAAAATGAATGGAAGAAATTGGGGGTGAGATTGGGGGCAAGGCTAGGGTGGGATTAGGGGTGGGACTGACAATTAATAGATGTCCTGTTTCGATGAAAAAAAATAAATGGTCACATTGGTCATGGATGAGAGTCTTTGCTGAAAAGTCTTTTACAACTGCTGTCTCTCCCTGGACACTGGTTCCAGAGAAAGGCAGATGGTTTCTTAGGGAGCTGGGCTCTTTGAGACTGAAGGTACACAGTTCTGACAAATGATTTCTTCTTCAATGAGATTCTCAGTCCTGGTATTTTTCCTGGATAGATGTTTTCTACTGCTCCTCTCCCTAGTTATCCAATGCAGGCAGTGTTGGTGTTCTAGTCTCCATTCTAAATCCACCTGGAAATCAGTGTAACAAAGTTGTAGGTTCTGTTACTGCCTCCCCCATTCTTTCTCTCCCCCATATACTGGCTGTGGTGTGGTAGTAAGTCACAAGCTCCCAACTACTTAGTGATGCAGTGCAATGGCGTACCTAGCATACCCGGCCCATCATTTTTTGACGTACCCGGGGCCCATCATTTTTTGACACCCCCATTATATGAAAAATATGATTTTTAGTAACAATCTACATATCGCACAACAAGAGTGTACCTAGGAAAAGGCAGCATCTTAAACACTGCAGTGAGCACTAGAACACCAACACATACATTGTAAAACTAAACAAACCAGATCCTGCACAGTCAATTGATCCTGTACAGTCGATGCTATCAGAAAGCCATGTCGCTTTCATACACACAGACAGATACACCCTCGCCCAATATGGAATAATCACAAACTAAAAATAGAAATATGTAGACAAAAGTTAAACTGAACTGCCAAGAAAAAAGATTCTGCATACAATGCAACACCACAACACCACAAAAACAGTAATACATAAGAACATAAGAACATAAGAAGTTGCCTCCGCTGAGGCAGACCAGAGGTCCATCTCGCCCAGCGGTCCGCTCTCGCGGCGGCCCATCAGGCCCACTGCCTGAACAGTGGGCTCTGACTAATTTTGCAATTTACCTCTAATCCTATCCTTCTATTCTTATCTGTACCCCTCAATCCCTTTGTCCTCCAGGTACCTGTCCAGACCTTCTTTGAAGCCCTGTAGCGTGCTTCTGCTTATCACATCCTCCGGTAGCGCGTTCCATGTATCCACCACCCTCTGGGTGAAAAAGAACTTCCTGGCATTTGTTCTAAACCTTTCCCCTCTCAATTTCACTGAGTGCCCCCTCATACTTGTGGTTCCCCATAGTTTGAAAAATCTGTCCCTGTCCACTTTTTCTATGCCCTTCATGATCTTGAAGGTTTCTATCATGTCTCCTCTAAGTCGTCGCTTTTCCAGCGAGAAAAGCCCCAGCTTTTTCAGTCTGTCAGTATATGAGATGTCCCCCATACCCTTTATTAGCTTAGTTGCTCTTCTCTGGACTCTCTCAAGTACCGCCATGTCCTTCTTGAGGTACGGCGACCAGTACTGGACACAGTACTCCAGGTGCGGGCGCACCATTGCACGATACAGTGGCAGGATGACTTCCTTCGTCCTGGTCGTGATACCTTTCTTAATGATACCCAACATTCTGTTCGCTTTCCTTGAGGCTGTGGCACAATGTTGTGTCTACCATCACTTCCAGGTCTCTTTCAAGGTTGCTCACCCCTAGCGGTGATCCCCCCATCTTGTAAGTGAACATCGGGTTCTTTTTCCCAACATGCATGACCTTGCATTTCCCTATGTTGAAGCTCATTTGCCATTTTTTGGCCCACTCTTCCAGCGTTGTCAGATCTTTTTGGAGGTCTTCGCAGTCCTCCATGGTTTTGACCCTGCTGTATAGTTTAGTGTCATCTGCAAATTTAATAACCTCACATTTTGTTCCCGCCTCCAGGTCGTTAATAAATATATTGAACAGAAGCGGTCCCATGTCCTCTAATAATGTGCAAAATATAAAGACAGTAGATGTAAATTTGAAAAAACTTTTACATAACAATCACCACTTTACAAATTAACAAATAAAAATAAAACAAATAATGAGAAATAAGAAAATACCATTTTATTGGACTAATCCCCGTAAACTCGGTCCTCATCCCCACAAACCACCTGATTCCATCCACACAAGCCTTGAATTGTTTTATATTGAACTTATTATATTAAAGTATAAAAAGAAATAATATTCTGTACAATTGTCAATTTATAAATCAGCGTCTTCTCCCCACTCTCTCTTCCCCATTTCCCTTCAGCGTCCTCAGCCCACTCTCTCTCCACTTTCCTTCAGCGCACGCACATAAAAACAAGCAAGTAATTTTATATCATTTTCATTCTGTTCATTCATAGAAATTAAAGTCTACATAATGCCAGTCATATAAAAAAACATGATTTTACAAAAATAATTCCCTGCACAGTCAATCTTGCAAGGATTACTAGATGAATTTCACCAGCTCCCCTCCCTCCCTCCCCCTTACCTTCGTGGCCAAGTCAAAATGATCTACCAACAATAAAATTTTAAAAACACAAAGCACACTCTACGCAGAGAAAATGTTAATTATCATTTATATTCCGCTGGTTTTCAAAGAGGTCAAGGCAGATGACTTTATGCAATGTCATCTCAGTAACAACTATACAAAAAAAGACAAATATACCCCCTCCCTTTTTACTAAACCGTGATAGCAGTTTTTAGCGCAGGGAGCTGTGCTGAATGCCCCACTCTGCTCTTGACGCTCATAGGCTCCCTGCGCTAAAAACTGCTATTGCGGTTTAGTAAAAGGGGCCCATAGTGCAAAATATAGACAGCATATATAAATTCTCAAAACTGACACATTTTGATCACTAAATTGAAAATAAAATCATTTTTCATACCTTTGTTTGGTAATTTCATCAGTCTCTGGTTGCACTTTATTCTTCTGACTGTGCATCTAATATTTCTTCCCTTCTTTCAGCCTCCTGTATGCTTCCTCTCCTCCAGACCTCATTCCCTCCCCCAACTTTTTCTTTGTTTCATCCTGTCCCTTTCTTTCTTTCTCTCTCCATGCCCCCTTTCTTTCTGTATGTCTTTCTTTCTCTCTCTCTTTCCGTGCCCCCCTTCTTTCTCTCTCCATGTCCCCTTTCTTTCTGTATGTATGTCTTTCTCTCTCTCTCCGTGCCCCATTTCTTTCTTTCTTTCACCCTGCCACCTTCTTTCTTTCTCTCTCCATGCCCCCTTTCTTTCTCTATGTCTGTCTTTCTCTCTCTCCCCATGCCCCATTTTTTTTCTTTCTTTCACCCTGCCCCCTTTCTTTCTTTCTGGATCCCTGTCCCCCCCCTTTCTTTTTTTCTGGCTCCCTGTCCCCCCCCTCTTTCTTTCTTTCTGGCTCCCTGTCTCCCCCCCCTTTCTTTCTATCTCCCTGCCCTCCCCCATGCCACTGCCATTGGAAAACATACTGCTGCCAACACTGCTGGGGAAAGGCTGCCACTGGCCATCAGAAACAGGCCGGCGCCAAATTCGCCCTGCTTCTTTTCCTGAGGGCCGACCAACTCTCGCTGCTTGACGTCAATTCTAACGTCGGAGAGGACGTTCCGGGCCAGCCAGGCAGCGATTGACTGGCCCAGAACGTCCTCTCCGACGTCAGACGTCAGACGGCTAGAGTTGGTCGGCTCATGGGGAAGAGAAGCAGGGAGGGAGAACTTGGCGCCGGCTTCTTTCTGATGACGGCAATAGCAGCCTTTCCCCGGCGGCAGCCTATTCTCCGGTGAGTGGCCAGCTGTGCACCCCCTTGGGCCATGCACCCGGGGCGGACCGCCTTCCCCCCCCTTGGTACGCCACTAATGCAGTGGCCAGGGAGGAAAAAGCCAAAGACAAATACCATCCATTCCAACACCCCACCCCCCAGTTTGGCATTTATACAACTTCAGAGTTTTCCTCCGAAGGAGTTTTCCTGCTGTCACTTAGGCAGCAGAGAACACCTTTGTTCTGGAAACTGAAGGAGTATTCATAGTCAAAAGGTCACACACCCAACTCTACTAGAGGTAATAGAGATCACTACCAAGCCATTTCAAACAAGCAGCATAAAAACTGTTTACTTCTTGGAATCTAGCTAGATAATGGGACCTGGGTTGGCCACTGTTGGAAACAGGATACTTGGCGTTGCCAGAGGTTGTGGTAAAAGCGAATAGTATTGCTGGTTTTAAGAAAGGTTTGGACAAATTCCTGGAGGAAAAGTCCATAGTCTGTTATTAAGACATGGGGGAAGCCTCTGCTTGCCCTGGATCAGTAGCATGGAATTTTGCTACTCCTTGGGTTTTGGCCAGGTACTAGTGACCTGGATTGGCTACCGTGAGAAGGGCTACTGGGCTTGTTGGACCTTCAGTCTGTCCCAGTATGGCAATTCATATGTTCTTATGTATGCCCTCTAAATGGTCATATCTTACTGCGGGTCCCAGTTAAAGAGTGTCCTGGTGGTGAACAAATTTATATATTTGCAAATTACATGAACATTGCACAGCAGAGTAGAACAAATCTAATTTATTTGTCAGAGTATTGCTTTGTCAACTTTCCAGACTGATTATAAAATCTTATTTGTCATTTAGTGTTGAAAGGTGGCCCACTTACTGGAAATTACAGATTGAATCAGTTCCACTTTCACTGGGGTTCCTCTGATGACAATGGCTCCGAGCACACTATCGATGGGGCAAAGCAAGCAGCAGAGGTATGAATTCTTCAAAGGAAAATGGCCAGCCTGTATTTCTTTACAGTAAACTGATACTGCTACATTTTACCCACTAATCTACTTTATTACTCTCTTTTTTTCTTTACATAAAATGATGAAACAATATCATTCCTTCCAAACATCATTTGTCTTGATTACTATGGAGCACGTTAAGAAAAACCAACATGTCTCCTGCCCACCCACCCTTCTCTCCCTCTTCCTATCCCTAAAATGTTTTCATGTTTTCCTTTTATATATATATATATATATATATATATATACTGATATTTGTCTACATTTGCTTTTTTCTGATCTGAAGAAGGTTACCTTTGAAACCTCATCATAAAATGCATTGAGTTAGTCCAATAAAAAAGTTATCACCTTATGTCCTTTGTTTTATTTCTTTATATTACCTAAAAAAAAAAATAGACATCCAAAAGACAACATAAACCGGCATTATTAGTCAAAACGTCCAAGTGGGCATTTTTGAAACTGACTTTCAGATGTCTTTCTGGTCATTTTGTCTCAAGTACATCTAAATCTTAAGGGGTGTGTTAGAGGTCTGTTTTGGACAGGATTAGGGTAGGCTTAGCACTTGGATGTTTTACAGCGATATAATCAAACATTTCATAAAACATCTAGGACACAATTTGGACATTTTGGGTTAGCCTTTTTTTTTTTAATGAATAAGAGCCAAAAAGATACCCAAACTGATGAGATGACCATTGGAGGGATGAAACTATGGTCTCCACGTACTCCCCCAGTGGTCACTGAGCCCCTCCCTCTCCTCAAAGACGTAGATGAAACAGTACCTACTTGCCTGTATGGCAGCTTCAGATATTATGGATAGTCCTAGTAGAGCTGCAAGCAGTTCTCTGAAGTAGCCTGGTGGGCAGTGCAGTGGAATGCAGAGAAGGGGACCCAGGCCCATAGGTCACCCTAACTAAGTGACACCTGCAGACATAATGACTATTGGGATAGTAGACAGATGAGAACAGAAGGTTTTGGGGAAGTTTTGGAGGGCTCATCATATAATGTACGGGGTTTAAGGTAAGATGTGTACCAGGCATCCTTAATGTGAAGTTCACAGCTTTGTCCCCTAGGGTGCCCCACTGCTTTGATGGCATGTCTGCATGGTCAATATATTAAAAATGCTACATGCAAATGGCTTATTTTAGATGTTTTTAATTTGGATTTTTTTTTTTCGATAATGGCCAAAAAAATTAGACATCTAGCTGGACAAAACACCTAGCTGGGACATTTTTGAAAAGAAAAAAAAAAAGATAGACGCCCTGCGGGTTCGAAAATGGGCATGTTCTCCATCTGATTTCTGGATGTTTATCTCAAAATGTCCAAAGTCAGACGTAGATGTCCTATCAAAAATGCCCTTCCACTTTTGTTACATGTAGTTATGATATTACATCACCATTTGTATTCTGCCAAAGCCCTTAGGAGTTCATGACGGATCACAATAAATTAACTACTAGAAACAGACCCAGTTAAACATAGTGCAATGCCATTAAATCCTTAAAATACAATACACACAAATCATAATCAAATTTCAAGACAAAAATCTCTTAAATAAAAATGTTTTTATAAGCTTCTTAATAACCATATAACAAACTTCTGATCTAATGTAGGCCCCCTTTTATCAAGCTGTGCTAGGTTTTTTTTATTGCGAGTTACTGCAGTAAAAGCTCCGACGCTCATAGGAGCATGATGAAAGGGAGCCTTAGACTGTAAATTGCATTGATGTGCTTTTGGTTTGAATGATAGCCTAGCAAATCATAAAATATTTCAGTATGCAAGTAAATCATACTGAGACTTGGTTGTCACTAAGGGGAACATTTATCAACTGAGGAGAGTATTAGAGCCGCAAGTGAGCTCGATCCCCAGGAGATACTCCTGCATAAGGGAAGTGGATCCTGTACCAACTAACACAGAAAAGGTCCCAGGAACCCATTTGTAGAACCTAGAAAGCAGTGAATGAGAGGAATGCAAGAGAGAATCAAGTCTTCTTACCTGGAGATGAAGAGAATAACGGTGTTGTACTGTATATATAACTGTACTTCTATAGAACAAACTATACTTCATAAGAACATAAGAATAACCTTACTGGTTTATCTAGCCCAGTATCCCATATTCATGGAGGCCAATCCAATCCACAACTACGTGGCAAAAACCAAAATAGTAGTGGCATTCCATGCCACTGATCAAGGGCAAGCAGTGGCTTCTCCCATGTCTGTCTCAACAGCAGACTATGAACTTTTCCTCCAGGAACTTGTCCAAACCTTTTTTTAAACCAACTACATTAACCACTCTTATCACATCCTCTGGCATCCTATTTTTTTTAAGTATTACTCTGTAACTTCATCGAGTGTCCCCTAATCTTTGTAAATTTTAATGCAGTAAAAATTTGATCCATTTGTACCCATTCTACACCAGTCAGGATTTTGTAGACTTCAATCATATCTTCCCTCAGCTGTCTCTTTTCCAAGCTGAAGAGCCCAAGCCATTTTAGTCTTTCCTCATACGAGAGGAGGTCCATCCTCTTTATCATCTTGGTTGCTCTTCTTTGAACCTTTTCTAGTGCCACTATATCTTTTTTGAGATAAGGAGACCAGAACTAAATGCAATACTCAAGGTGAGGTCACACCATAGAGCGATACAGAAGCAATCCAACATTCTTAGTTTTGTTTACCATCCCTTTCATAATAATTCCTAGCATCTTGTTTGCTTTTTTGGCTGCCACTGCACATAGGGGAGAAGGTTTCAGATATTGGCCACGATGACACCCACTTATTCAGACTGTGAGACAGCTCAGGTAGTATATGGCATTGTATGTGCTTGTGGGAAGTGGTATGTGGGGCAAACAAAACGCAAAATAAAACATCAGATTGCACAACATTTAAGTAATTTACATTTAAACAAAGTTGATGCGCCCCTAGTAGCACATTGGAATCAATTGCAGCATACGGTGGAGGATTTAAAATTTATAGTGCTGATGACAATTAAATTGTGGCATGGAGGGAACGTATCAGAGATTTTATTGGCTAAAGAACAAAGGTTGATATATCAATGGGATACTAAGGAACCTTGGGGCCTTAATAAGGAAGTTGAGTGGAATCTATTATGATAATGAGTTAATCAATAAAGAGGAGTGAGATGAATTCTGGGTAAGCGCTGTTTGAGGCAAGATGGTGGAAATAGAGTGCACCAGCTGATTGCCTGTTTTGGAAATACACCCGATTTCAGGCTGCAAAGGTAGTTTTTATAAGATTGCTGATGATGATATATTTAAAAAGTGATAAAGAATATGAATGTTATGTAGTAGGAGGAGCTCATAATAATAATAATAAAAAAATCTAAAAAGTGGCCTAAATAGGTACTTGGATGCAGTGGCGTACCTAGGGTATGTGGCACCCGGGGCCCATCATTTTTTGACCCCCCCCCCCATGTAAATTTTTTTTTTATTTTTTTTTGCAATAACCATGAAATAGAATAAATGGTCAGAATAGAAACAGGCAGTGAAAATTTTCTTTTATTGAACCTCATATATGTAACCATTATTCCAAACATAACATAACATAAATTATGTCTAAATTGTCATGACAATAGAAGTACATATGGAGTAGTTGCAGGTGATGCTTGGGACAGTTCTGATTGTGTTAGTTCGTTTTTATGTGTTTTTTGAATAGAAGGGTTTTTATTTATTTTTTGAAAGTTTTGTAGTCTGCGGTCGAAGTCAATAGGTTGTAGAGTTGGAGGTCGAGAGTTGCAGCTCGAATGGCTAGGAGGTTGTTGAACAGTTTTTGGTTGGAGGGTGTGTGAATGGTGCGTGAGTTCTCCTATGTCTAGTTGAGGTGGATTTAATTAGTCGATTGTTCCAATAGGCTGGGCTGTCTCCGTTTATTGCTTTAAATAGTAGGCAGGAAAATTGGAAGCCAATGTGAGTTGTTGTATACCTCTGTGATGTGGTCGAATTTCTTCAGTGAGTAGACCAGTCTTAGGTCTGTGTTTTGTATTGTTTGTTGTTGTTTTATCATGGTTGTGGAATCTTGACTGTTTTTCTTCCATTTTCTTTCTAGTTGTCTGCATTGTCTTTTCAGTAGGAGTAGTTCATTGTCGAACCATTTGTCAGATTTTCTATGGATTCTGGTTTTGGTTTGTACAAAAAAAAGGGAAAATGTAATAGGATTAATACTTTTTAATCCATGTATTTTTTGAAAAATACAGGGAAAACCCATACATTCATATTGGTCTTTCACAGTAATGAATATTACAGTTTCTGTTTTCGAGTCTTAGCTTCAGCAAATTTGTCAATGATTTCATCAAAATTGATCTTCTTTGCATATTCATATTCAATGGACAGTATAGCTAGATTTGTCAATCTATCATTGCTCATAGTTGATCGAAGAACACTTTTTATTAATTTTAATTTTGAAAAGTTTCTTTCACATGAAGCAACAGATACACAAATAGTTAGGAAAATTCTTAAACATAAGGATAAGTTTGGCACAGATTCATAAAAATCCCATTTCACAATAAATTCTAGAAATTGCAAAACTGTCCATGCCTTTGTTTCTTTGGGATTCATTCCAGCAGCTTTTAAATGTCTCCGCAGTCGAAAAATTTCCAGTATGATATCTTCACCAGAAAATTCATCATAAATTTCAGTTATATTTGGTAAAATCTTGCGAAGGTTTTCTTCTTCTGCAAAAATTAGAGAGAATGGCTGAATGATAGCAAACATTGACATTATTTGATCCATTGCTTTAGAACGAGTCTCCAGTTCTTGGTGAAAACGATCAAGACATTCAAACATAGCCCTTGTGGTTTCTTCTGTCAAAGTAAGACCAGCATCTTTTGTTGTTTCTTCAGGCATTCTTCTTCGAAACTTGATTCTTTTTTCTATGCCAATGTCCATGTCCTTACATTTTGTTGTTCCATAGTTAATGGCCTTCTCCACAATTTCTGTGCGCTGGTCTTCAAGGAACAATTTTAAAGCTTGCAGTTTCACTGTACATTGTTCAAGGCTGATCCCAGCTGTTTGCAAATATTTTTGTGTCTGATTAACCTCATGCAAAACTTCACACCAGAAAAAGAGATAACACAGAAAAGAAAAATCACATACAGCAGAGAGCAAAATCTGAGCGGATCCTCTTGTATCCACATTTTCTTTTGAATCACACAGTGCTTCAAGGGTTGAAATTAACTTTTCAAAATTTGTCTTTATGGCATGCACTGCTTCATAATGAGCACTCCATCTTGCCTGGGAAAGTCTTTTCACTGTTATACCTACATTCTGTAGCATTTCCCATCGATGAGTTGAGACTGAAAAGAATGAATACACTTTTTCCAAAGCTCCAAAAAAAGTCACATATGAAGAAACACTTCCAAAAGAGTGAACTCCACAAAGGTTCAGAGAATGATATGCACAAGGCACTAATAAAGCCTTGGGATTAATTTCTTTGATTTTTGCCTGAACACCACCATGAATGCCAGCCATAGTTGCAGCGTTGTCATAGCCTTGACCACGACAGAGGTTTATATCCAGTCCATCACTATCCAGTTGTTTCAAGATCTGTTCCGTGAGTTCAGCAGCAGACTTCCCAGAAATAGGAAAGAAGCCCAAGAATGATTCCTTTATTTCAATGTTATCATCTTCAATATAGACATATCTGATCACTTCACACATTTGATCAGTGTGTGAAACATCAGGAGTGCTATCAAAAAGAATGCCAAAGTATTTTGCTTTTTTAATATCTGCCATAATTTTTTCTTTTCAAATACACAGGGAGAATGTAGCAATTGAGAGTCAGAAAATAGCTGAAATGCAATAGAGAGAACTGACTCGAGCTAATTAAACCTCCAAGAGAAGTACTCATAAAACTGTAACTTTGCTCAGAGGCTTGTAACTCTAAAGAGAGGGAGGAAACCCTCTCTTGAAACAAGAGTTATTATTTCAAATCATAGCAAGGTGTTTTAGTAAAAATGAGTCCAACTCTTGAGGGTAACAAGGCTTGAAAAAATGTTCAATACTTAAATGGAGTATTTTGCAGAATTTTTAAAAGTCCAAAAATAATGATGATTGCATTCAGGAAAATTGTACTTAACTTAAATGCAGAACATACAACTTCCAGGGTCCCGACGTGGCCACGAAACGGGGCCACGTCGGGACCCTGGAAGTTGTATGTTCTGCATTTAAGTTAAGTACAATTTTCCTGAATGCAATCATCATTATTTTTGGACTTTTAAAAATTCTGCAAAATACTCCATTTAAGTATTGAACATTTTTTCAAGCCTTGTTACCCTCAAGAGTTGGACTCATTTTTACTAAAACACCTTGCTATGATTTGAAATAATAACTCTTGTTTCAAGAGAGGGTTTCCTCCCTCTCTTTAGAGTTACAAGCCTCTGAGCAAAGTTACAGTTTTATGAGTACTTCTCTTGGAGGTTTAATTAGCTCGAGTCAGTTCTCTCTATTGCATAATTTTTTCTTTGACATAATTTCCCAGAAGATGAATGAATTCATTTTGAATTTTTGGAGATAAGTATGAACTCAATCTGCTTTCAGAAGGAATAGCATGTTTGATTTTTACAAAATGTTCCTTCAAAATTGGGTCATAATTTGATAGTAATTCTATCAACTCCAAAAAATTTCCTTTGTTTGTTGATAACATATCCTCTCTGTGACCACGGAAAGGAAGGTTTTGTTTAGCCAAAAACATAATTACGTCCAAAACACGATGTAAAATGTCTATCCAGTATTTTCTCTCTTTATCCATTTCCACTTCATGAATTCTATCAATAGTTTTATGGAGTTCCAGTCCCCTTGCCAAGGTCTTCCATTGTTCTAAGCAGAAGAGATGTTGTTCTGATCGCTCATGTTCAGGGACTTTAGGATTTAATTTCCACCAGTTTTTAAAGCCAGTTACAAAGACAGATGTTCCAGCTTTTGTCTCACTATCTGCAAACAATCTGCAGCAAAAACAAAACAAGCAATTTTTTGATTTTGAATAAACCATCCAGGTTCTCAAAACTTTTTCGCCCTTTGGTAAAGATTTATAGAACCATGAGGTTGTTAAGTGTCGACTGAATCCTTTGCTCTTTTTTCCTTCTCGCTGACTAGCAGAGAAAGGCCCATTTTTATTTTGAAAAGGTTCACTTCCCTTCTTAACCAGATTAACTCTCAAGTCATCTGGAACTGGTACCGGCCAAGCAGCGATATCGCAATAAAGTAAAATTTCATGCGCTATTTCTTCAAACTCTTGGTCTTTACTAGCATCCCTTTCTTCTTCACTGTTATTTTTATGCTGTTGGTGTTGACTCTTGCTATCAATTAGATTCTCTTCCTCAGTGTCAGTGCTTATAGATGACGATTCACTGTCTTCTTTCAGTTCAGGGTCATCTGAATCTTGCGTTTCTATTACAGGTATTTCGGATGTGCCAGCTTGCACTTCTTCAGAATCTTCTTCATTACCTTTATGCGATGCTGAAAGCATTACATATTTCAACATAGATCCAGATATTGATTCAATCGCCTCCCCTTTTGCTTTTTTAATTTTTCTTTGTTGAGCTCCACTAGGTCGATGTCGTTTCATGTTAGTACAGAGTCTGTACGTCAGTTGCTGGCTTCACAATAATCCAAATGACTGTGACTCTGCAAGTTCCTGCAGTGGTGTTCAGCAGCACTGTCAAAGAAAGGGGGGAAAATCCATAATGTATGTTAAGAAGAAATCACTTAATTGACAGAGTTGGTTAACATAGTGTATGAGAAGAGATGAAGCAGTGGTGGAGAGTACAAGGATCAAATAGCCTGAACATTGCTAAATGAATTGGTAAAGGCTGAACAGGAATGGGGAGGGGCGGGGGGTGATTAAGTGTTAAAGTTATTAGATGATCAGAGAGGGGAAGAAGTAAAGGAGGAAAAATTAGAGTGAACAGTTGGAGAAGTTGACAAGATCAAGGCAGTGGCCATTCTGGTTAGTAGGGATAGTGGAGCATATCTGGAGACTGAGTAAGAAGGTTAAAACAACAAACTTAAAAGCAACTTAGAATTCTCTTCCATTTTGTTCCCATTATAAAAAAACACTGATAAGTTCCCAGGAAAAAAATACATTAAAATAAGAAGTGAAAACAAAGGCCCCTACAGATGAGAACATAACATAAGAATAGCCTAACTGGGTCACACCAATGGTCCATCATGCCCAGTAGCCCATTCTCATGGTAGCCAATAGTGCTGCCCGATTCAGAGAAAAATATTTCATTCAATTCGATTCACCCAGTTGAATCGATTTTTCGATTCGATTCACTGTTAATGACACCGCTTTTTAAGTTTAAACAAAGTACAACAATAAATTTCACAACAACAATAAATTTCACAAAGTACTTAAAAAAAAAAATCACATTTTTCCATTAAAGCAGTTCTGGAGACATTTGCTTGAACAGTCTTTTTTCCCAGTCCATAAGCAAGCAATATGAAAAAGATTTCCTTAATTATCTACTCAAACATTTTTGCTATTTACTTTCATTGTACCTAGACTATTATTCAGTAGAAAAAATTTAGTTTGTTCAATCAAGCAGAACATTCACTCATAGAAGTCCAATGTCCACACAGGATTTGATTGAACAAACCAAATTTTTTCTACTGAATAATAGTTTAGGTATACTGAATAGCAAAAATGTTAAAGCCACACAGAAAAGCAGTAAAAGTCAATAGGTTCTCCAAGTGGGAACAACCTGATGTCTCAGCACTTGAGGAAAAGACCACATAATAATTGTAGACCGTTCTGAGCTACTGGGAGGACGGGATAAAAATCTAAATAAATAAATAAATAAATAAAATAAATGATTATACTGAAGCAGGGTGTCCTCAGCGTGAGAGGTAAGCGAGAGGAGAGAATTCTCCAGCGCTTTACACAATAAGGCACAGGTTAATCACCCTCTGCCTGCAGTGCACATCATCATAGGACACCTCAGGTGTGCTCAAATTAATCAATGTGATAAATTAAACAGTGATAAACAATTGGTCAATCACAAGAGTGCAAGATCAAACAGGTTGTTCCCACTCAGAGAACCTATTGACTTTACTGCTTTTCTGTGTGAGTAGATAATTAAGCAAATTTCTGATAGCCTACAGAACTGATTCTCACCTTCCATCCCCAGCCCCCAAGACTTACCAGACCCCCCCTGCCGATGTATTTACTTACTGCCTGAACTGGATATTAAATCGTGGGGAAGAGAGGAGAAATGCGGGGAAAGAGCCAGCCAAAACTAGTATTTGTTGCTGCTGAGTGCCGAGGTCTGCTGCACGAGGTCCGCTCGCTCGCCGCTTGACTCTCCCACTCCTTTCGTTTCTTCCGATGTAATTTACTGTTTCGCAAAACCGGAAGTTATATTAGATGGGAAGAGTCCGGCGGCATGAAATAGTCCGAACTCGTCGATTCACCTGATTCGAATTGGTGAACCGATTTGAATCGTGAATCGGGCAGCACTAGTAGCCAATCCAGGTCACTAGTACTTGGTGAAAACCCAAAGAGTAGCAACATTCCATGCTACCAATCCAGGGCAAGCAGACGCTTCCCCCATGTCTTAATAACAGACAATGGACTTTTCCTCCAGGAATTTGTCCAAACCTTTCTTAAAACCAGCTACGCTATCTACTTTTAACATAACTTCTGACCACTTCATTTTTAAGCTTAGATCTTTCCTTTCCAAACAGAAACCTTGCTAGATGTCAAATACAGCACAAGGTAACTTCACACGGACTTAACTGTGCAGGAAATGAATCTCCTCATACACCCACCATATAGTGCAAAAATGTGCAAAGGCCTGTTTTTTTCTTTCGATCACTACATAGCCTAATGCCACACAAGCAGCGCTGTTACAAACATATTCTGAAGGTCAATGCTAAGATTGACAAAGTTTCCTTCCTTGGATCAGAAGGAGATACTGACAAACCACTGGAAGAGATTCTAAAACAACTACCCAGAAATAACACCCAAAGACCCACTCAGTGTGTGAACCAGTTGAGTGGAGTGGACTAACTGGGGGTGGAAATGGGCCCAGAGTTTGCTCAGCAGAATTTCCCAGATCACCTCTTCCTCTCAACACATTGACACGCTGCTGTCACCACCACCAACACTAGGAACACCTCACCGAGTATGCCAGCAATGCTTATAAACTTTATAAAACACATTATTATATTTTCTTATAAAGCATATATTTTAACTGAACTCAGCCTTGCCATTCACAAAAATAGAAAAGTTCCCATTTCAAGCTGTCTCATGTACACTTTTCAAATCTAACATATTGTAATCACAAAACAGAAAATAGAATTATTTTTTCTACCTTTTGTTCTCTGGTCAATATTCAAATCTTGTTGGTCCCAGGCTCTTGTTGTCTTGCTTGCCAGGGTCTCCTTTCTCCGTGCTAACCATCCGTCTGCCATCTCTGTCCTCCCCTTCCGTTTCCCTTCCCTCTCCCGGAGATCTGGCATCTTTCCTTTTTTTTGTCTCCATCCACAGATTCACCTTTTCTCAACTCCCCACCACCCCAGGATCCACCATCTCTCCCTTTCTGTTCCCAACTATCCTCCTATCCAGTATCTCTATCCCCCCTCCACACCATCCCCTGTTTCCAAGTTCTCTCCCTTTCTGTTCCTTCCCTCCCTAAATCCCATTATGCACCGTCTCTCTCCCACTCCTCTGTTTTTAGACCCATTATTTCTAACCCCCAAAGTCTGGCATATGCACATATCTTTGAACCCCCCCTTCCCTCTCTCCCTCTGTATACTTTTACACCAGGACCCCCCTCCCCCGAAGGTCTGTCCCCCCTCCGAAGGGCTACACCCCAACCCTGAAGGCCTGCACCCCCCCCCGAAGGACTTTACCTCCCACCCGAAGGTCTGTCCTCCCCCCGAAGGCCTACACCCCACCCCTGAAGGCCTGCACCCTCCCCGAAGGATTGTACCCCCCACCCGAAGGTCTGTCCCCCCCTGAAGGCCTGCACCCATCCCAAAGGCCTGCACCCTCCCCGAAGGATTGTACCCCCCACCCGAAGGTCTGTCCCCCCCTGAAGGCCTGCACCCATCCCAAAGGCCTGCACCCACCCCGAAGGCCTGCACCCCCCTGAAGGCCTGTACCCCCCCCCCGAAGGTCTGTACCTCTCGAAGGCCTGCACCCCTCCCGAAGGTCTGTCCCCCCTCCGAAGGGCTACACCCCACCCCTGAAGGCCTGCACCCCCCCCCCGAAGGACTTTACCTCCCACCCGAAGGTCTGTCCTCCCCCCGAAGGCCTACACCCCACCCCTGAAGGCCTGCACCCTCCCCGAAGGATTGTACCCCCCACCCGAAGGTCTGTCCCCCCCTGAAGGCCTGCACCCATCCCAAAGGCCTGCACCCTCCCCGAAGGATTGTACACCCCACCCGAAGGTCTGTCCCCCCCTGAAGGCCTGCACCCATCCCAAAGGCCTGCACCCACCCCGAAGGCCTGCACCCCCCTGAAGGCCTGTACCCCCCCCCGAAGGTCTGTACCTCTCGAAGGCCTGCACCCCTCCCGAAGGTCTGTCCCCCCTCCGAAGGGCTACACCCCACCCCTGAAGGCCTGCACCCCCCCCCCCCCGAAGGACTTTACCTCCCACCCGAAGGTCTGTCCTCCCCCCGAAGGCCTACACCCCACCCCTGAAGGCCTGCACCCTCCCCGAAGGATTGTACCCCCCACCCGAAGGTCTGTCCCCCCCTGAAGGCCTGCACCCACCCCAAAGGCCTGCACCCTCCCCGAAGGATTGTACACCCCACCCGAAGGTCTGTCCCCCCCTGAAGGCCTGCACCCATCCCAAAGGCCTGCACCCACCCCGAAGGCCTGCACCCCCCTGAAGGCCTGTACCCCCCCCCCCGAAGGTCTGTACCTCTCGAAGGCCTGCACCCCCCCTGAAGGATTGTACCCCCCACCCGAAGGTCTGTCCCCCTCTGAAGGCCTACACCCCACCCCTGAAGGCCTGCACCCTCCCTGAAGGATTGTAACCCCCACCCGAAGGTCTGTCCCCCCTGAAGGCCTGCACCCATCCCGAAGGCCTGCACCCATCCCGAAGGCCTGCACCCACCCCGAATGCCTGCACCCACCCCGAAGGCCTGCACCCCCTCTCGAAGGCCTGCACCCCCCTGAAGGCCTGCACCCCCCTCCAAAGGTCTGTACCTCCTGAAGGCCTGCACCCTCCTGAAGGCCTGCACCCCCCCTGAAGGCCTGCACCCCCCTGAAGGCCTGCACCCTCCCCGAAGGTCTGTACCTCCTGAAGGCCTGCACCCCCCCTGAAGGCCTGCACCCCCACTGAAGGCCTGCACTCCCCGAAGGTCTGTACCTCCTGAAGGCCTGCACCCCCCTGAAGGCCTGCACCCCCCCTAAAGGCCTGCACCCCCCCTGAAGGCCTGCACCCCCCTGGAGGCCTGCACCCCCCCCGAAGGTCTGTACCTCCTGAAGGCCTGCACCCCCCCTGAAGGCCTGCACCCCTCCGAAGGTCTGTACCTCCTGAAGGCCTGCACCCCCTGAAGGCCTGCACACCCCCCTGAAGGCCTGCACCCCCCCACCCGAAGATCTGTCCCCCCCTGAAAGCCTACACCCCCCTGAAGGTCTTTACCTCCCACCCAAAGGTCTGTCCCCCCCCTTAAGGCCTACACCTCCCTCTTAAGGCCTACACCCCACCCCTTAAGGCCTACACTCCCCATCTAGTACTGTCTAATGCAATTAGGTACGGGTCAGGAGGCTAGAGGGGAAGCAGGACATTGCAGCAATTCCCAACTGACCCTCCCCCCTCGCCCTCTAAAACAGGAGCCGGCTAGCAAGAGGAAGTTGCCGATCCTGCTTTAGGGGGGGAGGGTCAGTTGATGATTCGGGAGGCCGATTTTGGGGTTTTTAAAAAATTGATTCGGGCAGAAAAAAAAAATAACAATAAAACCACCGCCAAGCAGCCCAGCGATACTCACCCTCAGTTCCTGCCTTAATTGCAGTGTCCCACGCGGCTCGGGCTCCCTTTCTTGCTTCCACCCAGCCGGAAACCGGAAGTTGCTGACCAAGCTCCGACGGCGACGGGGGGTGTGGCCGTGGGGGAATGGAAGTTAAGAGAGAGGGCTCAGGCAGGATCACTTCGGGGACTCGCGGAAGCCTTGGAGTCGGGCCATAGCAGGGAAGTTCCCGGGCCATGACTCCAAGGCTCGAGCACCCCTAATGAGCTGGCACCCGGGGCGGCCCGCCCCCCCCTAGGTACGCCACTGCTTGGATGATCAAAAAGCCTGATCGTCCAAGTACCCATAACCAAAGCTGGTTTTAGACGTATCTAAAACCAGCTTAGGCCTCTCCCCTGCCTCTAAACACATAGAGCGAAAAGAGGCGTTTTTAGAGGAGGGGAAAGGGTGGGAGATGGGCAGGAGGTGGGCCAACCTAGACATAGTCGTACAGCAGGTATAACCAAAACCTAAAACAGGCTGCCTAGTCGGCACTTATATGTTTTGACTTAGACCAAGTCAAAACAGGTATAAGTGCTGAATAAGAGGCCGCTGAGCTGATCACAGTTGCCGCGATAAGCTCAGTGGCCCCGGCAACATGCCCACCCCCTACCGCAACCATCACGGCAGGAGAGATGGTTCATCTCCCCTGCTGTGATGGCGATCGGCTACCCCCTAAACTGTGACCCTGCTCGATCTTCTCCCTGAATGCCACCCTGCTCTGCCCCGATCTTCCCCCTGAATGCTGCCCTGCTCTGCCCTGATCTTCCCCAAATCTCTCCTGCTCTTCCCCGGCCTGCAAGCCCATGGTTTTAACCTGGAGGTTTAAAGCGGGTTAAAACCACGGGCTCACAGGGCTAAAAAGAAAAAAAAAGTTAATGTTAAAAAAAAAACACCAGCCCCGGCTTGGAGGGGCATGCGCAGCCCATTTACAGATGGACTGTGCATGCGCGCGGGTTGCAGAACAGCGATCCGTGCAGGCAGATGGGGGTGTTCCTCTGATCGCCCCCATCTGCATATTGGGGCTTCGAGAATTCGTCGGACCTTCTCGGATTGGGCAGGTTAGTGAATCTGACCCTTAGACTTTTTTTATTATTATGCCCCTCATGTTTGAAAATTAAATTAACAGAGTTTTAATAATAGCGGGTGTTGCACCCATCCCGAAGGCCTGCACCCATCCCGAAGGCCTGCACCCACCCCGAATGCCTGCACCCACATTATATTCTATAGACGCGTTAGCATTTAGCGCACACTAAATCAATTAGCACGTGCTAAATCGGCTAGCGCGCCTTAGTAAAAGAGGGGAGAATATGACATCACCAGTGTTAAGAATGAGAGAGAGAATCTACTGGAACAACAAAGTTGTAACAAATATCATCGCTGTAATATATTTCTAACAAATTCACATTGTTATTCATTACATCTGATCATTTCTAAATTATCACACAAAAAAAGTCATATATAAGGTGAAGAAGTACACTAAACTAAACTAAAACTTATGGCTCCTTTTACTAAGCTGCATTAGGGCATTAACGCATGGAATAGCACATGCTGAATTGCCGCGCACGCTAGACCTTAACGCCAGCACTGAGGTGGCATTAGTTCTAGCCGCAAAGTGTACGGTGTAGCGCGCGGTAATATCCTGTGTGCGCTAAAAACGCCCTTAGTTTTATAAACTGGGTCATGAGCCAATTTGGAGCGCAACTCAGTTAACATTAAGAAAAGGAAAAATACAAAAGAACTAGAAGAGAAAATAACTTAGACCAGGATTCACTAACCTGCCAGATCCTGTGAGGTCCGATCAATTCAGAAACCAAAAATATGCAGATGGGGGCAATCGGAGGAACGCCCCCATCTGCCTGCATGGATCGTGCATGCGCGATCCGCGTGCAAGCGCAGACCATAGGACCAACAATCTTTTCTTTTTACTTTTTTGTACTTGCGGCAAGACTTCGGAGAGACTGAACCAAACTCCGCCACTGCCACGTACCCCAACCCGCGTGGCTCCCAGAAAGCTAGTCCCGCTCTTGCCAGCTGCCTCACTAATAATAAAAAGATAAATGAAGCCCATGGTTTTAACCTGCTTAGAGCCCGTGGGTTAAAACCACGGGCTGCACTGCGGGGAAGGGTGGGAGAGTCCAGGCAGGCAGGAAATCATGGAAGTTTGGGACAGGCAGCAGTTTGGGCAGGCAGGAGAAGAGCATTGGAAAAATGAGCAGCAGGAGTTAAGAAGCAGGGTTGACCAGGGCAGCATTCGGGGCAAGCATGCAGGAGAGATTGCAGGGCAGAGAGCAGGGCTTCCAGTCGGAAAGATGTTTTCAACGGTCCCCAGCAGTCGCTTCATCAGGTGATCGGCCAGCCCAGTCAGATCAGAAATTTGGGGGTCCTTTTATCAAGCTGCGGTAGGGGTTTAATGCGCGGAATACCATGCGTTAAACCACCTGCCGCGCTAGTCGCTAATGCCTCCATTGATGAGGCTTGCCACGGGAGTTGCCGCGGCTTGGCTTGGCTTGCTGCAGTAGTTAACGCATGATGAAATGTCCGACGCGCTAACCCCGCTAGCACACCTTGATAAAAGGAGCCCTTGGTATAGTGAATCGGGTCGCTGTCCAATATGCATGCATTTCACCTCATTTGCATGCACGGATTCGAAGCGGATCGCAGGAGAGGTAAGTGAATCAGGCCGGATGGAAATTTGATAGTAAAGGGGTCGCAAACCAATCGGTACACAATCGGTTTGCTTTGTGAATTTAGCCCTTAAGCAGGAGAGGTAGAAGTAGTTAATTTCCAAACTGTTTGGCGAACAGAATTGTCTTCAAAGCCTTCCTGAATGATAAGAAAGGGCCTAAGCTTCTTAATCGAAAGTGGCAAGTTATTCCAGAGGTCTGTCAATTTGTTACTTTTAACACCATCTAGTTTAGAAATACTGGTATTTGAATCTTTTATCAAATCATTCTTTTAAAATTTTTGCCTCTTAACTTATTTTTTCATTTTTAATAAACTACAAAATGCAATCAAAACATAAGTTGGATGATATCTAATCTAATATCCAGAACCAAATATACTTAAACACGTAGTTAATAAGAAATTACTTTCATTCAAATTTGTAACAATAAAAAGGGGAAAAAGGGGAGAGCAGCTTCCAATACTCAGTACAAGAGGTTGCTGAAAAGTTCTCAGCCCAACCAAGAAGAGAATGCCGTGGATACGGTTCAATCAATGATCTGAAACAGCCAAAACATAGAATTTTGGTTGTGCAAATTGGCACTTAATTCAATCACACTCTTTTCAGCTACAGTGGCAAAATAACACTCAGAATTTAGGAAGTTGGTTGGTTGGCTTGAGAACTTTTCAGCACCCTTCTCAAAAGGAACTGTTACGAGAGGGCAAATAGAGCAACCACACTGGCTGCTGCCACCTCAGCTGCTACACTTGGTTTTAAAAGGCAGGAAGGGTGTCCCTGATGATGTCAGATGCCAGCTCACAGTTCTGCCTCCCAATCAGGATTTCCTTCTCTGGTTCACAGCAAAATGCAAGGTAAAATTGCTTCTCTCCTCCACATCCTCAGCTGCTACACTTGGTTTTAAAAGGCAGGAAGGGTGTCCCTGATGACATCAGATGCCGGCTCACAGTTCTGCCTCCCAATCAGGATTTCCTTCTCTGGTCCACAACATAATGCAGGGTATAATCGCATCTCTCCTTCCATAACTTTTTTCTTTTTTATATTCTTGCATTTGTATTATAATATTTCTTATTTTGGAAAGCAGTAACAGAATTGTGACCTAGACCAACCATGTATGTTATATCACAAGTTAGATATGTTTTTACAATGCTGTTTAAATTATATTTTTTTTTTCTTTCCAGTTTCACGTAGTTCATTGGAATTCAGACAAATATGGCAACTGTGCTGAGGCTGTAAATCATCCTGATGGCTGGGCCATTGCTACTTCTTTTCTGAAGGTCAGTGCCACAGCAAGGCTTCCTTATACTCTTTCTCACTTTGGGCTCCTTTTACTAAGAACATAAGAATTGCTGCTGCTGGGTCAGACCAGTGGTCCGTCATGCCCAGCAGTCCGCCAACGCGGCGGTCCTCTGGTCAAAGACCATCGCCCTACGCTGCGTTAGGGCTTTAACGTGCGGAATAGCGCGCGCTAGACGCTAACGCCAGCATTGAGCTGGCGTTAGTTCTAGCCGTGTAGCACAAGGTTAGCACTCGCTAATCTGCTGCGTGCGCTAAAAACGCTAGCGCACCTCAGTAAAAGGAGCCCTTTATTATTAGAAGGCGATTGGTTTCTGTCAGTTATGCCACAGTTATGACGTCTGACAAAATGAACTCTTATCTTTGTTAGCTCATGCCTCAATAAACTGGTTAACCTATAAGGTGCCACCAGCCTCTTTCATTTTTGCTACTCCCAACGAACATTGCTACACCTCTGAATATTACACAGTAATAATAACGCAGCAGATGTCAGCCCACCATCGTCAGCATGTATTTGACCCATCCCCATCTGCCTGGTTGCCTGTGTTTATCTTGCTTTAGTTAAGGATCTCTCTCAGCTGTCACGCCTCACCTTTCTGCCCTTAGCTTAGGAACAGTAGCCAAGCCAGCCTGCTACTAAGACCTGTGGTAACGTGAACAAGGGCGGGCCTGGAGCCCTGATAAACAGGGCCACACAACAGATTTAACAAAAATAATATTTTATTAAAGGTGCTAGGTAAGAAGTCCTGTTCAGTTCATCTCCCCACTTACATCTCAGGATTTGCTAAATCTGTCACTATTCAAGTTGGCAGCCCCTGACTCCTCTTCTTATGAACTTGATGCAGTTGATCCATTGCTCTTTGTGGCTTTGTTGCCTTCCCTTTTGACTCTCTGTCATTTAAAGTACAAACTTTTTCATGGGCAATTATTTCCAAAGCATGGCAAATCAGCCCAAGCAATAGGAATTTCCCAGCACAGCTGATCACTTTCAATCAATAATAACTTTGATATTCCATCCTATCTTCAGCATTACCAACTCATAAAAAAGATTTTTTTTTTCTTTTATCTTTTTTACTATTTTATGTAGAAATTTGTTTGAACCAACAAAT
This sequence comes from Geotrypetes seraphini, assembly GCF_902459505.1. NCBI lineage: Eukaryota > Metazoa > Chordata > Amphibia > Gymnophiona > Dermophiidae > Geotrypetes > Geotrypetes seraphini. The sequence continues at coordinate 85,609,378 of NC_047085.1, forward strand.
GATGGCATAGTTTAAATGAGTATCAGCCTTTATTACTCACTGCTCATCCAAGCTACAGCCTCAGCACCCTGAGGTTATGGATTCAAACCCCGTACTGCTCCTTGTGACCCTGGGCAAGTCACTTAATTTCTCCACTGCCCCAGGTACACTAGATAGATTGTGAGCCCACTGGGACAGATAGGGAAAATGCTTGAGTACCTGATTTGTAACCCGTTCTGAGCTCCTTTGAGAGGGCAGGCTAAAAATTCAAATAAATAAATATCATCATCAATCTTTTAATACTAAATATAATAATTCTTAAAATATTTAACCATATTTTGGGCCCTTTTTACAAAGCTGTGGTAGCAATTGTCCCTTGGCAAATGCACAAAAGCCTATTCAATTCCTATCCCCCCCCCCCCCCCTTTAACTAAACCACAATAGCAGTTATTAGCACAGGGAGCCACGTTGAATGCTCTGCACTGCTCCCGACGCTCGTAGAGTTCCTATGAGCGTCAGGAGCAGCTTTGTAAAAGGGGCTGTAACTGTGGCTTTGTAAAAGGGGTCCTTTATGTCTCAACTTTATGAAAATCAGGGCTCAAATTTTGCACTTAGTTTTGATCAACCAGACCAACCATAAACATGGTCAATATTTTGTCTACATCAGGGAAACAGTCTGAACATGACCAATGTTTCATCTCCGTCAAGGAAGGGGTCAAAATTTGGTGCTTCGTGTATACACTTCTCCCTCCGTATTCGCTGTGATAGGGGATTAACAGACCCGCGAATATAGAAAAACCGTGAATAACTTTTTCATATGTTATTCGCTGTTTTCTATTAAAAACCATCGTGAATATGGTGAAACCGCAAATAACATGGTGGCCTGTTCTTGAAGGAGAGGCAAAACACGATGAAGAAAGTGCTGGGAATCAGCTATTTTCTTTGTAAACACTTGGAATCAGAGATTTCTCTATCCAAGCTGATGCAATTGGGGGGGGGGGAAGAGTCAGCAAGCTAAAAACCGTGAATAATTGAAATCGCGAATGCTGAAACCGCTAATACAGAGGGAGAAGTGTAGTTCAGGCTATAATCCATAAAAGTTGGTGGCAATGTCTAGCTCACCCTTTAAAATCATAATCACATGGCTGGCTCTTGCAACCTGATTGGACAAAAATATAAAAACTCCATTGTTCTCATTTACATTAAAGACCACCATTCTAATTCAGCATTAAGATCACTGGGTTGTATGGAATTTAACTGAAACATCTATCATTGTTCTTTATTATTGATTTAAAGGATGAGTTATGCTGGGAAATAATGTTTCATTTACTAGTCTCATTACTACACCCCAACATTATTTTTTGGGATGTACATTTTTGTGTTCATTTATCTCATTTTGTTATAGCAAACACAATTTCCCTTAGAAGTACATTATCGAAACCTTTATGTTTTTTTTAATTTATAGCCCGCCTTTCCCAAGGTGGGTTACAACATGGTATATACATAATCGGGTTACAACATGGTATATACATAATCAAAACACATACGTAACAAAAATCACAGCATATACACAATAAAAAGGCAAACATCCATGAAATCTCATAGAATAGGTGGCCAGTACCTACATATAAATAAAAAATGCTTCAGCTCCTGTATTTCATCATACAAAAGAGATGTCTTTTTAACAATTTTTTGAAACTGCCTAAACCAGTGGTCTCAAACTCAAACCCTTTGTGGGGCCACATTTTGGATTTGTAGGTACTTGGAGGGCCGCAGAAAAAAATAGTTAATGTCTTATTAAAGAAATGACAATTTTGCATGAGGTAAAACTCTTTATTGTTTATAAAACTTTCCTTTAACAGTTAAAAGGAAATATATATAAACTATAAAGAGTTTTACCTTATGCAAAATTTAAAGTTTAATATCTTTTCTTTCTCAAAACTGACACATTTCAATAACTATATTGAAAATAAAATCATTTTCCCTACCTTTGTTGGCTGGTAACTTTATTTTTCTGTGCTTTTAATTATGTTTCCAGGGCCTTCTTGTCCTTTGACTGTTTTTCTCTCCGTCTTCACTTTCTGCCTTGCATCCATCTTTGGCATTAACTTAATATTCAATTTTTCTGCTTTATTTTCAAAATCTGCGTTTCCATGTCTTACCTTCCCTTCCTATCTCGCTCTTCTTTCGTCCTTCCTTTCTCTCCCTCCCTCCTTCCTTCCTTTCCCTGGTCTGGCATCTGTCTCCTTCCCTCCCCCATGCCCTGGCATCTCTCCCTCCCCCTCTATGGTCTGATATCTCCTTTCTTTCCCTCCCTCCCATGAACTTGTTCCTCTCCTCTCCCTTGTCTTCCTTCCTTCCCTCTCTTTCCCCAATTGGGTGCTGCAGCAACAGAAGCAGCATTTCCCTTCCCCCTTTCCTGTGCAGTAGAAGCATTTCTCTTCCCCTTTCCCTTCCCCTCCCTTTCCTTATGCAGCAGCAGCAGAAGCAGCATTTCCCTCCCCCCTTTCCTGTGCAGGAGAGGCATTTCTTTTCCCCCTTCCCTCCCTCTCCGTTTCCCTGTGCAGCAGCAGCAGCAGCATTTCCCTAGGGTCCTCCTTTCATATGCAGCAGAGCATTTTTCTTTCCCCTCCCCTTCCGTTCCCTTCCTTGTGGAGCAGCAGCGTGTCTGGCCGGCTCCTAGTCGATCATTCCGTTCAAAGCCGCGGGTGGCGGCTCCTTGCGAGATCCACGCCTGCGTCAGAAGCCTCGCTGATGTTGTGACATCAGCGAGGCTTCCGATGCAGGAGTAGATAGCACAAGGAGCCGCCACCTGCGGCTTTGAACGGATCGATCGACTGAGCCGGCCAGACACCCTGCTGCTCCACAAGGGAAGGGGGAAGAGAAATGCTGGTGTGGATGGCACAAGGAGCCACCGGCGGCCGCAGCTTTACAGTTGATCATCGCGTCCAGACCATGGACCGCAAAATAGCACCTGGAGAACCACATGCGGCCTGCAGGCCGCGTGTTTGAGACCACTGGCCTAAACTTATCTGATGCAGAGGTTTAAAGGTGGATATATTCTGGGAGGTCCTTCTGAGTCTACATGCATTGCCATATTTTATAACAGCTAATGCGTATACAGAACGGGCTTGATACTGAGCCGAGAGGTAGCCAGGTTGCCTCCCATGGTCAGCAACAATTCCAGATATTCAGTGCCAGGGTTGCCAGCAAAGGTCAGCGGCAGCAAGGGTCAGAAGCATGGGGGATGTGCTCCTGCTTCTGAAGACCCCTGCTGAACCACCAGGAACAAAAATAGGACCAGGGGGCCTACTTGGACATTGGGGGGAGATGGGGGGACTTGACAGGGGGGTTTGTTGTCATACGATGGGGGGAGGGCAAAGGGGGACATTGCCGGGGGAATTGGGAGGAAGGCATGGTCAGGGCTGTCAGGAATAGAGTTTGGGGTTTTTTTTTTTTAGTTATGTGGGTGCTGGCCCAATATTCAGTATCAGCATCTGTATAAGTTGGGGCTCCTCCCTAGTGCTGCCCCAGCACTGCCCTTGACCTGCCCACTTTTTAATCAGATGGTCTGAAAGAATATTCAGTGGCACTCTCCTGTTAACCGCCACCGAATATCCCCACTTAGGCAGTGGGAAGCAATTTAAGTGGGCAGGAGGGCTTCCTGCCCATTTAAATCATTTTTAATATTTGCCCCCATATCATCTAGACAGTAAGTTGTGCTTTTTTATAAAATCTCTATTTATACAGTTTGTACTGTATATTCTGCTTGATATGTATAGATCCTTTATGAGACAGTGTGATTTTTAAAGTGATTATATCGACAGACTAGCGAGGAATCTTCAATTATCTCCTAGTAGAACCTGTGTTTTGTTAATTTCTGAAAATTTGATGACTCCTGATGCAGGCTGTAGCTGAAACTTAGTCATCAGGTTGTCTTCAGTAAACTGGCTCTCTTTTCAATGAGACTCAACATGTGATTCTTCTGTCTGTTAAGCACATAAGCACATAAGCATTGTCTCTGCCGAGTCAGACCATAGGTCCATCATGCCCAGCAGTCCGCTCCCGCGGCGGCACCCCCCCCCAGGTCAATGACCTGTAGTGATCTATTACTCAAGAGCATTTTGTCTTGTATAGTAACCCTCTAATTGTACCCCTGGATTCCCTTACCCTTCAGGAATTCCTTACCCTTACCCTTCAGAATCCCTTTTTGAAACCCAAAACCGTACTCTGCTCAACCTCCCCCTCTGGAAGCGCATTCCAGGTGTCCACCACCCTCTGGGTGAAGAAGAACTTCCTATCATTTGTTCTGAACCTATCTCCCTTCAATTTTTTTGAGTGCCCTCTAGTTTTTGTTGCCCCCGCCAGTCTGAAGAATCTGTCTCTCTCTACCTTCACTATACCCTTCATGATCTTATAAGTTTCAATCATATCCCCTCTAAGTCTCCGCTTTTCCAGGGAAAAGAGCCCCAGCTTCTCCAGCCCTTACTTCTTTGACCTCCTTCCACTATTATTGTCATTGGATGTTTATTATCAAGGTACTTCTCCTCTTTTTGTTCATAACTACCCAGTTGGATCTGGAATTTTTGAGGCATGTTTGAGAAGGGAATTGTGCTTTCATTTCTGGAGTTCAAGAACACCTCCCTTTGCAAAACAGTTAAATTCTAGAGTAGTGTTTCTTAAACCTGACCTGTCACCTCTGTTATATGCAAATCTGCCTCAAGCATATTCATTAGGGATATCTTGAAAACCCAACTAGCTGGGGGATCCCCCAGGACAAGTTTAAGAACTACTGTTACATAGAAACATGATGACAGATAAAGGCAATTGGCCCATCGAGTCTGCCCATCCCCAGTCACCATTATCTTTTTCTCTCTCCGAGAGATCTCACGTGCCTATCCCAGGCCCTTTTGAATTTAGACACAGTCTGTGCCTCCACCACCTCTTCTGGGAGACTATTCCATGCATCTACCACCCTTTCTGTAAAAAAAGTATTTCCTTAGATTACTTCAGAGCCTATCACCTCTTAACTTAATCCTATGCCCTCTCATTGCAGAGTTTCCTTTCAAATGAAAGAGACTCGACTCATGCGCATTTACATTACAAAGGTATTTTTTTTTTTTTTCGTGTAAATTTTTTTCTTTTATTAAGAAAAGAAGAATACAAAGAAGGAAACCACAATCTGAATACAAAGAACCAGAAACAAAGCAAAACACAAGACAAAAGGGTCTACCGCGTTGTTTCTGCGCGGAGACAAAAGATACTCATCAAAAGCCAAGAACAACCCACCCCCCCAACCCCCCCCACCCCCCCAACCCCCCCCACCCACCCCTCACCCCCCCCAAACACTCCAGTGTCAGAAATTATTTCAGAAGAGCACTTCGGGCACCCGGAGACAAATTGTCCCAGACCGGAGCCCAAATCGCTCGGAATTTCCTCCATTGACCAGGGCCACTTTTCATAGTATCCAAATATTCAAACTTCAACAAAGTAAACAGTTCATTTTTCCACATGGTGAGAGTAGGCACCTCAGCCTGCCTCCATAACAAGAGGATACATTTACGAGATAACAAAAAAGCCTTCTGCAGCAACAGGGAATTACCCCTAGAAAGTCCCAAAGAGGTAAAGTGATAAAAAAGAAAAACCTTCGCTCCAAGGGGAAGTCGTGTCTTTAAGATCGCCTGTAGATGAAGCCCAACAAAAGACCAGAAGGTTTGTATTCTGTCACAGGACCAAAACATATGAAACAAACCAGCAGGGGCAGAACGGCATTTAGGGCATTCAGCATGAGTAGCAATACCAGCCACCAAGGCCTTATATGGGGAAATGTAAAGTCTCAACAAGAATTTATAGTGCTGTTCCTGCAACACCACCGAGCATGTCAGTCTCGGAAGATGTCGCATGAGGAGACGCAAATCCTCACCAGTGATCTGCTCTGAAGAGGCAAGGTCCAGATTCCAAACAACAAAGGTATTTAAACATCTCTATCATATCTCCCCTCTCCCTTCTTTTCTCCAAAGTTCTGGAGGATAGCTCCCTAATCATCACCATGTGAACATGCAGACTTTCAAAATCCAACACAGGTATTTGCCAGACCCACTTTACCTTAAAGAGATCAGTGGTAGGATAAAGTAACTTACCCCAACCTTCTTTCCCCACAGCTGTAGTAATACAAGTTATATCCCCCCTCCCCCCCCCCCTCCCACTGTCTGTGGACATTTCAGTATCGAACCACATGTGCATTTGTTTCATAATAAAGATTAACTGTAGCTGGAATAATTAACAATTCATTCTTCTACATGCTTTTTCGTGTATAGATTGGTGCTGACAACCCTAACTTGCAGAAAATCATTGATGCGTTGGATTCTATTAAAACGAAGGTGAGTATTATGATTATTCCTTAAGCTTGTGAAAGTGTGGAATTGTCAGAGCAAAGAGTCATTAAGGGCTAGATTCACTAAGGGCACGGATAGGATCTGATCCATGAAGGATCCGATCCAATCTGTGTCCGGGGGGGGAACTGATTCATGAATTGCCCTCATGCAAATGAAGGAGATTGGAATCACGCCCCCAACCGAGCACCCGGATCGTTCTGTAGCGATCCCAACACATGCACAGACCATCTGTAGATGGTCTGCGCATGCGTCGAAGAGCAGCGACTTTTTTTAAACTTTAGTCCAGCGAGCCCGTGTTTTTAACCCGCAGGTTAAAACCACGGGCTCGCACTGCGGGGGAAGGCCAGGGCAGCGCTTGGGGCAGAGAGCAGGAGAGTCAGGGGCAGAGCAGTCCGGCAGGAGCAAATTGACAGAGAGTCGGGGCAGGGAGCAGGAGAGGAAATTCGGGACAGAGCAGGCTGGCAGGAGAAAATTGCAGCAGAGAGCAGAAGAGTCGGAGTAGACAGCAGGCAGAAAGCAGGAGATGGCAGTCGGAAAGCAGTGAACGACTGGTCCCCAGTAGTCGCTTGTTTGTGATCGGCCAGCCCAGTCGGTGTTGCAGGGTTTTTGTTAGTGAATCACTGCCTGCCTACATTTCAATGCCGTTCCCCCTCATTTGAATGCACAGATCGGAAGATAATCGGGACAGAAGTTAGTGAATCAGGTCATAGGGAAATCGGGCCGCAAAGGGGGTCACAAACTGATTGGTACACGATTGGTTTGCTTAGTGAATCTAGCCCTGAGTCTTTGGCCCATCTTCAGATATCTTAAAGTTGAAGTGCTAGGGTCCTGTTCCAAATTTAAAAGCTTTAGCATGGGTATCACTGCAGTTAGGTTAAGATGATCTTTGATTTGTAAGAAGGGGGAGGAAGGTCATGGATATAATATAGCGCTTTTTTGTGGTACAATCAAAATGGTTTAAATTTTATCCCATACAGGTACTTTCTCTGTCCCTAGTGGGCTCTAGTGCTGTCCAATTCTCAATTCAAGTCGATTCCTTTTTTTTTTTTAAACAGACTTACAGATTCAGGCCGCACAGCTGGTGGGATCAGGACCAGCACCATTTCCCTCATGCACATCTCTCTCTCGTTCTGTCACTGCTGCTGCTTTCCCGCAAACTGAAACAGATGGGCTGTGGGACCTTCCCGTGTGTACTCTTGGCTGCCAGTCTGCCCTCTCCAACGTCACTTCTTCTTTCGGGGCAGAGCTGACAGCCGTGGATATGTATGGGAAGGTCCCACAGCTGGTCTGTTTGAGTTTGCCGCTGCTGCTTCTTCTTCAGAAAATCAGCGGTGGGAGTGCTATGGGGCAGTTGCCAGTGGATGTGGGGTGGGGGGAGAGAGAGAGGCACCATGTACATCCATTAGTGTTATAGAAATAATTAGTAGATTTAGGAGGCAGGAAAGACCCTTGCTGAGCAGGTTGGGAGGCAGTGGCACTTTTCCAGACAGTGCTGCTGAATACACCCTCTGTCCGCTACAGCAGAGTTTCTCAACTTGGTCCTGGAGTACCCCCTTGCCAGTCAGGTTTTCAGGGTAACCACAATGAATATGCATAAACGTGATTTGCATGCCCTGCCTCTGATATATGCTAGTTTCTTTCATGCATATTCATTGTGGATCTCCTAAAAACCTGACTGGCAAGGGGGCACTCCAGGACCGAGCTGAGAAACGCTGCACTACAGCACTCCCTGGCTAGTGCCAGGGAAGTCCAGTGGTGGTGTCTGGCTAGAGCCAGCAGTTATGTGGCCACCAGTGATATTTAATATTGCTACCCACATAGCTAGCCGAGCGCAGGCGGACACTTTTCATGGTCAGCTCTGCAATTAAGACACTGAATATTGGCTGTATTCATTACCAGGGCCCTGATATGACCCAGCACTGAATATATGGGTTTATTTTAGCTGGCGGCAGTCAATGTTTGAAAAGCTGCTGTTCATCATTGGCTGGATATTGACCCAATGGTCAATGCAGACCTGAATGTGCTGATCTGGATTTTTACAACATATTATATAGAAAGGAAAGTTACGGTACTTATAGTAATCATAAATGCTGGGTTCCCTGAAAGAGTTTTGTCTTGAGTACAGAACAGGAGAAATTCTTTTGAAACATATCCCTCATTGTTAACCAGATTTGAAATAAATCATTTTCTTTTATTATCTAGTAATTATAAATATTATTTCATTAGTAAGACTGAAAGCATTATATTTACCACATTATCAGACATGGAGATAAATATTTATATATTTTTTTTCAAGGGTAAAAAAGCTCAATTTACTGATTTTGACCCGTCTACCCTGTTTCCGGCATCCCACGATTACTGGACTTATCATGGCTCCCAAACTCATCCTCCCTGTCATGAATCCGTTACATGGATTATCTTCAAAGATCCTGTTCCTGTGAGCTCCCAGCAGGTACTGTGTAGTTACTATTTCAAATCTTCCATGACTTTGCTGTCCTGGCTAGAAAAAAACCAGGAATTTCTGGGATACTAATGTGCCTCTAAAACAGGTTAGAACAACATGCCAACTGAAATATACTGTAAATCTGTTAAGAATCTGTAAAAATTTCCAAATAAATTACTATATACTGTACTACTAGGTCAAAGTTCAGGTGAAATTAATATGTGACTGGGAGATTCAAGGATTTCCCCTCATTTAAGCTGCAGTTATACCCCTGGGCAGCAGGGGACGGTAGACAAATCTGGGTGAACTACCTGTCCCAGAATGCACTGAACTTTGGAGCTCAGTGCTGAAACCCAGTAAGAAAGTAATATAGCCCTGCTGAGTCAGAGGGACTCAGGCAGGGAGAAAGATATATGCCTAGCTCAGAGTTACTGAAGGGAGGTCCCTGAGAGAGGAGGTCCTAAAGGAAGAGACTCCCCTGAGAGAAAGAACTTTTCCTTAACAAAGCGCTGAGAGAAGACCTGGGAAAGAATAGAGTGAGAGACTGTCAATTTGAGACAGATATTACTCCTGGAGGAATTGTATGCAAAAAAAAAATGTCAAAATTCTGTGCATCAAAAAACCAAAAGAAAAACAGACAGTGGAAAGCAATGATCTTGATGAGGCGTTTATTATTTTGAAATAAAGGTAGTAGTACTAAAAGAATAAGAATAATGTCCACTTGATGAATAATTGACGTGTGGTGTAATACGGACCCTACACGGTCCTTGTTTCGGCAAAAAGCCTTCTTCAGGGGTCCAAGTCAGTATTCACTCATTGGTATTAAATAAATAAATAAAACCTTGTCCGTGGAGACACTGGAATGAATTAAAGCACTTCTGCGAAGCAGCAGTGAAAAAAAAGTGCTTTATACCAATGAGTGAATGCTGACTTGGACCCCTGAAGAAGGCTTTTTGCCAATACAAGGACCGTGTAGGGTCCGTATTACACCACACGTCAGTTATTCATCAAGGGGACATTATTCTTATTCTTTTTGTACTTCTACCTTTATTTTGTCATAATAAACGCCTCATCAAGTCATTGCTTTCCACAGTCTATTTTTCTTTTGTTTTTTGGAACTGTGGAACATTTGGGCTTTTTGCTTTGTAAAATTCTGTGCACAAAATTAGAAAATTCTACAAATTCATTTGTCAACATTTAAATAATATTTTTCTAATTATATCCATATTCCTAGAACCAAATGGGTTACAAGATCTGAGGCAATATGGCTTTACTAAAGGTAAATCATGCCAAACAAATCTGATTGAATTCTTTGACTGGGTGACCAGAGAATTGGATCAAGGTTGTGTGCTAGATGCAATTTACTTATATTTCTGCAAAGCCTTTGACATGTTTCCACACAAGAGGCTCTTGAATAAACTTCATAGGCAGAATTTAGGACCCCAGTTGGTTAGCTGGATTAGAAACTGGTTAGCGAACAGAAGCCAGAGTGTGGTAGTTAATGGAATTCACTCGGAGGAAGGAAAGGTGAATAGTGGAGTACCACAAGGATCGGAGTTGAGGCTGATTCTGTTCAATACGTTTGTGAGAGACATTGCTGAAGGGTTAGAAGGTAAGGTTTGCCTTTTTGCGGATGATACCAAGATTTGTAACAGAGTAGATACCCCGGAGGGAGTGGAAAACATGAAAAGAGATCGGTATAAGTTAGAAGAATGGTCTAATGCAGTGGTTCCCAACCCTGTCCTGGAGGACCACCAGCCAGTCAAGTTTTTGGGATTGCCCTAATGAATATGCATGAGAGAGATTTGCATATAATGGAGGTGACAGGCATGCAAATCTGCTCCCTGCATATTCATTAGAGCTATCCCGAAAACCTGACTGGCTGGTGGTCCTCCAGGACAGGGTTGGGAACCACTGGTCTAATGTTTGGCAACTAAAATTAAATGTGAAGAAGTGCAGAGTGATACACTTGGGGAGTAGAAATCCGAGGGAACCTTATGTGCTGAGAGGTGAGAGGCTGATATGAGGAGAGGGACCTTGGGGTGAGAGTGTTTGAGGAATGAATCTGAAGGCAACGAAACAGTGTGACACGGCAGTGGCTGTAGCCAGAAGGATACTGGGCTATATAGAAAGAGGTATAGCTAGCAGGAGGTGTTGATGCCCCTGTACAGGTCATTGGTGAGGCCCTACCTGGAGTCACAGGGGCAGTCCTCAGGCAGGGAGGAGAATCAGTTTAGGGAGGTTCAGGGAGGGATCAGTTCAGGGAGGTCCCTGAGAGAGAAGAGAACTCTTGATTTTTCCCTAGACATCAGCTGAGGGCAGAGATGTTGGAAAAGGACTGATGGCTGTACTGCTTGGCTGAGGTAAGCCAAGCTAACTTTCTGTAAAGTGTGAGGCAAACTAAAAAGAATAAAAACTGTTTGTTCATATGAGACTATCTTGTTTCCTAACCTTTCCCCTCCAGCACATGTGCTTCCGTATCACAGGGGTATTTTATACCACATTCACATTCATAACATATGCTAGGAGTTCAAATCCTCTAAATCTCAGTGGAGGAGGGAAGATATCATAGAGTATAATGTAATAATACTATTAGATTATTAGTTCAATAAGATTTGATAATGAACTTGACTACAATATTGTATACTGAACGAAGAGTGTACAGAATAGGGGAGAAGGATACATGTGGGATAATCACATGTTTTGACAAATTAGACTGGCCAATTTGGCTTTTTCCAGAACTTATTTTAGAAAAGTAAAGCATGCAGTGGCCAGCTTCTACACAACACCAGTAATCAAGAAAAATTTTGCTTAAAATTAAGTAACATAATGCAAACAATTTTTTCTCTCTTTTTTTTTTGTAGCTGGCTAAATTTCGTAGTATCCGGGCTTCTGGTGCAAGAGAAAAGGCCCATCCAATCCTGAGTAATCATCGTCCAACCCAACCTTCAAAGGGCAGAAAAGTGAAAGCTTCATTCCATTAACATGACGAAATAGAGAATGGAAGGAAGTATCTGAATCCACAATGATGAACAAAAAGTCAATGCAATCAGGCATACATTTACAAAAGAAACTTTTATTCTTTTGCAAGATTGTTTCAAATATTAATCAGAGATATGTATTTGTCTGATATTGTTTCATATAGTTTCTGATCTGAAGTGACATTTCAACATGAGCTATACTCAAACCAGTGTGGGTCAGGAATAGTGCTGCCCCATTCAGGGAAAAATTTTTTTGATTCGATTTGATTTGGCCCAATGAATTGATTTTTAGATTTGATTCAATTCACTTTTCCTGCCCATTAGGGCGGGGTTTTTTGGGTTTGTTTGTTTTTTTCAAACATCCTGCCAGGTTTATTTTGTAGCCTTTTCACCCACCCCACTCCTTCCCTTTCCAACCTCACGCCAGTGCTGTGGTGTAAACAAAATAAGCAAAAAAGACTTTTGCTCTCTCTGTTAGGTCCTAGCTCATGCCTGCTGTCTAACATCAGCAGCTCTGACAGGATACACATTTTAAATCCGACATATTATAATCACAAAATAGAAAATAAAATTATTTTTTTTCTACCTTTTGTTGTCTAGTCAATTTATTATTCAAATCATGTTGGTATCAGGTTTAAGTTTCTGTTTATCTTCTGTTAACTTGCTCACCAGGGTCTCCTGCCCATTTGACATTTTCATCTTTCTCTGTACCTTTACTTCTACTGCATTATCCAATATTTCTGTTTCTTTCCCACTGTCTACCATCTCTCTCCCTGCCTTGTGTCCTGGATCAAGACTCTCCACTCCTCCCCCCCCCCATGCACCATCTCTCTCTTCTTCCCCTCCATTATCATGTGCAACATTTATTTCTCTCCCTGTGCACCATCTCTTCCTGCCCTCCACCCTATGTCCAACATTTCTCTCTATCTCTTTTCCATGCATGTCCCCCTACCCTCCATCAAATATAGGATTTCTCTCTCACCCCTTTCTTCCTCTTTGTTGCATCTCTCCCTTCCTCTCCTTCACTCCATGTCCAACAATTCTTCCTCTCTCTTCTTTCCTCCATGCACATCAGATTTCTATCCCTTCTATCCCCCTGTGCAATAGCTTTCCATCCCTCCCTCCCATCCCCCTGTGCAGTAGTTTTCCCTCCCTCCTATCCCCTTGTGTAGCACCTCCCTCCCGACCCCCTCCACCATGAGTTCTGACATAGAGGTCTCCCAAAGCAGCAGTGGCGGTGGCTGGCAGGAAGAGGGAATGCTCTGAACAGGCTGCTTCTGGCCTGCCCCACTAGTCATCAATGACACGGCAGAGGGAAGTTCCTGGCGGGACAGGCCAGGAGCAGACTGTTCCGAGCACTGTCTCTTCCCGCCAGCTACCGCTGCTGCTGCTGCTCTAAGAGACCCAGAGGTGTTAGGAATCACCGAATCGGTGAGTCTGCTTTTTTTTTTTTTTTTTAGAAAACAAATCAATTCAAATTGATTCACCGATGTGAATCAGCAAACGGGGCAGCACTAGTCAGGAGGCACTTGTTTTCCAGGAGGAGCATTTCTGCCTCTTGAGACTCTGGTTTTAGGTAACCCATTCATAGTATGGTATTTTGTATCTCTGGCAATTAGTTCCTGTTTCCGGATTGGCCCAGCAGGGAACAGCCCAGAGCAGGCTTGAGTATTTCTGTTCTGTGTCTGAGCTTGTTCCTTGTTGGTTCATTATTCTTATTGTGCTTTCTTAGGGGAGCCCTGCATTTGATTCCTTGCTTCCTGAAGCCTTAGATTTCCAGCTTCTTGTCAAAGTCTTTACTATCAGTAATCTTTGTTTACACTTCTAAGAGGTACAGTGACATTAAAACTCATCTTGAAAAATCTTAATTCTCACTTTGTTCTTGTCTAATGTTCATACCTTGAAAATCCCTAACTACTAGCTGTCTGTGTAGGGATTCTGGATAGATTGACTCAGTCACCTAAATAATAAAAAAAAAAGCCAAAAGGACTCAGTTAAATATAAATGTTTACAGCAGTTTAAACAGAGCTGCCAAATTATCCAGTTCAAAACAAAGAGTTTTTAGCCAGTCCCGGTTTTTACCTTACATCCCAGAGCAATATGGGATTTGTTGCTTCTGATTCAACCCATTGAAATTTGTGCTGCAGGTCCCCATAATGTGTGAGGATGAGGTTGTCAGAAATCAAATACTGCCTCCAGTCTCCCTGCTCTAAAGATTTGTCTTCTACGATGTTCCTAGACCTGTAAGTTCTATGGTTACCATTTGGCTCGAGTCATTGAGTTATTGGGTGAATAAAGTGAACTGAACATTGGATGAGTAACAATTTGTGGTCATCAGTCTGATTTGGACAATTCCACTCTTTATTTTATGTATTTGAGTTTATGGATTTGTTTCTCCTGTTGTATTCATTGTTTAGAAGACAAACATCATACCAGAAACCCCAAATTTTAGAAATTAGAAAAAGGTCCATTCATATGAGAGTTCTGTGAAGGTGTGTGTTTTATTTTTAATTGCACTGCCAGTTATCCCCAGTGGCCATCCTCGGAGTGCTAATCTATGATTAGTCCTGGGTAATGTTAATCTGAGTGGCTGCTAATAATTTTAACTTATACCATTCACTCTCTCTGTACAAAGCTTATGTTAATAAGGTGTGCTATCACACATGTTATTTTTCCACAGGTTCCATTATATGCAACTAGTCTTTAAGCCCGTTACATTAACGGGTGCTAGAGATTCCTCTTCCTGTATAAAGTTGCTTTTTTTTTTGGGGGGGGGGTCATTTTAGACTTCCTCCCCCTCCCTTTCCCCTTCCCGTCCCACCTTTCGCTTTTTCAACCCCCTTGCATTTCCCTTTGCACGGTCTCCCTCGTGCTGTGATCTTGCTTCATCCGCTCCTTCTCCTGCGCGGGCCACCGGAGCAGAGAAGACGGGGCGGAGGGGGCTGCCGGCCGAGGCCGGCGGAGAGGAGCTAGGCGGCTGGAGGAGCAGCAGCAGCCACTGCCGATCGCAGCCTCCGTCCCGCCTTCGCCTACCTGGATTTGCTTTTATTCTTATAGTTTTCTTCACCGATCCTTTTGTTTCTTGCATTGCATTGGGAAGGTGGAGAGCGGCCTGCAAGGTTCGCTACAGCAGCTGGCGAACCTCAGCAGGCCACTTTGAAGAGGACCGGCAGCGGGAGGGAGGCACACGCACCTCCAGCTAGCACAGGTACCGTGAGGACTGGCACAGAAGCACACCTCACGCCACCAGGACTCAAGACTTTTGACAGCGCATGCGCGCTCTAGGGTTTTATTATTATAGATGGGATCTACTTATCACAGGGATGTGTTAATGGTGTTAGCTTGCGGTAATGTAGCAGTGTATATGTTAGTAACTCTAGCTGTTCTCAGGCCTTCCATTTGTACACCCATTGTTGACTGCTAGGAACATCCACTTCAGAAGACACTGCTCATGCACTATGTCACAAAAAGCCAAGCTTAACTATAGTATAGTACGGTGGTCTCAAACTCGTGGCCCAAGGGCCACATGTAGCCCCGCCAGGTATTGTTTGGAGGCCCTCGGTATGTTTATCATAATCACAAAAGTAAAATAAAACAGTTTCTTGATCATATGTCTCTTTAGCTATAAATTACAATATTATTATTAGGACTTGGCCAAAAGGAAAGATTTATAAACTATAAAGAGTTTTACTTCATGCAAAATTATCATTTCTTTAATAAGACATTAACTATTTTTTTCTGAGGCCCTCCAAGTACCTACAAATCCAAAATGTGGCCCTGCAAAAGGTTTGAGTTTGAGACCACTGGTATAGTACTAGCAAATATTACAGTTTATAGTCTTTGACCAGTTTTTGGAACAATTATGTATGTCTCTACTAGTGAAATTCATGACATTCGGTATTATGGTTATAGTTATAACATGGTTCATTTACTTATATTTCACCTTTCTCTAGGCAAAGTATAAATTCACTCACACAGTCTACAGCATATATAACAATCAAAATAAAGCAAACATACAAAGAGTAAAATTTACAAAACCCCACAATATTGTACATTTAAATATAAAATTTGGAATAAAACATGTACAAACAACAGATCTCCATAAAACATTCTGAGGAAATTCTCTAACCGGTGCCTAAACCTAGATGCCAGTAGACGCCCTACCACACCTAAGTTAATTAGCAAACACCATTTTGAAATGGCAAATAGCTTTACATTTTTAAGTCATCAGAATTGCACCTCTGGAGTTGCCTACTGGCGCCTAATGTCACTATGGACGTGGTTAATGCCAGAAGTGGCATTAGGCTCCGTAAAGTGCCTGCATAAGCACAATTCACCACAAAGATAGGTGCCGGAAACGTAGGCCTAGACAACCCTGGCCTCCTTTTCCAATGCCTATCTTTCTCGGAGGTGCAATTCTCTATATGGCACTATCACGTGATTGACATGTGATTGGTGGCTGCTTTGTATGTGGCCACTTGTATCGGCACCATATAGAGAATCTGGGCCTCTGTGCTGCCATATTAAGGCTAGCCCTCCTTATAAGTCCATGTGAACCCCATAAGCCAGATGAAAGAAACGACTCTTAAGTTGTTTCTTAAATTAAGAAGTGTCAGATTGTTTTTTAATCTCAACCAGCAATTTTATATGGATTCTATTCTGTAACAGACAGTAGACTTCTGCACTATAATTTAATTTAATTTAATTTAATAATAGCATAGCTTATATGCTTAGGTGCAATCAGCTATGTGCAATAGAGCTAGTATAAATGCTCAGGCCTAGATTTGGGAGAAATATGCCTAACTTATTGTATTATATAAGTTATGCATGTAAGTGTGAGTCCCGCCCACACTCTGCCCAAACTCCTCCCATGTGAACACCCACCTGTAAAATACACACTATTGAAGAAATGAATATATTTGCAGAATAGTGTATAGCCAGATTTTTAGTATTTGCATATGTATGTGCATACATATGCACATATATGTCAACATTCTAGACATTTGCATATGTATTTGCTGCCTAATTGTTAGTGCCTTCAGTACATTTATAGGGCGTATCATATATTCTCATGTTATTTCTTGTTCTATACTTCTTTTGATTTAATCTGCGCTTTCTAGCCCTGGACAATGGTACTTTCAAAAGAACCAAGAGAAAGCTAACAAAAGCCAGAACACTCCTCTGCAACCTCAAAACGAACGTGATTGTGTTTTTCAAATCAGTTGGAGCTCTGGTAGGGGTTGGGGTTGCCTCAGTGGAAGAAGGCTCTCACATGCCGGTTCCTTAGAGGCTGAGGTGGACGACAGTTGGACAGCAAGCAGCAGGCCGGCTCGCCCTTAGCAGAACACAAGAGACTGCGGAATGTAGCAAGCTGTCGATAAAAACAGAAATTCAGTACGAGTATCATGGAAACCTTTAACTGAATTCAACAGCATAACAAAACCGTTAGGTAGATATCACTTTTAAACCAACAGGATATTATCTTTATGCTTTTTGCTATGGTGCATCTTGCTGGCATCTTAGTAAACAGTAAAACTGTGGATACATAAAGCCCCTGATTATATATATATATATATATACTAGTGTTTAAGCCCGTTGCATTAACGGGTGCTAGAATAGATTAGTCTTATCCAGTATGGCTATTCTTCTTATGTCTTACCCCCTCTATTCAGGCTCCCATTTCCCCTTTTACCTTCCCTATTTCCACCTTTTTTCACCAATTTAAAATCTGTCCCCTTTCTCTGTCCTTCACCTCCATAGAACTCCCTCTTCATTTCCCCTTCACTTATTCTTCCAGCTCCTATCTTCAGCCCCTTTCTCTCATATGCCCCCTTTTATAGCCCTCTTCTCCCATCTCCTCTTCATCCCCAGCTCCCTTCTCTCACACATTCCTTTATAGCCCCCAAACCCAATCCCCTTCTCATACCTACTCTTCCAGCCCTCAGTTCTAGGCCCAGTCTCAGAGGAGCCTCCGCCGCATCTTTGAACTTGCAATACATTAAGGGAGCAGTGGTGCGCGAGTGTGTTCTTACAGGGAATGATGGCGGCGGCGGCTATTAGAAGAGGAAAAAGTTGCTGAGTAGGTAATATCTGTACCTGTTAACAGCAGCAGGGCTCGCTCAGTCTCTCGCCCCAGCATGATCTGTTTGAGCTTCAGCACGGACCTAACAGGCCGAGCCCCCAGCAGTGTAACTTCCTGGTGGCACCTCTCACGATCGCCGCCTTCTCCGACGCAGGAGCGGCTCGTGAGAGGAGCCGCTGCAGCGTCCTTGAAGTTTTAAAAAAAAACTTCGGCTCAGCTCCGTGCTCGGCCGCCGCGGCCTGCAGCCACCGCAGCCTACAGCCGCCGACAGCCGCCACGGCCGACATCGCCTCTCTCGCCTTAACCGCAGCCGGCAATGCTGGTGGGGATGGAGGGTTTTGTAAGGTTCAGCGACGGCGGTGGTGCTGTGGGGGTTTGAAAAGCCGTTGGTTGTGAAGTATGCCGCCTGCATACTTCATGGCCGATGGCTTTTCAAGACTTTAAAAACTTAGCTGCTCCTACTGTTTGCCATGGCGGGAGAGAGAGATTTGCGCGTATGCGCACTCCTACCTGAGATGCCCTACAGCTCACGGAAAACGGACGCACGCGATAGGGGTGCGCATGCGCGGCCTAGCGTTTTATTATATTAGATATATATATATATATAAAAGTACCCAAAACTGCACACAATGTTGGTCGCATTCCAAAAATTTACGCATGCAACTTAGTTGAATGACATGCTAACTAGTGCAGATAATTGACATTTTATCAAGTAATTATTGGCATTATTTAGAATCAAGGGTTATGCGTGTAAATCTAGGCCGGGGAACCTCGCTTATGTGTGAGTCAAAAAAGGGGGTGTAGAAATGGGTATGCAATGGGTGGATTGGAGTGTTCCTTGAGATTATACACACAATTAAAGAATTAAGGTCTCTGCACAGTTAGGCACAGGCATTTGTACCACATTTTCATGGTCGCAAATGGATGTGCCTAAATTTAGTCGCGATTCCCGGGCGTAAGCACTATTTTATAAACTGCACCCAACTTTAAGCATGGCTTATAGAATACACTTTATTTGGCACCAGTTTGCCATCTATAGAATTTAGCCCACAGTGCTTGTCATCACGGAAGGATGTCAATGCATTGTGCATTTTAAATTATTTTCAACAAGAAAGCATAGAGGGCCATTTTCAATAAGACATCCAAATCCAACTTTGGACATTTCCCATAAGACGTCCAAATATCGGGCAGAAGAAATGGCCATTTCTTTTTTCAAAAATGGCCCAGCTAGAGGTTTTGCCCAGCTAGATGTCTAATCTTTTTGCCAGAGGAGGTGGTTAAAACGATTAGTAGGTTTAAGAAAGGTTTGGACAAGTTCCTAGAGAAAAAGTCCATAGTCTGCTATTGAGACCGACTTGGGGAATGCCACTGCTTGCCCTGGATCTGTAGCATGCTTTCTGCCATGGAAACAAGAAACTGAGCTAGATGGACCATTGATCTGACCCAGTATGGCTGTTCTTATCAGGATTTGCCAGTGCCAGTATTAAAGTATTAAAGGGGCTCCTCTTGATACATCAAAACAGTTCTATTTCACTGTTTAGTGAGTAGTTGAATACGGAAATAATGACTTTTTTTGCATTTGAAACAGTGTGATTTTGAGCTGAATAAAGGGTACTAAAGTTGAAAACATGCTGTGTTTTTGCCTTCTTAGTCTGTGATAGAGAATGACATGGTGACAAGGTTTGTTCCCATCCCCGCCTTGTCCCCGCAGGCTCTGCCTCTACCTCTGCCCCATCCCCATGGACTCTGTCCCCCATCCACGCAGGATCTGTCTCTGTCCCCACCCTGTCCCCACGGGCTCTGTCTCCGTAGACTCTGTCCCCATTTCCACAAGCTTCAAACGCTATTTATTTTATATTTAAATCTTTTTATTAAAGTATAAAAAGGGACAATATTCTCCACAACTGTTTATAAATCACAAATAGAGCCTTCCATTTTGTTCTGGTTTTGGTGCAACCTTCCCAAAGATTCAGTTGCCTATGTTTTTACATCATCCGGAAAAGTAATTGAATTGTCCTTCAGATATGGATGTAGAAGAGAACCTAAACTGTGGAGGATGAACAGGAAAATAAGTGTCTATTAAATGCTGGAAATGTTCCTTGATGCCAGCAATGATGGATGAATCTGTTGCAGTAACAGTAAGATGCTTGAGCAGTTGGGCACATGATGGAAGGACGTTGCAGACAAGACTCTTGTTGCCACATCAAAGGCAGACAGAGCACAAATGATGCCATTTAACAGTAATTCATTTAAATCCAAAAGTTGTCTAGATGTTTTAAGTTTTTACATATTGATACTTGTCTCAAGTTTTTAGATAGTGACACAGGGACAAAGTTTGTCCCTGTCTCCAAGGACTGTGTCCCTGTCCCCCATCCCTGCCTCATCCCCATGGACTCTGTCCATGTCCCTGCAGGCCCTGTGCCCTTCCCCTCCCCATAGGCTTTATCCCCGTCCCTGTCCTGTAGTTAACTGTGGATACTCATCTCCATGTCATTTTCTAGTCTGTACCTGTTCAGAGCTGGCAGTTATAGGCTGCCTGAGGACAATCCAGATGACACTTTCAAGAAGTGGTGGAACTGTAAGGGAACCGTGATAGGTCCAGTAATCTAAAGACTCAGGAAACAGAGAGGAGGGATCGAAATTTGTGAAAGCAACTTGTGATCCCTGAAAAAGAAAGAGAATGGTTTTTATAAATTAGCAACCTTCCAAAAGCCAAACAAAATCATTGATGGGATAAACTCTGGGTCCTTTATGAATCACATATACACTAGACCCAATGTACAATGAGCTAAACTCATTTATTCCTATCCTTTTTCCAGCCATAACTGGGTGTTAAGGGATAGGCAATCACTGTCTACCACAATGCCTATGACCTTTTTCTTGGCAGAATACTGTAGAGATTTGCCTTCATTTTCTGCATCTCAAGTACCCTTGTGGTACCACATTCAGCTACTAGGAAACCCTAAGCTTGCTTAGTTTTCAAAACTTCAGGGTTGGCTTTTGCTGGAGAGAAGACATCATGGCAGTGATAATAATGAGCACTGTCAGGTGTTAACATGATTTGAGTAATAATACTGTTTTCCATTTTAGTACTTACAATGCGCTAGTTCAGCTCCAGTTCAGGAAGCCAGAAAAACCCTAAAACTGCCTCAGTAGTGGCTTTAATCCCATTGCTTAGAGATAAAGGATTGAGGCCATGAAAGAACTTAAAAAATATTTTATCTATCTCATGTCAGCAAAGTAGACAAATATGTTACTGTCTCTTACACACTGTCTTGCACACTCACGCTCTCTTTACCTTTGTTTTAATGACATCCAAAACATTAATAACTTTCTGCAGAGGAGAGTTGTGTTCACCAGCCTGCAAATGCAAGCAGACACGGCCACATGTCAGCTTTTTGATATTCTTTCTTCCAGCCCTTGAAGGCCACAAATAGGTCAGGTTTTCAAGATATTTGTAATGAATAAGCATGATACAGAGTTACAATCAGTCGAGGTAGTATGCAAGCAGTTCCTGATCTATTTGTGACCCTTAAGGACTCTCAGTAAATACTATTTATTTATGTCATTTGAAATGACAGCTCATCTCTAATAGCTATCAGAAAGTTAATGCACTTTAGAGGAAAATGAGCTTAGAAGTTCATTAGCCTTCTTATTTAAATAATTAACATGTGCTTAATTTGAATCATATAGCAGCAATATTCTTTTCTAGCGCACTATCAACCCTTGGCACAGAAAGCAGGAGATTGTGTAAGTCTAAGAGTCCCTGGGATGGGGGAGGTGGGGTGTAAGTGAAAGGAAAGAGATATTCTGTGCAGCTCCAGAATGATCCCCTTCCTCTCCGAACACTATTCCTGTTCCTCTACCTCACCCTTCCCAAAAAGTGGACCCTTTCTCCCAGGTCCCATATTAGAAAAGAAGGCCTATATTAGAAAAGAAGGCCTATCAAATGGCCTATCCATGCCTCACCTTCACAAGCACGCCTACTATAGCTAAGCCATCTGGTTGCTGTGCAGCGTCAACAAAACAGGGGTATTTTTCAGAATTCCAGTGAACCACATGCAACTGAAAAAGAAGACATGCTTACTGAAATTGAGCAAGGATACATGCACTTGCTCATAGAGTAATAGCCCCAAATTTCTGTACTTTTAGGGCAGGGGTAGGGAACTCTGGTCCTCGAGAGCCGTATTCCAGTCGGGTTTTCTGGATTTCCCCAATGAATATATATTGAAAGCAGTGCATGCAAATAGATCTCATGCATATTCATTGGGGAAATCCTGAAAACCTGACTGGAATACGGCTCTCGAGGACCGGAATTCCCTACCCCTGTTTTAGGGGGTACATTTATAAAAGAAACAGAAAAAGGCTTCAGTAAAATTATTTGGCTGCATACATGGGTAAAAGTGGGCCCATTGAATGGCATAGTAAGAGGGGGCAGTCTGCCCCAGACGCCATCATGGTGGGGGCGCTGGCATCCCTCCTCCTCTCCACCCCCACCTTCCCCGTACCTCTACTTGCTCACCGCCGCAAGCAACAATGGCAATATACTCCTCGCGACTGTGTCACTTCTGGGTGCCGCACATAGGAAGTGACATCAGAAGGAGAGCTGATGCGGCCGCGAGAAGCACATTGAAGCTGTTGTTTGCGGCGGTGAACAACTAGAGGTATGGAGAAGGGAAAGGGGGTGCAGGCATGGTGGTGGTGGAGCTGGAGAAGGAGGGGGGCAGAAACAAGGACATTTCAGGGATTTTGCACTATGGAGCACTAGAGAAATTCAAGCTGGTATGTGTTCATTGCTGCAGTACAGATTATGCAGAAAGTCTTACTTCTGCTGCAAATTCCAGTCCATCCACAGTGTGCTCGGAGCCGTAGTCATCGGTGGGGCCCCAGTGGAAGTGAAGCTGCCGTAGTCTATAGCTTCCTTTCAGTGGTCCAGCTCTCAACACTGTAAGCCAGTAAATCAAACATTATGAGGATCAAGTACATTTCTCCCTCCGTATTCACGGTTTCAGCAATCGCGGTTTCGATTATTCGAGGTTTTTAGCTTGCTGGCTCCTCCCCCCAAATTACATCAGCTTGCATAGAGAAATCGCTGATTCCAAGTGTTTACAAAGAAAATTGCTGATTCCCAGCACTTTCTTCACCGTGTTTTGCCTCTCAATCAGGAACAGGCCAGGTCTCCCATCATGTTATTCGTGGTTTCAAGATGGTTTTTAATAGAAAACAGCGAATAACAAATGAAAAAGTTATTTGCGGTTTTTCTGTATTCACGGGTCTGTTAATCCCCTATCACAGCGAATACGGAGGGAGACGTGTATAGCCTAGTGCTCCATTTAGCAACTGCCTGAGCCAATGGAAAGATGACACTATGCAGAGCGTCTTTCATAAATGTAAATTCAGAAACGGACAGATCCGATTCATTTCGGATAATACATTCATGTCCTCAGGAATAGGTTGAGCCAGTGCTTCCAAAAATCAGGACTGTCCTTGATATCCTTGAGTCATCTGGTAATGTTAACATTCATGAACCTATCTGGAAGACCCTCAGGCAGTGGGGTTTTCAGGGTATCCACAATGAATATGCATGAGATAGATCTGTATGCAGTGCTTCCACTTTGCATAGATTTTTCTCTTGCATATTCAGGAATGGTATTCTGAACCTGCAACTGGCTGGGGTACCCCATGACTGGTTTAGGAACCATTGGTATATATCATTTTTTCACATTACATTAGGCCTTAGAGGTTTTCTCCATTGTACATATAAAGCTTTAGTATTTATATTTAGCAAATGACTAAGGCAGGGGGGAGGTTATCAATAAGGGCTACTGTTAAGATATGTTATTTTGCTGTTAACCCCAATTATTAATAATCAAGTTTCATTACATATAATAAAACTGTGCTAAAGAATAGCATGTTAGTGATTAAATAATACATCTTAATGGAGCCCTTATTGATATCTTTCCCCTTAATGTGAAGAGTTTCAGTCTCTGGTGAACAAAGCTGATATTGTGATATCATAATCTCTCATTCAACCAATGCCTAAGAGCACGCCTCATCAGTGATGTCACAAAGGCTTGATTGCCTTTTATTTGGCTCACTTTTATTACATATAACAGTGATTTCAATTTCTAGAGACATTTCTTTATTCTTAAGGGGGAAGTTGTCAACATGGGCTAACGTTAAAATGTTTTAATTTACTATTAATTCCATTAGAAACTAGGGCCCTCTTTTACTAAGGGCTCCTTTTACTAAGGTGCGCTAGCGTTTTTAGTGCACACAGCAGATTAGTGCATGCTAACCCCGCGCCACGCGGATGGAACTA
Organism: Geotrypetes seraphini; assembly: GCF_902459505.1. NCBI lineage: Eukaryota > Metazoa > Chordata > Amphibia > Gymnophiona > Dermophiidae > Geotrypetes > Geotrypetes seraphini. Next base: position 85,633,580 of record NC_047085.1, read on the forward strand.
ACGCCAGCTCATTGCTGGCGTTAGCATCTAGTGCGCGCGGCATTGTAGCACGTGCTATTCTGCACGTTAATGCCCTAACGCAGCTTAGTAAAAGAAGCCCTAAGGTGCGCTAACTGATTAGTGCGCGCTAATCAATTTAGCGCACGCTAAACGCTAATGCGTGCATGTTAGTCTACGAATGCATTAGCATTTAGCGTGCGCTAATTTGATTAGTGTGTGCTAATTGGTTAGCGCACCTTAATAAAAGAGGGGGCAGGTCTCTGCCTAAAATGGGGTCTGTGCTATAATAGCATGAGTTAGTAGTAAAATACAGCAACCTGTCTTAATAGCCTATACTGATAATTTCCCCCCCACAAAAAAAAAAAAAAAAAAATTAGGACTTTCCAGACCTTTCCTGGTGAAACTGTAGTCATTTCGATTTTGAGGTTATTTATCCACAATGAATTTGCCTACAGAATATTTGCATACTTTGGAGATCAATTATATGTAAATCTTATATGCATATTCATTGTGGTTATCCTGAAAGCCTGAGTGGCTTTAGGGTTCCCAGAGCAGGTTTGAGAAGCCTTGTGTCCTGTGGTCAAGCCTAGCCTGAACTCCAACAACATATGTAAGAACACTGGAAAAGAAATTGAAAACATTATTTGGATATTTAGACCCAGAAAATGTCAGCAGGATCTTAAGGTGCTGTATAGCTGAATTTGTTTTTATTTTGCATTTCCTACTGCAGTACTCAAGTGGTATCATCTTCCAGAGGGAATTGGGGTTTATAATTAGGGCTTCTGATTTTGGGTTTTAACCAATAAACACTGATGTGAAAGGAAAAACCCCAATGCCAAAAAATGAAAATATGTGTTTTGGGGTAAACTCTAGAAAACCCCCACTTAGGCCTAGATTCTCAAAACTTAACATTGCCTTTAATGTGGTTGCCTAAGCCTGCTCCAGCTGGTTTTGGTGCATGTATTTTAGCGGTGAATTTTCAAAACGGCTTACCATAGTCTTTTTTGAACTGTTTTTAGTCCATATTTCATGTTACCTTTTAGTAATAAGTTTTTGTATTATTTTCAGACCTTTTGCAAGTTTCAAGTTTTATTGGGATTTGTTATCTACGCAATATCATATATTTCAATGCGTATAACAATTGTTTTTAAAATAACAATTAACAAATTGGGGAGGACAAAACAAGATAATATAGACAAATTTTGGCATTCTACTACAAACTGGTACAAAAGGCAAAAGGGGTGAACTACAAATTTTTTAAGAAAAGAAAAAGAAACATTTAAGGAAAAAGAAACACATATGGAAAGGTCATGGAAAACATATATGGTAGGATCTCAAATCCAAGATATAAAGTGAAATAAAGAGTATTTTGGCGACCTATACATAACACTCATTAAAAACTGGGATTTAATATTTGTAGGTAATATTTTCTATTTATTGAAAGCCACTGATGCAGCAATCTGGCAATAACATGGTCATATTAGGCAACACTGCTTGATACCTGAGAGTTTTAAAGAGTTATTAAAGACTGTTTTCTTGAAGGTCTGCTGTTCTTTTGTCTTCCATCATGGACATTGTAGACCATTTGGCTTGTTGCCTTTTGAGCCTAAATGCAAATGAAATGAAACTATTCTATAAAAAGTGCACACGAAAACGGTGGGCTCCGTCTCTGGCAGCGTTAAGACCCAGTTAAAAGCCCACCTCTTCGAGAGTGGCTTTCAACTCCTAACTCCTTTCACCTTGGGTTCTGCATCACCCAACCCTATATGTCATATCTGTCTGTCCAAGTTACACTGCAAGCTCTTCTGAGCAGGGACTGTCTATAAATGTCAAAACGTACAGTGCTGCATACGCCTTTCAGCGCTATATAAGGGATAAGTAGTAGTAGTAATAGTTGGAACATGTCCCTTCCATGTTAATGCCCTTTTTGCATTTGCATGCTGTTTCAAGAATAGGATTTGAGTTCCCATTAAGTGACTTGCCACCCAATCATTGCATATGACCATGCATAGAATATGCTTGTACTTGCACTCATAAAGTGTCTTATTAATGACTCAAAGTTGTCAAAATTGGCACTGATCTTGAAAAATGCTTAAAGGGTCATTAGTAAGACACTTTGGGCTCCTTTTACGAAGGTGCGCTAGCGTTTTTAGCGCACGCACCGGATTAGCGCGCGCTAAAGCATGCGCCAGCCGAAAAACTACCGCCTGCTCAAGAGGAGGCAGTAGCGCCTAGTGCATGCGGCGTTTTAGCGCGCACTGTTCCGTGCGTTAAGGCCCTAACATGCCTTCGTAAAAGGAGCCCTTCATGAATACAAGTACAAACATATTCTCTGCGTGGTCATACGCAATGATTGGGTGGCAAGTTCCTTAACGGGGACTCGTTTCCCAGGAACTTTGGCCCAAATTCTGTAACCGGCGCCTAAGGTTAGGCACCTATTTTGGAGGCGCCCAACTAGATAGGCGCCTATCTAAATTGATGAACAAGCTCAATTAAGCTTTTTAATCAGCAATAATTGAAACTTAGGTGCCTATCGAGAAAGAGTGTTTCTGCAATAAGGGACCTCTAAAAATTTAGGTGGTCTTAAAACAAAAAAATAGGAGCTATGCACATTAGGCGTGTGCGTGGCTATGTGTTAGGTGCCTTGTTGCAGAATTGCTGCTCTTAAGCGTGCTTAAGCGCTCATATAGCCGCCTAACTTTTAGTTGTGCCTAGAGCTGGCCTATTTATTGGGCACCTCCAAAACAGGTGCCGCTCAGCATGATTCATTAAACAGCACCCCATTTTTCTTGAATTGCGCTGAACAGCGCCTAACTTTTGGGCGCTTCTTATAGACATTTGCCCTTTTATGTCTCTGAGCATATGATGAAGATAATAATCATAACTATGTATGAATCTAAAACTAAGTTTTATAGACAGGGTCATCAAACCAAAATGGAGCTCGACTCGGTTAACAGTAAATGGTAACATAATACAGAGGAACAAAAGCAGGAAATCTAAATTAAAAATGCTTAGCAAACAGGAAAGTCTTCAGAGCTTTCCGGAATAAAACGAAAGGTCCTAAACTTCTTAAAGCAAATGGTAAATTATTCCAAAGCTCTGTCAGGAAGTTTTTTTTTTTTTCTCTTTCCCCTCCCTTTGTTTTTTTCCCTAATATATGTTTTTTCCTCCATTAAGAGAAAAATTTGTAACTTTATCCCCCTTTTCCCTCTTGTCATGTTTGTTTTAACATTATGTATAGAGATCTTTTCTGTTTTATGTAATTATTTAACAAATATTTATTTTGCTGTTATTAATGTATTACTAATATGATTGTATGTTCTCTTATAATTTGTTTTTTAATTGTACATCGCTTAGAATGTTTTAAATAGGCGATTCATCAAAAATAAAGTGAACTTGAACTTGAACTATTTATTTATTTTGCAACTATTGGATTATATTCCCTCAGCTTTGAAGATTGTTCCCTAACCAAGTATTGTTTCTAGAATTACATTACATTACATTAGTGATTTCTATTCCGCCAATACCTTGCGGTTCAAGGCAGATAACAAAAGAAGTTATGTGGCCATTTTCAGAGGAATTGGAGAGTAGAGCGAGATGCTACAGAGAATTAGGATGAGTCTTACGGTGTTAGTTTGTCTTCAAGGATGTCTTGAATAGGATGGTTTTTATTTCTTTTCTAAATGATTTATAGTCTGGAGTCGTTCTCAGTAAATTGGAAAATTGGTCGTCTAGTTTTGCTGCTTGAGTGGCTAGAAGGCCATCGTACAGTTTTTTTCGTTTGATGCCTCTGATTGGGGGTTGAGGTCTCCTGTGTCTGGTTGAGGTAGTTAGGCGGTTGTTTAGGTAGGCTGGGCTGTCTCCGTTTATGGTTTTAAATAGTAGGCAGCAGAATTTGAATTGTACTCTTGCTTGTATTGGGAGCCCGTGTGAATCTAGGTACGCCGCCGTGATGTGGTCGTGTTTCCTCAGTGAATAGATAAGTCTTAGCGCTGTGTTTTGAACTGTTTGTAGTTGTTTTATCATGGTTGAGGCGGAGCAAGGGAGATAGAGTATGTTGCAGTAGTCTAGAATACCAAGGAATAGGAGCATAAGTCTTAGATTTTGTCAGTATAGCAAATTGAACTGAACTGTTATGTGCACAACATCAAATTGGTGCCAATTAGTATTTATGAATGACAATTATTGATATTTATTAACATAGTAACATAGTAGATGACGGCAGATAAAGACCCGAATAGTCCATCCAGTCTGCCCAACCTGATTCAATTTCAATTTTTTCAATTTTTTCTTCTTAGCTATTTCTGGGCAAGAATCCAAAGCTCTATCCGGTACTGTGCTTGGGTTCCAACTGCCGAAATCTCCATTAAAACCTACTCCAGCCCATCTCCACCCTTCCAGCCATTGAAGCCCTCCCCAGCCCATCCTCCACCAAACGGCCATATACAGACACAGACCGTGCAAGTCTGCAATTGGCTAATTATGTTGCACACATAACTGGCCCTACTCTATAACTGTGTGTTCAATTTTTTCTAACTTTCAGCATCATTTATAGAATTTGGAGGTTTATGTAGTTTATAGCACCTATTAGCTATTCTCGAACACTATCCAGTAAGTTGTGTCTGAGATCATCATCAGCGTATTGTGTTAGGCTAGCACAAATAAACACATCGATACACAAAGGATTAGGTTACACAGGAAACATAATTTATTAAACATGTCCAAACAAAATTTGCAATAAACCTTTATCAATTACATTTTCCATTTTCTTTAAGTTTCCATTACAATATTTTCCATAAGCCTAATGTAAGAAAACTTTTCAAAATCCATATCAGATCAGAGACATTAAGTTAATGGCATATCATAAATTTGCTTACAGATAAGCACAAACTTGCACTAGAAAGGAAAGCAAGATAGCATAGATGTATCTCATTTTCATCTTTCATGAAAATTTCAAAGTTCAGCTGTAGATAAAGACAACAGTACATAACTGTGAAGTTACTTAAATGTCTTCTTGGAACTTGTTCTTCACCTAGGATAGCAAATGTGAAATGCCATAAGCATCTGATGTCACCATCATTATGTGTAGTCTGCGTGGTTTGCTCTTTTTCTTGTAAGAAAAATGAAAAGATCATGACATCATATGTCTGCAGCATTCCACATTTGTCACCCAGTTAAAAAAGAACTTTTTGGAGCAATATGCCTCCAGGAGGACATTGCATCCGCTCAAGCAAGAACCAGGGTATGTAATTCACTCAAGAAATGAGAAAGAAAAGGAAAAGAAAAGAAAAGGTAATAATCAATGCTCCAAAAATATTCTCGCTCATATAGTATTAGCGTGAATTCAAAAGCAAAACTATTGCATTTCAAAAATACTCAATGTAAACTGCTATGCTTCACATATGCTCAGAGACATGAAGCTCTGTGGGGAGTAGCCCCATCGCGGAGCTTACCCCTTCAATCGTTGCATATGACTGTTTCATTTCTTCCTTGCTTATGATGAACTTTCACTTTAAATCCACTGTGCTCAGTAACCAAGAGAAATAAGAATAAGAATTAGCAACTTATCTCAAAAGCAATTCGGGGGTCCCGACATGGCCCCGTTTCGATCTCTTCCTCAGGGACCTCGAAAAAAGGAGTTATTACTGAAGTTCTATCAGAATTGGTTGTACAATAGAATAATTCTGAATGGCAATAGGCCTATAAAACTGTTGATGTAAGGCTCTTGGTGCACCTTCTCTTTGGCCGTCTTTGATGTTGAGTCTCAAACCTTAGAGTAATTCAGTGTTCTCGGTAACATTTTCTGATTCTAACAGTTTTTCTGATTTTTGATCTAAAAGAATCAGAAAATGTTACTGAGAACGCTGAATTATTCTGAGATGGAACATCGGAGACAGCCAAGGAGGAGGTGCACCAGGAGCCTTACACCAACAGCTTTATAGGCCTGTTGCCATTCAGAATTATTCCATCGTACAACCAATTTTGATAGCACTTCAGTAATCACCCAAGCACTTGAAAAGTATTAACGTGGGACAAAATATTTTCCAGAGAAAGGAAAATGGTAAAACCAGAGGGCATGATTTGAGGCTGAGGGGTGGTAGACTCAAGTGCAAGGTAAGGAAATTCTTCTTTACGGAGAGGGTGGTGGATGCCTGGAATGCGCTCCCGAGAGAGGTGGTGGAGAGGAAAATGGTGCCAGAGTTCAAAAAAGTGTGGGATGAACACAGAGGATCTAGAAGCAGAAAATAATAGTAAATATTGAAGAACTAAGGCCAGTACTGGGCAGACTTGTATGGTCTGTGTCTGTATATGGCCTTTTGGTTGAGGATGGGGTGGGGAGGGCTTCGATGGCTGGGATGGTGTAGATGGGCTGGAGTGAGCTTTGCTGGACTTCAGTAGTTGGAACCTAAGCACAGTACCAGGCAGATATATGGATTCTTGCCCAGAAATAGCTAAGAAGAAAAATTTTTTAAATTGAATCAGGTTGGGCAGACTGGATGGACCATTCAGGTCTTTATCTGACATCATCTACTATGTTACTATGTTTAACCCCCTTTTTTGGGTGCAGTCCAACAGCACCTTATTCGGCCTTAATAAATGAAACTTCAGAGACTATTTTGAAGGCGGTGTAACAGTAATTTCCCTGACGCAGCAGTGTTACTAGCCGCAAAACGCTGTCAGCATCGGTGAAGAGAGCATGGAGAGAGTGTAGCCTGCTTAAAAGTGACCAGGGAGCACTGGATGTTTGCTTTGTCAGCAAGTATAATTTGAACAGCAGTCTGAAACAATACGTGTGTTAAATGTTCGCTGGCCAAGAAAAGGCTTTGAAATGAAAAAGAAAGCTTGTTTAGGTATTTTCACAATATGTCAGTGACTGAGGGAGCTCAGAGAATTTTTCCATATCACTCCTGGTGAAAATCTGAAGCTTTTCCTCCTCTCTGGTTTAGCTCCTAGATTACTAAAATAGGCTGTCAAGTTTAAATAACTTATAATTTAAGGGTGTATAGTGTGGCATATAGTAGGTTCTACTTTGGAGCAGGGTCTTTTTGACTTTTAGTTCACCACCATATATCAAATTGAAATGAATTAATTTTTTTTTAAAAATATTTTTATACCACTTATAGCCTACGTGGTTTACATTCAGGTACTCAAGCATGGCTCCAATGGAAGGAGCTGATATGTCACAGGTTTCCAGCCAGGCAAAATTAACACAAACACATCAAAGGACCAATTTTTCTAATCTGACAGGGCTGTGTACATTAAGCACAGCTACAGAAAAATAACTGTCTTAACTAAAGCAGTACTATGTTTGCATGCCTTCTATTTTCATTGTGTTTCCTAAAACAAACATTGAAATAGTAACTGACAAACATCCTAGCGGCATGGGGGCTTTTATCTAAAGACAAGTTAAAAGATAAGTTTAATCTATTATGAGCACTTTATATTTATTGATGAAAATATTTAAAGTAACATGTTTCAAGGCTATTAAGTTGAGCTGGTGAGGAAGCTTGCGGCCTCTAAAAACTAGGTGATTTTTCCTGTCAATTAAGCAGATTCTGAGGCTCTATTTATTGAGTGAGATGATCATATCTAACACTATGGGAGTGTGTTTAAGAGGGGTTTGGGCTATATGTGTTATTTTTGAAGTATTTGCCTGCCCCAGAATTTTGATATAACCCCTTGTAGAGTTGATTTAAAAAATGAGAAACATTTATCAATTAAAAAAGTAATTAATCCTACAAATCGCGTAATAGCCTTGCAGTTTTTAGGCTATACAACATGAGAAACATCAAGGTTGTGAAAAAAATTGCATAAACCCATTCTACTGACTCTATAGTACATGAAACTTTCAAAAATAAAAGTTGCCCAAACATTTATCTCTGTTACCTTTTCACTCAGCGAGTTTTCAAATTATATTCTCCTACATATACAAAGAAATGATACTGTGGTATATGACAGATCTAGATCAGCCATAAAAAGATATAACCAGACTTCACTCAATATGGACAAGAGTGAGAGGCAGAAAAAAGGAAGTTTATTATAATCTATACAGAACAAACCTGATCTGTCTTCTGTATCATCACACTCGATGCTGAAGGCATATCCACAGTTCAGGATTACTTTGGGCGAGGTTAAGTCATAGCTGAAGCTCAAAGGCCGGAGAAAAGGATCATATTTGACTTCACTGGATTTGATAGCAATGGGGGACTGTCGATCTCCATTAGCAAGAGGAAAAAGCTCATGCCAAACTTCAGGTCCTAGATTACAGAATTTTTTAAAAAAAGTATTAAAAGAAAATGTATTTCCTGAGTTCACTTCTGAAACTAGCATTTAATTTAAGATACTAAATAGTCTCATGTTTACTTAGCTTTAATAGTTTACCTAGCAGAAAAATAAGACAAATAAATCCAAACCTGTGGCCAAGACTGGATTTTAGGAATAGCCAACATAGACACATGCCTAGGGCATGAAATTCTGAAGACACCCAAAGCTAGAACCTTGGCCTTCCTCTTCAATTTCTGGGGGCCTAGGTTTCTTCCTCAATGGTCCTCTGCCCATTTTTTAATGTATGAATATCTTCTCTGTTGGGAATGATGGAACAATGGTAATGATGAGTTTAATGAAGGATATATTTGTGAATGTGTTTTTATTGTATGTTTGTTTGTTGTTGTTGTTTTAATCTGTCTAGGCTTTAGGTGGGCTATAAAGTAAATATTTTACATAAATGAATGCAAATAAAAATCCATGCCTGCTTGCAATTCAGATTATGAGTAGCACTATGTTTTGTGGCATAGAGATATAGGGTTGGATCTTTTATTTCCTGAGGCTTGGAGAGGAAGAGAAAATGACCATTGCCACTATCATAGGCCCTGCAGTGACAGAACTGTACCTCAGAGATAGAGCTCCTCCAAACTCAGACATGTTAGTTGGAGAACATAAGAATAGTCTTACTGGATCATACCAATGGTCCATCAAGCCCAGCAGTCCGTTCTCACGGTGACCAATCCAGGTCACTAGTATCTGGCCAAAATCCAAAGAGTGGCAACATTCCATGCTACTGATCCAGGGCAAGCAGTGGCTTTCCCCATGTCTTTCTGAATTACAGACTATGGACTTTTCCTCCAAGAGATTGTCCAAACCCTTCTTAAAACCAGCCATAACATAAGAATAGCCTTACTGGGTCAGACCAGCGGTCCATCAAGTCTAGTAGCATGAAGGGAGTTCATAGATGGAAAAAGAGAAAACAGATAACTGTCTACTAAAAAACAGATGAATCAATATTTATTTATTTTATTTAAAACATTTAAATCCTGCATATCACATAAATCTATACGGGTTACAATATACAGTATACACAAATGAATTATTGGACAAACAACATCACACCACTCTCCAATCAAAAAGTAAAACCTTTATGATAACAGTCTACATTTCAAAATATACCATGTTTCCCCGAAAATAAGACCTATCCTGAAAATAAGCCCTAGCATGATTTTCGTGGTAGGTCTTAATATAAGCCCTACCCCCGAAAATAAGTCCAAGTCGCCGGTGGCAGCAGCACTCCTCCCGCGACCCTTCCATCTCTTTCACCCATCTGAACCCTGACCGCGAGATCAAAATACAGTACCTTATAACAAACTGCATCGTCAGTACCACAGGCCCCATCGCGGCTGTCTCGCGCCCGGGCATTCCTCTGCCGCGTTGCTGATGACATCATTGGCCAAAACCCAAGGAGTAGCAATATTCCATGCTACCAATACAGGGCAAGCAGTGGCTTCTCCTATGTATTTCTCAATAAAGACTATAAGAACATAAGAATAGGTGCCTCCTACCCTCGCTATGTCACTAGTCTTAGTGCTGTGATTTTTCCTGAATCTCATTTGTAAAGGGAAAAGGATATTGAAGCGTTGTAAGTAGTATTTGAGTTATGTGACATATCCTTCTGTCATTTTGATGAATAGGGGGATGGAAGCTACTGACTGATAATAATTGCATGAGATATTTGCATATCTACTGCTTCCATTGTATACAAGTCTCATATCCTGAAAACCTGATCCATTGGTGGCTTCTGAGGCCTGGGAATGAAAAACAAGGCACTAAGGCCCCAATTCTGCAGATATAATGAAGCAATCATAGGGGTCCTTAAGAGTCCTTACAGGTCTTTAAGAGTTCCATTAGCACACAGTGTGGAGATAGTGGAAGCACTTAGGCGGGAATTCTAATCGGTGCCAGTATCAGCGGCCGCCTAAGATGCAGCCACCAATAGCATGTCAATCACGAACTGGTGCTGATGATAGAATTTCGCAAGCTATGCCCATGCTGGCATTAGTCATCCTTACGCATCCCTAAGCACTTCTGTAAGCATGACACTGGTGCCATAAATTAAGGCACTATTCACACCTCCATTTTTTTTTTTTTTAAAACATGCTTCTGGATTGGTTGGTTAGCCGGCAGTAGGGCGCCCTAGCACCGGCTAACCTTCAGCATATCTTCATGAATTTCCTTCTTAGGGTCTAATTCTATAAACAGTGCAATATATTAGGTCTTGATAGGCATCCTGCCACCACCTAACTTAATTGATTTAATTGGCTTTAATTGGATATGGTAATTGACACCCCATTAATAACAATTAAAATCTCATTTTAAAAAAAAGTAGGTACGCACCTACTAGAGTCGATGTCGTAATTGCATCTATACAAAGCCGCCTAATGGCACCTAAAGTCAAAGTAGGCATGGTTAGGGGCGGAAATGACCTTAGGGGCCTTTAAATGTGAGTCTCAAAAGATCTTAGACATCTCCAATGTAGGCCAGTAAAACTCTGGCTTATATTGCAGCTGCCTAAGCTTTGTAGTAGAGACCGCTAGCAGCAATTCTTTAAACAGCGTCTAAGTGTGATTGAAACTTGGCTGGCACCATCTTTTGTAGGTGGCTGCCGATTTAGGCGCTATTTATAAAATCTGGCCCTTAATGTCTCCTATTTAAGAGGCAGTATGTGGTTCCACAGTAACCATACATTAGTCAGTTAGGATGCGGTATTTTGCAATGCACTAAACAAAATATACCTTTTGATGCCAATGCTCCACCCATCACTTAAACTGGTTGAAGCATAGGTATATTCTTAGATGGGTTTGATCTCATTCAATAGTATCGCTCCACTAAATCAAACCAAATTCTTACTTGTAAAACAGTTTTTCAAGTTCAGTAGTGCATTACCTCTATTGCATATCTTATATAGAGGAATAACATACATAATAGCCGTACTTAAATCTTATGGAGCTTATTCGCCGCTATGCTTCCTCATTGGCTCATATATTAATTATTTAGGTACTCAAGCATTTTTCCCCAACTGTCCTGGCGGGCTCCCACTCTATCTAATGTACCTGGGGCAATGGGGGATTAGGTGATTTGCCCAGGGTCACAAGGAGCAGCATGGGATTTGAACCTACAACCTCAGGGTGCTAAGACTGTGGTTCTAAACACTGCACCACACAATCAAAGCAGCTTACATATTATATGCAGGTCCTTATTATGTACCTGGGGTAATGGAGAGTTAAGTGACCTTCCTAGAATCACAAGTAGCTGCAGTGGGAATTGACCCAGTTCCCCAGATTCTCAGGCCGCTCCGTTAACCACTAGGCTACTTCTCAAAGTGGCTTTGATATCCATCAAGCACTGAAGAATAGTAGTTTTTGTTTAACTCATTTTCCTATTTTAATTTCTCAAGAAAGTTAGATCTGTTCTCACCGTTGTGATCCTGGTATCCCCAGCTTTGCCTTGCCATGTTTCTCTCCCGCAGAGAGATGACGGTTGTGGGATATAGACAGAGGAAAAGCCTGTGGACAGAACAGCTCAGTCTGTTGCAGGCTGCAACGCAATGCAGTTGGGAAAAGCTCCTGCCTCCTGTGGCTTTTCAACAAATGATCAGAGGGTTCTTGCAAACTTACAGTATATGTGACTCGTCTGTGGGAAGAAAAAGACTCTCAATTCGAGCAAGCACAATAAAGAAAATTCTAAGCAACGGGAAGACGATTATCAGTTTATTGCACTCCTGTGTGGGGATGGGTAGGGTGTCACTTTCAGCTTTACATACTGCCTGCAATTTATTTCTGTGTTCAGCATGTGACTGAAGAAAAGGTTATCCATAATTGAATGGAGGAAGCAAAGATTAAAAAATTACTGGTTGTCAAATATCAGTTAAAATTTTAAAGATTCGTTTATAGCATTCTTTAGAATAAGAAACTGTTGCCACAATGTTTTAATTAATGTAATTCTTAAGCAGTGAGATGACAAATATCCTTGGGCGCAAGATGGAGTAAAAGTCTTATCTGCTAAATGCAGAACTGAGCAGTAAACTGTGGAACGCCCGTGTGAAGGGCCAATTTCACCTTAATGTCAAGGTCTGTTTTCTGATAAAACTCCACTGTTCAATGCTCAGATCTATAAAATTATATGGTAAACTGATAAATTGTGATAACTTAACATTTACAGAAAAAAACTTGAGATGTACAGCTGAGGAGTCATGTGTTTGTAATTTTGATGTTGCTGTTTGGGTTGTTATAATTTTATTTTGGTTAATGTAATAATGCTTTTTATGTGCGTTCTATTTGCTATGATTGTTTTCTGTAACTTACCTTACAAAAGATAAGCAAGTAGTAAGACGTTAATAATAACATCAGTCATCACTTAGGTTTAATAGATTTCCTTTTGTGAGGGAGGGAGTGGCAGAGGGAGGGAGTGGCATAGTGGCAGGTGTCCCTGAGGATGCTCCCTCACTGATATTGAAGATGGCGCTAGTCCATTGAGTCAGAGGGGCAAGACTCAGGCAGGGAGGTGGTTAAATGCCCTGAGAAAGAACAGAGAGGCCTCAAGGCAAGAGGTTTCCAGGAGTGAGACACCCCCCCCCCCCAAATACAGAGGTCTGGAGGAAGGCTGTGAGAGAAGGAATCAACCCAAGAATCTTGCTATGCAATAGTACCTGGCAGAGATTCAGGGAAACAGAGTGGGCCCTCAAGCTTAGATATCAAGAGTCTATTGGGAAAGACAACGAAGGTAGGACGTTTCTGCAATTACTTTGAAGACTCATATGTTGCGTGTCCAGCCTTAAAGCAAGCCTGTGCTGGACTATGTTTGGTTGGAAGTTGGAACAGTAACATTGTATTTGGGGTGTGGCTAAAAGTCAGCCCTAAGTCGGCTTCCTTAAGGGTCGACAAATAGCACTGCACTGAGCTGTGATGCAACAGGCTTTTGTATAATAGAATACAGCAGTGTTCTTCAACCACCGGTCCGTGGACCAATGCCGGTCCACAGAAATTTCCTGCCGGTCCACAGGGCCGGCATGTGCATCAGGCCCAAAACAGTGTTCTTCAACCGCTGGTCCACGGTGTGATCGATGCGGCGTTATCTTCGAGCCAGCTCCCTCTTCCTCACTGATTCAGTGCACAAAGCCATGGGCAGTGGCTCCTATGCGCGTCCTGCGCCTGGACCGGAAGCCTTGGCTTTCAGATGAGGCACGGGACGCACAAGGAGCCGCTGCCTATAGCTTTGTGCACTGCATCAGTGAGGAAGAGAGAACTGGCCTGAAGATAACACCAGGGGAGACATAAAATGGCCAGGCGGGAGCAGGCCAGAAGGAAAGGCATAGCATGGAGGGAGGAAGACAACAAAGGTAGGGGGGAATGATTTTATTTTTGAATTTAGTGATTGAATTATGTCAATTTTGAGAATTTACATCTGCTGTCAGTGTGCTTTGTGTAATTTAATTTTGTGGTTAACCATTATGTGTTGTTAATAAGATTATATTGTGTGTATCTATGAAAAATGAATGGAAAAAATAGTGTTACAATTAGTACTATTATGGAGGCGGGGACTGGGGTGGAGATTGGGTAGAGATGGGTGGGGTCTGGCCCATGATTTAGCTCAGTGTTCTTCAACTGCCGGTCCACAAAATAATTTTTTTATTTCTGACGGTCCATAGGTGTAAAAAGGTTGAAGAACACTGGAATACAGCAATATAAAGTTCTTCTGATTACTCGTACCCCTTGTCTACCTGTGTCTGTGAGCACTCCCTGCCTTTCCATGGAGTGACGTTATCATACCTTTATAATATAACAGTGGGAAAAATGGTGCAATAAGAGTAAAATAATATGTAGACAGATTCTGACTGCACGATCTATCCAGTCTGCTTGTTTTTCATGCCTGCAACCAGTACCCCACACTCCTACCCAGTTTCTGAATTCACCTTCTCTTTCCTACAAATCCATGTGCTTATTTCATGGTTTCTTGAATGTGTATCCTATTTCAATCTCTACCGTCTCCATTAGGAGAATGTTCCATGTACCTATAATCCGTTCTGAACTCTTTGGGAAGAACGGGATAGAAAACGAAATAAATAAATAAATAAATATCTGCATCTCTTTCTCTATAAAATAATTTTGTTCTCATTCCTCAGTCTAGTCCCCTTGATAAGATGATTGTCCTGAATCTAGATGCTTGTCATAAGAATAGTCATGCTAGGCCATACCAAAGGTTCCTATGAGAGTCGAGAGCAGCGCAGAGCATTCAGCATGCCGTCCTCAGCTAAAAACATTTTTGCAGTTTTGTAAAAAAAAAAAAAAAAAGGGGGGGGTTATATTTTTCCAATTAGGTTGGTCATTGTCTCTCTTTACCACTTCTTCTTGATAGTTGTCTCCTAAGTACTTTTCCAGGATTTTATTTACATTCTTTGTTTCTTCCTGCTCCCCATCTTCTTCCCTTTCTCCCCATATCTATTTATGTCATTTTTCTTTTGTTTCATCTTCTTTTTCTATTTCTCTCATCTGCCTTATTATCACCCTATAGCTAGATTTCATTCCTCCTTGTTCCTTCTCTAGTCTTCAGTCTCTATCTTTTAAGCTTTACCTATGTACCAACTTTCCATTTCCTACTCATTTTCCTAGTCTTCACATTCCCTAGCCTCCTATCCCTCTTCATTTTTCACTCAATTTCTAGTCTCCCATTTCAACGCTCTCTATTTATTCTCTCCCCAGCCTCATATACCTTCCTCTTCCTCTCATCCTATCAGCCCCAGTTCTAGCTCCTTCCCTAACATATCATCTAATCCCTTTCATATGTTTTCTCTATCCAGGCGACCATTCCCCCTTTTACTTGTTCAATTTCTACCCTTACACCTCCTTCAAAGACCAGTCTCTTTCCTTTGTCTCTCATGTTGTTGAAATCCTGTCCCTTTCAACTGCTCTCCAATCCCTCCAGATCCTTCAAACTCTCCCCCACCTCATTTTTCTGCTCTTGGTCTAACATCCCTAGTCATAGCCTTTCTCAATCATCTAGACTCCATTGTTCTCCCTAATCTTGGTTTGGTTTCTTAAACCCCTAGTCCTCACTTTTCCATTGCACATAATTAATGAGTCCTCCATTACAATCCAACCCAAGCTGTTATTTAGCCAGTTTTCTTCTGGTCTCCTACCCCATCCTAGGGTCTCCGCCTATTTCAAAATCCCTTCTCTCCCACATCCTCCTGGCTCTTTTTACTTTTCCTAGGCAGCAGTGTATCCATTGCTCCTACCTTTTTTCACCATACCTGTTTCTCTTCTTCTATAGCATCTTCCGCTGCATATGCTTTTGCTGCCTTCCACTGCTTCCATATCAGACCAGTCTCAGCATCAGCCTCCAGTCCCTTCCTCACAATCCTCAGCCCCATCAGCCTTCTGTTTCCTTCTCCCAGTTCCCAACTCTCAACCTCTGCATCAAGCAACAGCCTTCAGTCACCCAGCTCCAGTTCCAAACATCAGTCCCAACCCTCAACCCCTATAGTTCCTAGGTGTCCCAGCATCAGTCTTCAACCTCCAGCATCAGTCTTCAGCCTTTCTCTCAACCCAGCATCAGCCTGTGGCTCCCTTTTCTTAGTCTCCATCCCCATCTTTAACCTCCAGATCTCTTATCTCAATGCCCAGTTTCAATCCTAGCATCAGCCTCTAGCTCCCTTCCACTCAGCCCTCAGCCTCAGCACTAGTCTCTAGCCTCCAGTCTCTGCAGTTCTCACTTGTCCACAATATCACCATTTGGGGCGGTGTGCCCCGGCGTGCTGTTTGATATCACTCTGCAGGCTATCACAGTGCTTTTTTCCTATATTTTTTGTTCATACGCAGGAGTGTTGTTTTTGAAGAAGTGGAGTTTTTTGCCAGATGAAGCAGAACTGAGGCTTTTTCTCCACTTCTTTTTTTTTTTGTCTTTTTCCTACTGTTCTATGTTGTGTTGTGTGGATGATGAATGAGTATGATTAAGGCCTTTTAGTGTTGCAGAGGGTGTATCTATTTCCGTGTAGGGTTCTGATTTGAGTTGAATATTTGAGTTAAACTGACCCTGGTCCCTAGGTGTAGTGTTTAGTGGTAATAAATAAATACCCAGGCAACGCTAGGTAATCAGCTAGTCATCTATAAAAGGTGCCAATATATTCAGTGACTACAAATCACATCCACCAATATATAGACATAGATGTCAAAAAACAGAGGCAGCAAGTACCCCATAGGTATAACGTAGGTAAGTTCTTCTTCACCCAGAGAGTGGTAGAAATATGGAACGCTATTTCAGAGGCTGTTATAGGGGAAAGCACCCTTCAGGGATTCAGGTTTCAGGTTTATTTAAAAATTTGATATACCACCTTATCAAAATTCAAAGCGGTTTTACATAATATAAAAACAAAAAATAAAAAGGGCATGAGTTAAAAGCAAATTACAATTAATATTACAAACAATCAAATGCACAGACAAACATTAACATACCGATACAAAATGGAGAAGGATCAAAACAAAAGAGAGGGGAACAAAATATAAATAGTCTGGTACTTTGTAAAATAGGTTAAAATGATTAAAAATGGCAAGGAACAAGTTTCCATTGCCGTCCTTAAAAGGACTGTTATATTCCAAATGAGTCTTTAAAAAGAAAGGCCTTCAAGCTACTTTTAAATTTATCATGATGAAATTTCTCTTATATAATTTGGTGTTGAGTTCCAGATGGTAGGGGCCGTAACAGAGAAGATATTAGTGTGCATAGTGTTAATGTGTCTTAAAGAGGGAATGGATAGCAGGTTTTGATTAGATGAATGTAATGTACGATGGAGGGTGTGGGGAATTAATAACCTGTTGATGAAATCAGGTTGGCCGGAAGTTATAGTCTTATATGTCAGTAACATTATTTTATAGGAAATTCGATGATCTATGGGAAGCCAATGATTGTCGATCAAAAGAGGTGTGATATGATCAAATTTTTGAGCTTTTCAAATAATTTTAATGGCAGTATTTTGAATAATTTGAAGACGTTTTATTTCTTTCTTAGTGATTACTTTATATAATGCATTGCTGTAGTCTAAACATGAAATGACAAGCGAATGAATAAGAGTTGGATAAGTTCCTGCTGGAACAGAACATACGCAGATAAGGCTAGACTCAAATAGGGCACTGGTCTTTGACCTAAGGGCTGCCAAGTGAGCGGACTGCTGGGCACGATGGACCATAGGTCTGATCCAGCAGTGGCAAATCTTATGTTCTTATATTCTTAATTGAGTTGACATCCTATTCCACTGTAAGTAGAAAGATCTCCCAGACAGAGATGATGTAAATCATTGGTCAAAAGGTAAGTAACAATTCTCTTTCTGCTAGCAAGCAGGGCTTAAGTCATGCATGCCAAAATTCAGAGCCTATACATCATAAAATGTGAGAATTGCAAACTTAACACAGACAAATTGGCAGCACAGCTTAACCAAATGCACCATCTCTTTCCTATGGAAAACCAGTTCAAGAACAGAGGAAGACCATAGCTGTACAGTGGTGCTCCTTTTAAGCAACACCTACTACTATTAATTATTTCTATATTGCTACCAGATGTACGCAGCTCTGTACAGAGTCACAAAGAAGAAAATAGTCCCTGCTCGAAAGAGTTTACAATCTAAACAGACAAGACAGACAAACAGGATGTCATGGATACAGTTAAGGGGAACGGTTAATCAGTGGCTGGGATTGTGGGCAGAAGAGTAGGGTTATGGATTGAAGGCTACATCAAAAAGGTGAGTTTTCAGTCTGTTTTTAAACAAGGGAAGAGGCTTGGCGGACAAAATCTGGTAATTTATTCCAGGCACAGGGGGCAGCTAGATGAAAGAAACAAAGTCTTGGAATTGGCAGTGGAGGAGAAGGATACAGCTAAGAGCAGCTTATCTGAGGAATTGAGTTCTCTAGGAGGTGTATAAGGAGAGAGAGGAGAGATATTGAGGGGCAGCAAAATGAACACATTAGTAGGTCAGCAATAGGAGCTTGAACTGTATGTGATGGCGTTTAGGGAGCCATGACCCTAAAGTCAGCTGGAGCAGGCTCCTCTTTGACCAGCATATTTGGCATATTTAAAATTTGGCACTCTAGGCAGCTACTTATTCATATACTGATTCAACATTTTTATCCAGTGTGTCATCATTAGATTGTATGCTCTTTTGAGTAGGGATTGTCTCTTGCGTGTTTAATGTACAGTACAGTGCTGCATGTGTCTAGTAGCGCTATAGAAATAGTAAATAGCGGTAGTAGTAGTAAATTTATACTTGTGGCTTGGAAATACAAGTTTATGGCCTGAATTTTAGAATGAATATCCACAATAATAGTGGCAAAAACAGAAATCTCTTTGAGGCAACTACTGATTAAATCCTGTCCAGAGTAATACTGGAAAGCTTTATCAAAGGGGGGGGGGGGTTCTTCCAAAACTCGTAGCCAGAGCAGGCAATTCATCTGGCTCTAGGGCTGCAGAAGCTCTTGTACACAGCTTTCCTCCTCTTCCTGGCTCCTCATAGTATCTGCCAATGTCTCCTCCATTGAAAGAACTTACTGCTTTGGTGTACTCAGTGAATCAGCTGACTCAACTGAAACACTTGCAAGCCCCCTACAAGGCATGATACATTTCCTTCTAAGCTGCTATTCCACCCACTGTACCCCTAGATTATCATCACCCCATGCTATAAAAGAGAGTCTGACTACTGAGCTCAGATACAGTGCATTACTGTCCAGAGGGGAGGGAATTCCCATTTTTTCTCTCATAGATCTGTCCCTGCGATTGTGTTGGATTTTGAATGAAGCAGTTCAGGAAGTTTCGTACCAACTAATGAAATGGTAGGGTCCCACTGACTCACCCCTTCCTCATTTCCATAAGAAATTCAAGAGCGACAGAAAAAAAGCTGAAAAAAAAAGAGAATCTTTCAGAACTACCTCTCTAGGCTGCAATCTTGGAATTTCATCATAAACTTTATTTAGATTTTTTTTTCCTCTTCTTAAAGATTTTTCCCTGGACCAGAGGTATAAGTTCAAAACTGCAAGCAAATGCCCTTGAAAGCTTTTACCATCTTTCTTGCCTAAAACTTAAACCTGGCTCCAAATTTCTCATTAAAGAAATGGCTAGCGCTAGATTACAGTTCACATTTAGTACAATTTTAGAAATGTATTTCATATATAAAGGATATATTTATTTCTTGCATTCATCTTAAGGTTTGCGTATATGGTAAAAATGATTTTTCCAAGCATCCTTTTCAGAGCTTTCAATCTAGTTTGTGCATAATTTATCCTTTGTTCTGGTATATTCAGACAATTATGGTAAGGGTAAATTAGATGCACATCTCCCTTGAGAAGCATACAGTGATATGGGGACTAAAACTATGCAGTGTAGACCTGGCGGGGCCTCCGCGTGTGCTGATCACCGGACTTGATGAACCCAGGGTCTGATCCGGAGATGGCAATTCTTCTGTTCTTATTAAAAGTCAGGCGTGTATAGGCTCTACTTCACATTCGATATATCTTATTGTGGTCATTGGCTTAATTATTTATTTTGAGGCCTCGCTTTCATGCCCCCATCAGTTTGCTTATATGAGAGCTCCTTTCTATTCCTTCTAATAAAGATCCATTTGGGATATAAAGTGAAAAACAATTTTTATAGGTCTTTTATATATATATATGTATAAACCCAGATAAAGCACCGATCAACTTCTCATTTCTCTCTGAGCACTTCTTTGAAGAACTTTAGGGCTCCTTTTATGAAGCTGTGTTAAGGCATTAACGCACAGAATAGCATGCACTACATTGCCGCGCGCACTAGATGCTAACGCCAGCATTGAGCTGGCATTAGTTCTAGCCACGTAGTGTGCGGTAATATCCTGCGTGCACTAAAAACGCTAGCGCACCTTAGTAAAAGGAGCCCTTAGTGTTAATCAGTAATGATGTAATGTGCTATACGGGGAAGAGCTATGTGTCACATCAAAATCTTAACTTTCCATTTCTAAGATATTTCCATGCTTCAGGTTTTCATCTGATGAAATAGAAACTGTACACATCAACCAGGGATAAAGTAAAATGAACAAGTATTTATTGAAATACTAGTCACTATTGTATATCCAGTCTGTGTCAAGGATCCAACATTTAAGCCTGTCTCAGGGGTGCAAATGACATCCAACAGGTGGCGCACTTGTGTTAGATTGCTAAATAAACAGAAGCCATAAAATCACACACACACAAAAAAAAAAATATATATATATATATATATATCAATAATAATATAACCCTAGAGCACGCATGCGCTCTTGAAACTCCGTGATTCCTGGTGCCGTGAGATGTGCCTCCGTGCAAAATTCGATTTTCGAACACAGAGGCAGGCCAGAACACGGAGTAACTCCTCCCTCGCTGTCACTCACTGCCAAAGGAGGTGGATCCTCTGCGAACTCCAGCTGTCTCCCTCTCGTGCGCTCGCGCTCCTCTCCTCCTCCCGCCTCTCGATTCTGGAACACCATGACGGCGTGGCTGCGGCTGCTGGGCCGGCAGCGGCAGCCACCTTCACTCACTGAGAGAGCTGGGACATGGGGAGCCATGACGGGGGGGGGTAGGAGGAGGAGGGAGGCGCCCATTGGTCAGGCCAAAGGAACCGGGTGTCGGGCAGCAACTTCCAGCGGCCGCAACACTCTAAACACGCTGCTTCGTGGCCTCCTACTGCCCTGATTTGCTCTGGGGGAGGGGTGTGCTGAGAGCCAGACAGCTTTGCTTGGGGGGAAGACAGAAGGGGGGCCAAGGAGAGACAGTCAGGGAGGAACTGGAGGGAAGAGGGAAAGGGGGCTGCTTTGGGGGAGGGGTGTGCTGGGAGGCAGACAGCTTTGCTTGGGGGGAAAGACAGAAGGGGGGTCACAGAGAGACAATCAGGGAGGAACTGGAGGGGGAGAGAGAAAGGAGGCTGCTTTGGGGGGAGGGGTGTGTTGGGAGGCAGACAGCTTTGCTTGGGGGAGGGGAGACAGAAGGGGGCCACGGAGAGAGAGTCATGGAGGAACTGGAGGGGGGAGAGGGAAAGGGGGCTGCTTTCTAGCAGCCATTAATGTAACGGGCTTAAACACTAGTGTTTGCAAAACATTTGATTAAATTTTAACTTGATAAACAAGCAATGTCTTGCAATACAAGTACATATAGGGCTCCTTTTACTAAGCTGCATTAAGGCATTAATGTGCGGAATAGCGCACGCTACAGTACCATTGAGCTGGTGTTAGTTCTAGCCGCGTAGTGCGGGGTTAGCGTGCGCTAATCTGCTGCGTGTGCTAAAAATGCTACCACACCTTAATAAAAGGAGCCCATAGTATACACACATCGCAACTGAGATGATGGTTCTTCTCTCTCTGCAAGTGTAGTGACTATTCTAAATGAACAAAGTCTTGCAATATGAATACATACAGTATACATGCGTCACATCATCACAACTGAGTCAATGGTTCTTCTCTCTCTGACGCTGCAGGAGTGTAGTGACTATTCTAAATGAGCAAGGTCTTGCAATACAAGTACGTATAGTATTTTGTCTTAAAATTTTTGAGTTGTGGAATGAATTGTCTGAGTTTCCATTATTTCCTATGGGGAAATTCGCTTTGATATACGAGTACTTTGGATTACAAGCATGCTTCTGGAACGAATTATGCTCGCAAACCAATGTTTTACTGTATCTGGTTTAAAAACGTATGAATTAAAGTCCTTAAAAAATACACAGGAACCACCCTCCACTGGAACATACAGCAGTACAAATGCTTCATCATAGAGTTTGTACTGTTGTATTTTCTGGTGGAGGGTGGTTCCTGCATATTTTTTAAGGGCTTTAATTCATACATTTTTACTTTATCCCTGGTTGATGTGTACAGTTCCATCTCCACTCATGCAGTTTCTATCGCTTCCTCATGGAATTTATTTCCTTGTATTTTGCTATACATTTTTTCTGATGAAAACATATATGTTGAAATTTGAGGAAGCCAAGGTATATGGTTGTACAGTGTGACCTTGTGCAGGTACCACCAATCATGACATTTAAACCTGGTTGTCAGTGTTTGAATAATTTGTGGATATTCAAAACCACTATCTAGGGAGTGACACTAAATATAAAGTAGACTGTAGTCACTACCCAAATAATTGCTTGATTACCTGTAATGTGGGTTCTTTTGTGGACAGCAGGAGAGCCAAATTATGTGATCCTGTGTTGCCATGTGCCAGATAGTGAAACTGTCCCACAACCCAACTGTGTGGGATCTCCTGAGCATGCACAGAGATTTTCAACTCAGTGAATATCCTAGAGGCCTGAGAGTGAGGCTAGCAGGAGCAATTATAGGGCTTCATTTTCCTGCTATCCATGAAGAATCCATTGTACAGGTAAGCAACTACAGTAACTTTCTTCATGGATAAGCAGGGGGAATTGAGCCAAATAATTACGTGACTCCAAAGCTGAGGTCTTCACTCATTTTTAAGCTGGGGCCACTTTGGATTCAAATGAGCTAAAGGAGAGTCGCTAAATATTTTCCCTTGGGGTGGGGCAACCCTACAGTCCCCCTTTAGGCTTCATTGGGGACTATTCTCAAGGTTGTGACCATTTCCAAATGAATTATCTTGTCTGTTGTGAAATGCCTTGCCCTTTAAGCATATGCTCTTACATCCATTTGATTTCCCCTTTCTGTTCTGAGCCTGGGTAGAGAGGCAGAACAGCAGAAAAAAGATATCCAAAGCAAAGGCAGTGAGGGCCACCAAGGAGGTCTCCAGGGGCCACCATTTCATTGAAGAACATAGTGCTAGACTGTTCTTACAGAGATCCACTGAAGAAAAAAACAGAAAAGGATAGCAGTCCTTTAGGCAAAAAAATTCAGAAATACTGATTGTCTGGTAATACTGTCTTTATGAGAAGGTACATCCAATAAGTAAAACCTGATAAAGGGTATGAGTAGGTGACCATATCACTGCCTTGTAAATGCCCAAAAGTGAGGTGAATCCCTGTTGCAAACTTGGAATGTAATTTATGCAGAGATTTATTTATTCAATTTTCTATACCGTTCTCCCAGGGGAGCTCAGAATGGTTTACATGAATTTTATTCAGGTACTTCAAGAATTTTCCCTATCTGTCCTGGAGGGCTCACAATCTATCTAATGCACCAGGGGCAATGGAAGGATTAAGAGACTTGCCCAGGGTCACAAGGAGCAGCACGTGGGTTTAACCCACAACCATAGGGTGCTGAGGCTGTAGTTTTAACCACTGTGACACACTCTCCCCTCAATGACCTGGACAAGATTCTCCACCGTGCCTAGAAGAAAAATAAGTAGAGTCTGCCACCCAATGAGAGAGAGTCTATAACCCTAGGTTGTTAGGGTTATAGAAGACAAAAAAGCTAAAAGTCTTCCCAGTAAGGTTGTATAACATGAAATAGCAGAGCAGAGCAGGTTTGCAGACCAATATATGGAGAGTAGCTTCTGCTGGTTGAGAATATGGTTTCAGAAAGAAAACAGGCAGGACAGTGGTCCGATTAAGGTGGAAATCTGAGACCGCCTTGAGTAAGAAGACAAGATGTGTTCACAAGCGTAATGCAATTGGGGAAAAATTGAGTGCAAAGATAATGATGAACAAGAGCTTATAATTAACTCATTTGCTTGACTGAGGTGATAGTGATGCCAAAGAAAACATTCCAGGTGAGGTGTTGTAATGATGCTTGAACTAAAGGTTCAAATGGGCCTTTAGTTTATTGCACCAGAACAATATTGAGGTCCCATTGTGGAGGTGGGAGCTGAAGAGAAAGCCTTTTCATGAACATGGAAATTAAAGGATGGTGATAGCTAGAAATAGATGATAAATGAAGTTGTATTGAATTTGTGTGTAAGTCAGAATCTAACAGGTTGAAAAGAAAATCTAGCAAAATAGGAATCAAGTAGTAGAATTATGAGAGTGCACTTGTATAGTCATAGTATAGCTGCTGCCGCTGCTTGCTTCTGGGCAGGAGGGAGGGGGGCTCATGACCACTGCTGATGCTTCCTGGCTTGAGAGAGGCTCTGGACTGCTGCCACTGCTCCAAGACTGGAGGGAGGGGAGGGGGATTCGTGGCTCAGGACCACTGCTGCTTTGGGGATGATTTTCTTTTCTTTGCCGGTTGGGTGAGAGTACCGGTTGCTTGAATACTGGTTAATCAGGATTCTACTGTAGAACTCAACATAAGTTACGGTTACCAGAAATCTGGGAAAACACTATGTTCTCTTTTTAGATTATAGGAGTCTGTCTGGGTTTAGTTGACTCTTCCAACTTCCCTATCTACCTCCTATCCCCCCCCCCCCCCCCCGCCAATGTAATGCAATCTTTGGGCAGCTGGCAGCAACAATGAGCCTGCTGCAACTGACCTGCTCTGGAAGCCACCTCTCTGCAGGTCCCAGGGTACAGAGGATGGTAAGGGGGACCAAGGAAATGGGTGAAAGGGGGGCAGGGTTACTTAACCTAAAGTAATTAAATACAACTCAATATATATAGGAGGGTTCTTCAAAAAGTTTCCATACTTTCATATTTTCTTGGAAATGTTGGGGCAGAAGTGATAAGAAGGTGTGTTAGGATGTTGGGAAAAATGTATCACAAAACAGGATGATTATGTGGAAAACTGATGTGATTTACTTTTGATATATTTAATAAAAAGGGTTTAAAAAATAAAAGTGTGGAAACATTTTGAAGATCCCTCTTACATCTATACAATTTTACAAAAAATACTCAAACATATCTACATGTAGAAAATGTCTGGAAAATCCTTTTTCAAAATCCCTAACTAAAATAAAGCAACCTATGGAAAGGTCTCATATTTCAGATTCAAAGGCAGTGTGACAGTAAGGGCTCCTTTTACAAAGGAGCACTAGCGGTTTTAGCACATGCTAGTGCTAGCCCCTACCAACGCCTTTTAAGCAGGCGGTAATTTTTCGGCTAGCCGCGCTAATCTTGTGCGTGCGCTAAAAACGCTAGCACCTTAGTAAAAGGAGCCTTAAGTGTAGAAAGAAGGTAAAATCCTTGATCATGTACAAGCCCACGCATGCGTGCATAAAGAGTACAATTAGGACACAAGCAAGAGAGTCCTCTCCTAAGGATTTCCGAGGACGCCCTTCCTCCAAGCATCTCCCGGACAACAGCAACACCGGGAGATCAACATTGTCGAAGCATTAAGGTTTCTAAATGAGAAGAGAAGGAAATCAGAAGAAGCGGACACGACAATCCTCTACCCCTACAATCTCGTATCTCTTCCTCTGGTCTCTTACGTCTCTCCCCTCACCTCCCCCTTCAAACTTGTCTTTATTATCGCCGGCAATCGTAGCAGTTCAAACAGCGACCACTCCCCCTGATGCGGTATCCGCCCCCTATGACGCAAAAGCTTTGTTTCTGTGGCCACTCTTCCGGAAACAGGAAGTCGCGTCAGAGGGGGCGGGACGCCAAAGGTATGCTCGGGAGTTGGCTGCATGTGGCGTGTATGAATTGCTGCTACCCTCAAGTACAAGTTGAAAGGTAGGACCTTAGAGTGGGTAGCTTGAGAACGAGGGACAGACGCCGGACCGGGGGAGGGGGGGGGGGGGAGTAAAAGGAGAATTCCTCGCGTTCTGAGACTTGTATGAAGAAGGGCGCTTGGCGAAGAAAAGAGTTGTAGAATGAAAGATCTCGTTAACGTGAAAACACTTCCTCTTAGCACAAATGGATATTGCTTGGCTGTTGCTTATTTCAAGAGAGACAAGATTAAAGCAAACCTTGGCAGTCTTGCTTTTTTTTCTGTGTAGATCTGAACTGGTGCCATTGAGTACCAAAACAACCAGGAATTTAGTTCCTGGCTAAGGTGGTGGGAGACACGTTTAAGAGGAGTCCCGCTGACCGGACGTATAAAAACAAAGAACAGTGAAAAGAAGCTAAAGCTTCCAAGAGAGAAATGTGATTCGGGTTATTCTTCCCAATGTGCATCACTTGTCTACATTAAATTTCATCTGCTGTTTGGACGCTCATTGTTCCAATTTTTTAAGATCTTCCTTCAGTTTTTCAGTCTACATGATCACGGAGTATACCTCAAGATTTCCAGACGATCAATATAAACCCAGAGGAGAGTTAAAAGTAGTACAGAGAAGCTGTAGGAAAATCTTCTTAATATTGCAGGTCCCTAGCTGGGGCTATTACAGCACCCAGGTTGAAAAACACCGCTCTGGTATATACTGTACATTGGTGGCCCGCAAACTTTCTTGATTTGCAGCACACTAAACATAGTGGCCACGGCGTGAAGCATCCGGAAGTGCGTGGACATCACCGTGGCCACACATATGCACGAAGGCCTTACAGATGGGCCCTGAGACACCAGTGAGGCGTGCCAGCAGGGAAGAGAGAAGGAGAGGTGCCAGCTGATTTCCTACAGGACACCTCTCCTCCTCCCCAGGGTGCTGCGGCACACCTGAAATCTCAGGAGGCACACAGTTTACGATACACTGCTGAATACAATCAGGTCTTCAGTCTTTTCTAATACTCATACCATTTTTGTCTCCTTTCCCTCCAAAATTGAACAGTATTCAAAGTGGGGCTTCATTGACAACTTATACAGGGCATTAACACTTGTTCTT
Source organism: Geotrypetes seraphini (assembly GCF_902459505.1). Classification (NCBI taxonomy): domain Eukaryota; kingdom Metazoa; phylum Chordata; class Amphibia; order Gymnophiona; family Dermophiidae; genus Geotrypetes; species Geotrypetes seraphini. The sequence continues at coordinate 85,660,492 of NC_047085.1, forward strand.
TACTCCAAATCTTTAAGGTCTACCAATAAGTCAGATTTTCTGGCTATATCTAATGAAAATGCATGAGAGAGATTTTTATACCTTCTACTCCTACAGTATGCATATCTCTCTTGTATATTTATTGTATCATTTACTAGAAAATCACTGCTTGTGTGTAGAAACTTTCCACCCAAAAAACCACATCTACTCATTCAAAATTATGTTTTGAAAAAATATGATGTGCTCAGACCCATAACCAAAATACCACAGGGTAGGCAAGGGTTACCATGGGACCATCATAGCCACATCAATGTCCCAACTGCCTATACCTTGTCACACTTTTACAATCTTTTTATCACAATTTATTTTATATATATACATACACACACACAGTATGTACTGTATCTTTATAGTGTGACAGGCTTCACAGCTTGCCTTGCCACCTGGACATTAACACCTTTTTAACAAGCAACATACAAACACTCAAGGACTCTCCCTGACTCAAGTTTCACAGTTTTTGGCTTCTTCAGGAGGGGATATTGGGGATATCCTGAAAACCTGGTTTATTGGTGGTCTTGAGTTCTGAGAGTGAATAGCATTGCCCTGCAGCATCTCCAGTCCTTTTACTTAACACTTTCACACCTCACATTCCTCTCCCAATTGCTTCACTTGTTTAGCCTCCTATTCTGGCATATTCCTCATATGCCAGAATAGGAGGCTAAACAGTGACAATGTGGAACTTCAGGCTATATCTTCCTTCTTTTCTGTTGGGGCTGATGTTACACTTTGAACTGCATGAGACACTGTAAATCAGCTTGGTATGGTTCAAATCAGTGGTCTCAAACTCAAACCCTTTGCAGGGCCACAGTTTGGATTTGTAGGTATTTGGAGGGCCTCAGAAAAAATAGTTAATGTCTTATTAAAGAAATGACAATTTTGCATGAATTAAAACTCTTTATAGTTTATAAATCTTTCCTTTTGGCTAAGTCTAAATAATAATATTGTAATTTATAGCTATAGAGACATATGATCAAGAAACTGTTTTATTTTACTTTTGTGATTATGATAAACATACTGAGGGCCTCAAAATAGTACCTGGTGGGCCCCGGGCCACGAGTTTGAGACCACTGGTTCAAATGAAGTCTTTTGCCACTGGTGATCATCTAGCCCTCAGTCTTGAGGTAGCTCTGCAAGGAATGCTGAGAGAAGGGCCAGGTTTTGTGTCTCTTTTTGTAATAGATAGGGACTCAAAGAATGAGATAGGGAGAAGAAAGTGGCAAGCATCAAGCAAATTGAACCACTGTCATGTGGGAAAATTTTTTTCTAAGTGATCAGATAACTAGTGTCAGTATTTTATTCACTGTTATTTATAAATCTGATTTGAACAGGTATGTGATTATTTCTGCAAATCCTAACTTTCTTTACTTGTATAAATAGGCAATGGCTAAAAACAAATCAAAAGGACAGAAGCAAAAAAATGTATTCCATGTTGCCAGCAAGAAGCCAAAACCCAAAAATAAAGCCAAGCCAGTTTTGACAAACCTTAAAAAGGTCAGTTCCAGAAGTTTTTTTAAACGCTATATTATTTCCTTTGTCTTTCAGAAATATGTTGATCACTTTCTTAATCTATTGATCACTTTCTTAAACTGAGGACTGGAGTTACAGCTCCCAGTTGTATGGAATTTACATTTTGTATTTTGCAGTTGCTGGGTTTCTTCTAATGGCAGTTTCACAGGTATCTCTGTATATATTGAATATGAGTGAACTTTAGGAAAGCTTCCAGAAGAGAAGGTGGAGGGACATTTGGAGCCTTATTCCTGGCACTGCATATATAACATTTGTTATATTTTCCAACTGTGCCATAAAGCTCTTTGAGCCATCCCAAAGATGCACTTTCCTCACGAGAATGAAAGAGCATTGAAGGAATTGGGGGAATATACATTATGTTTATTGTCTTTTATTCCGCCTTAACCTTACAGTTCTAGGCGGATTACAATAAGAGACAAAACTGGACATTTCCAGGACTTACAGATTTATAAGCATAACTAATAACTCTTCCAGTGCAAAAGGTGTGTCATTCTGGACAACAGCCCTTAGCCGTGAGCCTCTGCAGAAGAAATCTACTCTGGATTTTTTTGTAACCCTCATACTTCACTGAGAGCTCTACTGCCATCTACACTTTTTCCCTTGTTCATGTGAGCCAGAAGGAGTGTTTGTCTGCTCTGCTTTTTATTTTATTTGAGTTATATTTGGATTTTCTTCGGTCTTTTGGTGTTTGGAGCTTCCCTGTTTGTAGGTCCAGCTGTACCTGCATGGAGAAGAAGCAGACAGTGATCTACAGCTGACAGGCCAATCCCCTGTGGTAGCCAGCCTGCAGAAGCATTTTTGGAGCTCAGGGCTGTCCCTAGTAAGCTTTGCTTGGCAGGGGTTTGACCATAGGCTGTCAGGCATCCAAAGGCTCAGCAGTGTCTTGCAAGGTGCCAGCTGTGTCATCGCCTCTCCCTTTGGGGGTGGGGGTGGGGGGGGGGTGGGGGCTCAGTCGGACGCCGTGTCCAACTGGCAGCCCAAAGATCAGTTTTGGATGAGGCAGTGATTTCTTCTCTCTTTCAAGCTATTGTTCAGAGCTAAGGCAGGCTGCAGCACATTGCCAACAAAGGTCACAGTGAGTAATCCTTTTGCATTTCTTCCTATCTCTGATATATCTAAAAAATGTCTGGTTTCCCCGTTTTACCGTGTCAGCTGTTTTTTTTCCTTCCATTTGCATCTTTGTTTTCTTGACTACACGACCAGCCTCTCTTAACTTTTCCAGATATCTTCCGGATGTCTTCATCTTTCTGCAATCTTTTGTAGCTTATAATAATAATAATAATAACAACAGTTTATATACCGCAGGACCGTGAAGTTCTATGCGGTTTACAATGATTAAAGAGGTTACAGGTTGAGTGGAATAAACAAAGTTCAAAATTAGTGATTAACAGTACTAGAGATCATTTGTTGAGGACTAAGGTTGTATAGGTCGGTTACCTAAGTATTTCAGGAACAGATGTATTTTTAGGTGCTTCCTGAATTCCCTATAAGTAGTAGGCACGAGCAGTTGTTCTAGATCTTTACCCCATAATGCTGCTTGATGTGAGAAGAGATGTTAGTGATGACTTTTAAATTTACAACCTCTAACAGGTGGAGAAACAAAGTTCAGATGTGAGGTTTTCCTAAATCTGTTGATTGTGAAGGAGAAAAGGTCTGATATATTTAGGGGCTAAGCCGTAAAGTACCTTGAAGCAAACTTGAATTTCACACATGCTTCCATCGGCAGCCAGTGTAGAAGTCGATGGGAAGGTGTCACGTGATCAAACTTCAGTCCACAAAGTAGCCTAACCGCTGCATTTTGTACCAGTTGCAGTCGCCGCATATTTTTCTGGGAGAGTGCCAAGTAGGCGATGTTACAATAATCGAGTTGACTCAGTATGAGGGATTGTACCAGAATTCTAAATGATGAGACATCGAAGTAAGCTCCGATGGATCAAAGTTTCCAGAGGGTGAGAAAGATCTTTCTAATCGGGGAGTCTACCTGGTCTTTCATGGTCAGGCTCTGGTCCAGTGCTACTCCCAATATCTTCATAGTGGGTTGAATGGGATAACTAAGGTTATTGATGCACAATGATGCTTTAGTGTCAAGTGGGCGTGGCGAAGCTATAAAAAATTTTGTTTTCTCTGAATTTAGCTTTAGTCTGAATTCAGTCATCCATTGCTCCATCCGATTTAGTACTTCTGTTGCTTTGGGGGTAACATAGTAACATAGTAGATGACGGCAGATAAAGACCCGAATGGTCCTTCCAGTCTGCCCAACCTGATTCAATTTAAATTTTTTTTTTTTTTTTCCTTCTTAGCTATTTCTGGGCAAGAATCCAAAGCTTTACCCGGTACTATGCTTGGGTTCCACCTGCCGAAATCTCTGTTAAGACTTACTCCAGCCCATCTACACCCTCCCTGCCATTGAAGCCCTCCCCTGCCCATCCTCCACCAAACGGCCATACACAGACACAGACCATGCAAGTCTGCCCAGTAACTGGCCTTAGTTCAATATTTAATATTATTTTCTGATTCTAAATCTTCTGTGTTCATCCCACGCTTCTTTGAACTCAGTCACAGTTTTACTCTCCACCACCTCTCTCAGGAGCGCATTCCAGGCATCCACTACCCTCTCCGTAAAGTAGAATTTCCTAACATTGCCCCTGAATCTACCACCCCTCAACCTCAAATTATGTCCTCTGGTTTTACCATTTTCCTTTCTCTGGAAAAGATTTTGTTCTACGTTAATACCCTTTAAGTATTTGAACGTCTGAATCATATCTCCCCTGTCTCTCCTTTCCTCTAGGGTATACATATTCAGGGCTTCCAGTCTCTCCTCATACGTCTTCTGGCGCAAGCCTCCTATCATTTTCGTCGCCCTCCTCTGGACCGCCTCAAGTCTTCTTACGTCTTTCGCCAGATACGGTCTCCAAAACTGAACACAATACTCCAAGTGGGGCCTCACCAATGACCTGTACAGGGGCATCAACACCTTCTTCCTTCTACTGACTACGCCTCTCTTTATACAGCCCAGAATCCTTCTGGCAGCAGCCACTGCCTTGTCACACTGTTTTTTCGCCTTTAGATCTTCGGACACTATCACCCCAAGGTCCCTCTCCCTGTCCGTGCATATCAGCTTCTCTCCTCCCAGCATATACGGTTCCTTCCTATTATTAATCCCCAAATGCATTACTCTGCATTTCTTTGCATTGAATTTTAGTTGCCAGGCATTAGACCATTCATCTAACTTTTGCAGATCCTTTTTCATATTCTCCACTCCCTCTTCGGTGTCTACTCTGTTACAAATCTTGGTATCATCTGCAAAAAGGCACACTTTTCCTTCTAACCCTTCAGCAATGTCACTTACATACATATTGAACAGGATTGGCCCCAGCACCGAACCCTGAGGGACTCCACTAGTCACCTTTCCTTCCTTTGAGCGACTTCCATTAACCACCACCCTCTGGCGTCTGTCCGACAGCCAGTTTCTGACCCAGTTCACCACTTTGGGTCCTAACTTCAGCCCTTCAAGTTTGTTCAACAGCCTCCTATGAGGAACTGTATCAAAGGCTTTGCTGAAATCCAAGTAAATTACATCTAGCATATGTCCTCGATCCAGCTCTCTGGTTACCCAATCAAAAAATTCAATCAGGTTCGTTTGGCACGATTTACCTTTTGTAAAGCCATGTTGCCTCGGATCCTGTAACCCCTTAGATTCAAGGAAAAACACTATCCTTTCTTTCAGCAACACTTCCATTATTTTTCCAACAACTGAAGTATTTTTCCAACTTCTGAGAAAGAGGTAGTGAATGGGATAATTATCATGAAGTCATCAGCGTAGCTAAATAGTTTTATCCCCAGCTGGGACAATTGCGCACCCAATGAGGACATGTAAACATTGAAGAGCAAAGGAGTTAATGGTGATTCCTGTGGCACGCCAGATGGATTGCTCCACGTATCAGAGAAATCGTAATTAAAACGGACTTGGTAGGTGCGTGATATAAGGAAACCTTGAAACCTGTTTAATACCTCTCCTCTGATTCCAATTGCGTCTAGGCATTGTAATAGTTTCCCATGGTCCACCAAGTCAAAGGCAGAGCTCATGTCAAATTGCATGATCAGAGTGTTGAGGCCCTTACTAAACAAGTAGCACAAATTGTCCAGGATAGCCGCAATTACTGTCTCAGTGCTAAACAGAGGCCTAAAACCAGATTGAGTTTTGTGCAAAAGAGAGAACTGGTCGAGATATTCCATCAGTTGGGTGTGTACCAATCCTTCCATGATTTTTACAATAAATGGAATGGGTGCTACTGGTCTGTAATTGGTTACTGATGTTCATGATCCTTTACGATTTTTTGGAATTGGGGTTATTATAATATGACCATTATTAGTGAGGAATTTTCCATTGTTTAGGTTATTGGTTAGGTAATTCAATAGAGATAGTTTAAAGTCTAATGGAGCTGCTTTCATAATTTCTGGGGGATACGAGTCCAGGACACAGTATGATTTAGAGTATTTGCTATAAAACTTGATATAGTTATTCCATTCTAAATTGTGCTAACCTCTTATTTCTTACCTTCTCAGCTACTGTTTTTGAGAACCAAAGTGGCCTTCTTTTCCTCTTACTTTTACTTACTCGCCTCACAAAAAGGTCTGTCACCCTTACCATAAATCTTTTCAATTTTGCCCACTGCATTTCTACTCCTTCCAGACTTTCTCATCCAGACAACAATTCCTTGACGTAATCCCCCTTCCAAACAGTAATTTTTTAAAAGTCTAGAACCTTTACTTTTGAATGAGCCCTCTCTATAACCATCTTAATATTAAACTGTACCATGCTGGCATATTTGTTACTCTGTTGATTGTTCATAGTTCTTGTGTTACTTGGTTTGAGCAGAACAGATTTATGAGTTGGGGAAGCTTTCCCAGTTCCCTACTTCACCTAATTTCGGAAGAGCTCTTGCTTGGGGACTAACTGAGCGACAGTAGAGCTCTCAGTGAAGTTAGGAGCATTACAGAAAAAATCTGGAGTGGATTCATTCTGCATAGACTCATGGCCATGGGGAGATAACCTGCTTGTCCAGAATGACACACCTGTCTACTGGAAAAGATTTTAGCAAGGTAAGAACCTAATCTCTTTTTAGGTTAACACAATTTAACATATTTCTGGAACATCATTGTTTTGATCTTCCTCCAGAAAATTCTATAATCTGGTTTATTAAGTAATAATTTACACTGGCTTTTTACAAAGCTGCGGTAGAGGTTTCTACCGGGCTGGCAAGGTAAATACTCTGACGCACATAGGAATTCTATGCAGTAGAAACCTCTACCGCAGCTTTGTAAAAGGAGCCCTTAATAACATCTACTTCCAGTTTAGTAGCTTGAAATGTCAATAAACCCTCTTAAGACAGGGGTGGTCAACTCCGGTCCTCGAGGGCCGGAATCCAGTCGGTTTTTCAGGATTTCTTGAATGAATTTGCATGCACTGCTTTCAATGCATATTCATTGGGGAAATCCTGAAAACCCGACTGGATTCTGGCCCTTGAGGACTGGAGTTGCCCACCCCTACTCTAAGATCTTTTCCCTTAATTTGGGGGAGAGGGGTGTAGATAAAAGGATTCTGAACTCTTCTTGATGTAGGACCCCCCCCCCACTCTGGTCAAAACTACTTGAGCATTCAAATAGATAGGAGCAGATCCATATAAAACTTCATGTAATAAAGGCAATGTACCTTAAAATAAACATGGATATGTGATCATATTTATTCAGAGAGACAATCAATCTTAAGGCCATATTTTGTACGGCCTGTAATTGTTTTATCATAGATGTTGAGCATGGTAAATACCGGATGTTTACATGCAGAGAGTACAATACCGGCTGGTACGTGGTCACTGATCGGAGTCTCATGCTAAACCGCAAAATACAGGATGTTACAATAATCCATTTCAGACTCGTTAAAGAATCAATTGGTGCTGGAAAATAAAACACCTGTTCCAGAAGCGAAAACACTTTTGCCAAAAATAGAGGGGGGGGATTATAAAACTGGAGTGAGGGCCAGTTCATTGTAGTGACAGGACAGTGAAGGCTGACTGGTGGGAATGGGGATGGAGACTGGTTGGGGTTTGAATAGAGAAGAATGGTTGGGGGGGGATAATGTGCTGGAAGCCATGGATAGAAAATGTGTTGGGGAGGAGGTATGAACTTAAGAGTGTTGGAGCATAAATTGTTTAGTTGCACAAGTCTAAATGTACATAAGCAGCTATGCTGACCACATTAGAAGGGCAATTCTTTGTGCCCATTGTGCTGTTTTTCATCAGACAAATTGAATAGAAAAAGTAAAATCTTGACTTTCAGATTGAGATTTTGCTGCCAAGTTACCCCTTGGAAAAATAGTCTTATCTTTAAAGATTTTAGGTGTGATTTTTAGATTCTGATTGAGCATGATTGAACAGTTTAAAGTTTTAATTTAAAAAGTTATTTTTTAAACTATTCCTACTTTGTTGAATCTAAAAATATTTTCTATTTGGCAGACTCTTGTTTTGATATATTTGGACTCTTGCAATGTTCTGGACATAGGCTGTTCTCCTAAACCAGTTTTATCACAAACTGTGCGCTGTGGCAGATTCCAGGTGTGCTGCGAAATGCTGGTGAGGAGGAGAGGCGCTGGCTGACTGCTTACAAGACATGCCTCTCGCAGCGAGAGGCACCTCCTGTAGTCAGTCGGCGCCTCTCCTCCTCACCTTTGTCTTGCGGCAGATTCCAGGTGTGTTGTGAGATGCCAGCAAGGAGGAGAGGGGCAGTAAGAGGCACATCCTGTAGTCAGTCAGCCTGCGCCTTTCCTTCTTGCTGGCACCTCTGTTCCTTCTCCTCACCTCTCCTTCTGCAGCATCCCTCCCCCCACTGGTGGCAATGGGAGGTTCAGGGCCGTGGCCGAAGGGCATCCGTGCATGCACAGATGTCAGCATGATGACATCACATATGCGCATGATGTCATCCTGTCGATGTTCGCACATTTTGGATGCCTCCAGCCGAAGCTATGAGGTTAGTGTGCTGCTGCTTAAAAAGTTTGTGACACGCTATCGTAAACAAAGGAAAACATCACAGCACTGCAGAACACAGCATCATGACTAGTCTGTAGGGCTAAGAAATGTGGCAGATTAGCCCTGCTTTTTAATCGGTGACGGGACAAAAGCGCTTAATCAGTTGGTTGCACATTGAAGCTTGCTCAATATATAAACTTTGTACATTTGTTTATTTTATTGATTTACTAGAAATTATTTCTCTGGGGGGGTTGAAAGTTCTCAGCCCAACTAAGAAGGGAATGAGATGTAGCCATGAAACTTACAAGTTATTCCACATATTCACCCCTAAGTTCAACACACTTGGCACATTGTGTCTGAAGCTTCTGTAACCCTTCCAAAAAATAATCTTGATGTCTGGTCATTGAAATACTGCTCTGTTGCTGCAGTCACCTCCAAATCACTCAAATTCTCACCCTTTCAAACTCTTTAAAGTTTGGAAGCAGAAAATAGTCAGATGGAGCAAGATCTGGTGAGTAGGATGGATGGTCTATGCACTGAAACTCCAACTGTGTCAAAACATCCATCATTTTGCCAGCTTTATGAGCAAGTGCATTGTTTTGCAAAAAGAGAACTCTTTTCCGCAGCCTTCCTCTCCTTTCAGCTACAATAGTATTCTATATTAACTGTTTGGCCTCTTTGAAGATAGTCATTACAACACCTTCCTGATCTCAAAACACTGTGACCATGACCTTTCCTGCTCACTGTTGGGTCTTGAATTTCCTTGTCCTTGGAAAACTTGAGTCCGCCATTGTTTTGTCTCAGGATCATAGTGGTGTAACCATGTTTCATCAACAGTAACTAGTCCCAAAAGGTTGGCACCAGCTCATTGAAAATGCTGCAAAATCAATTTGGAAGTGTCCCGTCAGCATTCAAACATTTGGGCACCCACTTAGCTGACAGCTCCTGCGTACTCAACTGCTCGTGGATTATACCCCAACACATTCCTTAGATATCTGTAGTAGAGAATGACACGGTGATTGTTTCTCGCGGGTAATCTGCCAAAACAGGGAGAAAAAAATGGTAGCCGTGGTTACGGGGACAAGGCCATTCACTGCCCCATGGAGTGGTGAATGGCTTTGTCCCCGTACTAAAGTATTTGCCACGTTGCTTCCCTTCCCAGCCCTCCTCGCGATTGCGTGCGCACTCGTTCCCTCCTGCCAGCGGCAAGAAAACCCCACAATAAACATCCAAGCATCTTGTCCCTTTGTCTAGCCACCTCCCTCCCTTCCCCTCACCTTCATGGGCGCTTTTCAGAATTTTCTCTTCTTTCTGAGGTGTCCAATTATGGTAAACCATTTTTGCAAGTCCCGCGCTTGACATCCCCAAACTTCTCCTCTGACGCACTTCTGTTTGCGTCAGAGGAGAAGCTTTGGGGCAGTCAAGTGCGGGATTTGCGAGAATGGTTTACCACATCGGGACAACTCAGAAAGAAGAGAAAATTCTAAAGAGCACCCGCGAAGGCAAGGGGAAGGGAGGTAGGTGGCCTGACGAAGGGAAGAGGTTGAGTGGCGCTGAAGGGAAGTGGAGGGAGAGGGGAGCAGATGCTGGTTGGAAGAGGAGAGTGAGAGAGGAACAGACGCTGAAAGAGGAGAGAGGGAGCAGATGCTAGAAGAGAGTGGGGAGAAGAGAAAAGGGAGCAGACACTGGATGGGAGAGGTTAGAGGAGCTGAATCTGGAAGGAAGTGGAGAGGGGAGAGCGCACATACTAGATGAAAGAAGGGGATAAATAAAAAGAGCACATGCTGGATTGGGGTAAGAGGATAGATTTAGTGAGATACTGGAAGAGGTGACAAGCTGTAGGTAGACACAGTGAAAGGGAAATTAAGGACTGGAAAGTAACTAGACAAGAGGTAGAAGACAAATTGAGAAGGAAAAGGGAGAGGAGGGAGAGAGATACCAGAGCATTGGGGGAGGAGACAGATACCAGATCTGAAGGGAGGAAAGGAGGAGAGAGATGCTAAAAACCACCTGAGGGAGGGAGGGAGTGATGGAAGGGAAGAAGACGGATGCCAGACCATGTTAGGAGCGGAGGGGAGAAAATGGGTGCCAGACTAATGGAGGCGGGAGAGAGATGGAAGGGAGTGACAGACAGTATTTCTGGTAGAGGCACAGAAATAGAGCAGATGCCATAAGGAAGAGGCAGAGAGAAGGCAGACAGTGGATGGAAGGCAGAGAATGACGAGAAGATGAGGAAAGCAGAAACCAGACAACAAAGGTTGAGAAAAATTTCTATTTTTTTGCTTTAGGATAAAGTAGCATTGTAGCTGTGTTCAGTATAAAACTATTCGAGGCTTGTGTGGATGGGATCAGATGGTTTGCGGGGCAGGGATAAGGACTGAGCTCATTGGGGCTGAGGCGGGGACAAATTTTTTTCCCATGTCATTCTCTAATCTGTTTTGTCTCAGCAATTGTTTTAGCTGATATTTGTTGGTCTGCCAAAATCAGGTCATGGACATGGTCAACAATTTCAGGAGTTGACACTGTTTGAGGCCTCTCAGACCTGGCTGTATCTTCGGTCTCAATCTCCACGATGAAAGTTTGCACACCATATCTTCACTGTGGAATATGATGGGCATTTGCCACTCATTATTTGCATCATGGATTTTCTTTTGAATTTTCTTTTGCAGGAATAGGAACTTCATGATGGCTTAGAGTTCCACACTTGAAAATTCCACACTTTTCGTTGACATGGTTCAATCAATGATCTGAAACAATGTCAAACCATAGCATTACAATTCTGCAAACTGGCACTTTGCAGAATAAAATAACACTCTCTTTCAGCTACAATGGCAAAATAACGCTCAGAATTTAGGGAAGTTAGCTGGGCCGAGCACTTTTCAACACCCCTTCGTATAAATGTTGGGTTTTATTTCTTAATTTTTCTTCTCTGAGGGGGGATTAAATGTAATCTTTTCTTCTTCAGTACCTTACTTAGCTGCCTTTTGGTAAAATTTGCTTCCAGTGGACATCAAGCATGAGATTAACTGTATGCAATTTAGAAGTTAAAAATGTATTTGTTTCAGAAATTTGTAACTAATTTACTTTTATGTCAGTTTTATTTATTTTTTATTGTATTTCCTAAAGTTGTACTAGACTTTTATTTGTGAGCTGCCTTGACCAGATTTATTGGGTAAAATGATTAATAAGAACTGATTGGATTGGATTGGATTATACCAGGGATCTCAAAGTCCCTCCTTGAGGGCCACAATCCAGTTGGGTTTTCAGAATTTCCCCAATGAATATGCATTGAAAGCAGTGCATGCACATAGAACTTATGCATATTCATTGGGGAAATCCTGAAAACCCGAATGGATTGCGGCCCTCAAGGAGGGACTTTGAGACCCCTGGATTATACTGACCTATTGGCTAGATCAGGCCACCAGGAGAAGAAGTATGGTGAGCTGAAAAAAAGATCTTCATAGCCCATAGTTTGTGGACCCGTTAACTAAATACCTTGTGATCTTTCTGTGCCATCGTTTCATGTTAGTCACAGGGGTGCAAAAAAACCCTTTGAAAATATGGCTTCAAAACAAGTTTTAGGAGCTAAGACAAAGTTGGGGTGTTTTTGTCTTCTCCCCCACTTCTACTCTTTCTAGCCTCTTTTAGATTCATTTTCCTTCTTATACCTCTGTGGGACAGGCAAGGCAATTTTTGCTTATGGCAGTTCTTTTCAGGACTAAGGGCTCCTTTTACGAAGGTGAGCTAGCATTTTTAGCGCACACACCGGATTAGCGCGCGCTAGCCAAAAAACTACTGCCTGCTCAAAAGGAGGCGGTAGTGGCGAGCATGCGCGCTATTCTGTGTGTTAAAGTCCTAGCGCGCCTTCGTAAAAGGAGCCCTAAGTTTTCCATAGCGGTAGCATACAGCTCTGTCAGAGCACATCTCTTCTTAGGTCTAGCCTTCCCACCATAGTTTAGTTGTTGGTTCTTAAACTAAGGTAGTAGCAGGCACACAGCAGACCTTTAGGCACTAGTAAAGGTACTAGGACAAGCAGGTGCCTGGGTTGTTTCTGCCCTTGGTTATATATTTATATAAAAGTTCTACAATTTATTAGCTTTAGTTTTATGTATCCTAATAAAAGCCTTGATACATGTTTACATATTTTAGATAATGAACTAAAATACTGGATAGGCAATATGACTATGTCTGCATTTATTTGCATTCCCTACAAACCACATACTAGGACTGTGCTTGCTTTTTTACAGATAAATTTGGTAAATGATGAGCATGTTAGACGAGTTAATAAAGCTTTCGCAAAAGTGCAGGACAAAGTCACAAACCTCTCACGAAAATTGTCATCTGAATCTCAGCTGAGGCACCAGGTAATCATTTCTTTTTAAAATGGTGTGTGAAACATAGAATAGAAATCAGCTAATTGGAAAGAACATAGGATGAAGGCAAAGTAACCATTTGGACTCTTGGACAGCAGCAGTCAGCTAATTCCCATGATTCAACATTAGCCATCAGTTAAGTAGCAAAAGTGATTTAAATGAACAGAAATGCTTGGTAGACACATTTCTAAGTAGTATTATGTACTTCTGGCTTTCTTGTTGCACACACATTCCTTTCCTTCACCTAAATGCAATTCTCTTCTCTGCTTCTTCCCAAATCTTTATGAGGGCCTAATATCTTCACTTGCAGTTTTTCTTATATTCTGTATATAGCATATGTTGGCAGATAAAGACCTGCAGGGTCCATCCGTCTTCCCAAAATGGTTGTCAGAGTTGAATCTGGCACTCTGTACAGGTTCTACTTGTTCATGATTAAATACTGGTATACTTAGGGGGCCATTTTCAAAGCATTTAGCCACACAAAGTACCATTGTGGTACTTTGTGTGGCTAAGTGCTTTGAAAATAAGCCCCATAATCTCTGTCTCTTCCTGCCAATTTTGAGGCACAGAGTGTAGAAATCTGTCTGTGCTGGTTCTACTTCCCCAACTACTGGAGTTGCTGTCGAAACCCACTCCAGCCTTGATCTTGATTTGTTTTTGCGATTTATAAGACTCAGACCATAGAAGTCTGCCCAGCATTGGTCTTAATTTTCCAACTTCTGAAGTTGCCGTCAATGTTCACTCCAGTTATGAGGTCATTTAAGATTGGCTTTAATTGAATTCCATCCTTTTTCGATAGGGTTATTCCATATCAAGTGGACCATGAGTCCAAGCTCAGCCTTCTCCAAACTGAACAAAATTTTATGTTGATGTTCATTAGGGTCTCAAACAAAACCATGCAAACATTTTTGGCTGGATCTCTGTTGGTTCAGAATAGAGCAGTGGTCTCAAACACATGGCCCTCAAGGGACTATTTTGCGGCCCGCGATCTGTCCTTGCCTAAAGCAGGAGTCCCCAATCTGCTTCCCTTCCCACTGCCCTCCCCCAAGCCACCGCAATCGGGGAACAGGCCAGCGCCCGAGGTCTTAGCTCTCCCAACATATCTTCCCCAGCTCGGAGCCGACCAATTTTCGCCACCCAACGTCAATTCTAATGTCGGGGAGGAAGTTCCGGGCCAGTCAGTCGCTCGATTGTGGCAGCGGCAGCTTGTTCCCCGATTGCGGCGGTGGCGGCCTTTTACCTGATTGCAGCGGTGGCGGCCTGTTCCCCAATGGTGGTGGCTTGGGGGAGGGCAGGGAGAAGTAAAGAAAGAAAGGGGGGACAGAGACAGAAAAAAAGAAGGGAAACGGGACACAGACAGAAAGGGGCATGGAGAGAGGAAGGGCGGGCATGAAGAAAGAAAAAAAGAAAGAAAGAAATGGGGCACGGAGAGAGAGAGAAAGACAGACATATAGAAAGATTGGGGGCATGGATAGAGAGAGAAAGAAAGAAAGAAGGGGCAGGGTGAAAGAAATAAAAAGTTGGGGGAGGGAAGGATACAGATGCCAGACCAGGGGAAAGGGAGGGAGAGAAAGGAAAGAAAGAGATGCCAGACCATGGAAATAGGACGGAAGAAGAGAGAGATAGGAAGGGAAGGTAAGACATGGAAACGTAGATTATCCCAGGACAAGCAGGCAGCATATTCTTTACGCATGGGTGACGTCACCGACGGAGCCCACGGTACGGACCTTTTTACTAGAAAGTTCTAGTTGGCCGCACCGCGCGTGCGCGAGTGCCTTCCCGCCCGACGGAGGAGAGCGTGGTCCCCAGTTTATTCGTTTCCGCGGAGCGAAGAAGACGTGCGTTTTTCAACTCCGATTGAAATCCTCTTTTTGCCTTCCCGCTCGCGTTCTTTTTTCGTTTATTTACCTTCGGGTTCTTTTTTATTTCATTTCCAAAAAAAAAAAAAAAAAAAAATATTTTCTTTTTGTTTCGTTTTTTGTCTTTGCCCCGGCGGGGCCTGTTGTCACGATCCAGGCCTCGGGGTTTGATTTTGCGGAGGCCGTGTTTCCATTCATGCCCCCCAAGCCCGGTTTTAAGAAGTGCCAGCGGTGTGCACGCCCGATCTCCCTCACTGACCCACACAATTGGTGTTTACAGTGTTTGGGACCGGAGCATCGGGCGGACTCGTGCACCCGCTGTGCCACTCTTAAAAAACGCACTTTGAAGAATCGCCAAATCCAGCAAAGTCTGCTGTTCGGCACCGGCCCGACTATGGACTCGACTTCTTCAACTGCGGCACCATCGAAGTCGGCACCGACCACCTCGACACCGCCTGACATTACATCGGCGCCACCGGCGCCAGGTAAGCCGGCTAAGAAGCCTTCCACCCTTGAGCGCCCTCCCACCTCGGTGGCGACACCGGCTCTTTCGGCTCCACGCCGAACTAAAAAGCGCTCCGCTCCGATATCGGTGAGTGCCTCGTCATCGGCCTCCTTATCGCCGGAGCGTAGAGCGGCACCCATGGAACCAAAGCAGAAAAAAGTGGTTCCGGTGCCACCCCTGGATGACCGCATTGCGGCCATCCTCCAGGATAAGTTGCAGGAACAACTCCAAACGCAACTTAAACAGCTCTTGCCCTCTATCCTGGCACCGCTGCTTTCGGTACCAGACCGGCCCGAGCCCCACACCGTCCAACCGGTATCCACGCCATCGGTACCTATGGACCCCTCCATGCCCATTCTCTCGGCACCGCATATCCATGCCCATGCCGAGGCCGTCGCTCTGACGACATCCGATCCTCCTCGGGACCGAGCGGAACACCGGTCTTCCCGCGAACCTGACCGGCACCGTTCTTCCCGGGACCGAGACAGACACAGGTCTTCATCCCCTGGTACCGTCTCGGTACGCTCAGGCAAGTCTCGGTCTAAAGCTCATCATACCGAGCCTTCCACTCCAGTCTCTCGGCACGCACACACCGATGTCAGAGACCCGGACCTCTGGGAGGAATCTCCCCTCGGTACCGAGGAGGATGCATCGTCGTCGGACGAAGAGCCCTCGGCCCCCGATACCACATCTAAACCTGAGCAATCTTCTTTTTCAAAATTCCTCAGGGAGTTATCGGGGGCCTTATCTTTGCCTCTGGAATCTGATTCCAAGAAATCACAAGCTTTCCTGGAGGCATTAGATTTCGATCAACCCCCTAAGGAGTTCCTGAAGTTACCCGTGCATGACATCCTACGGGAAACTTTTTATAAAAATTGGGAAAATCCATTAACTGTCCCTGGGGCACCCCGTAAACTGGATAGCCTTTACAGGGTTATTCCAATCCCGGGATTTGATAAACCCCAGCTGCCCCATGAATCTCTCCTGGTTGAGTCCACTTTAAAAAAGACTCAAGGCTCCAGTGTATATGCCTCTACCCCTCCTGGCAGGGAGGGCAAAACTATGGACAAGTTTGGCAAGCGGCTCTACCAGAATGCCATGCTTGCCAACAGGGCAAACAATTACTCTTTCCACTTTTCATTCTACCTGAAACATCTGGTAATGCAACTCTCCGCCATGCAAAAGTACATGCCGGAGCACAAGGTCCCACTATTCCAGCAGCACATCTCCAGCCTGCTTCAACTTAGAAAATTTATGGTACGCTCCATCTATGACTCCTTTGAGCTCACCTCTCGTGCATCTGCCATCGCTGTGGCCATGCGCCGCCTGGCCTGGCTCAGGGTCTCTGATCTGGATGTCAACCATCAGGACCGACTAGCCAACGCCCCATGTATGGGAGACGAATTGTTCGGAGAGTCTCTGGATACCACCACACAAAAACTCTCCGCCCATGAGACCAGATGGGATACTCTCATTAAACCAAAGAAGAAGGCCCCTCCTGCTCGGCCTTACAAACCACAGTCTTCTTACCAGCGCAGGTTCTCCGCTAGGCCGCTTAACCCGCCTTCACAGCAACCTAGGCGGGCTCGCCAACAACACCACAACCAGGCTCGTGCACAGTCTAATCAACCTGCCAAGCCTCTTCCTCCTGCCAAACCTTCTCAGCCCTTTTGACTCCTCTCTCCAGGGCTTAGCCAGTCTTCCACCCTCATTGCCTCTCCCTCAACCAATCGGGGGCAGGCTCCACATTTTTCTCAGCCGTTGGGAGGTCATCACATCGGACCAGTGGGTCCTCAACATCATCCGCCACGGCTACTCTCTCAACTTCCAGACTCTTCCACCAGACAATCCTCCCGTAGAGTCTGCTTCTCTTTCAACTCAAACCCCCCTCCTCCTGAGGGAGGTCCAATCCCTCCTTCTCCTCAATGCCATCGAAGAAGTACCTCTGGAACAAAGGGGCCGGGGATTCTACTCCCGTTACTTTCTGGTTCCAAAAAAGACAGGAGACCTACGTCCCATTCTCGATCTCAGGGACCTCAACAAATGTCTTGTCAAGGAGAAGTTCAGAATGCTCTCCCTTGCCACGCTTTACCCTCATCTCTCTCAGAACGACTGGCTATGTTCCCTGGACCTCAAAGAGGCCTACACTCACATACCAATCAATCCAGCTTCCCGTCGCTACCTAAGATTCCAGGTGCACCATCGCCATTATCAGTACAAAGTGCTACCTTTTGGCCTCGCTTCATCACCCAGGGTGTTCACCAAATGCCTCATTGTGGCGGCGGCCTTCCTCAGGTCTCACAACCTCCAGGTGTTTCCCTACTTGGACGATTGGTTGGTGAAAGCACCTACGTCTCCGCTTGTGCTACAAGCCACTCATCAGACCATCTCTCTCCTCCACCTCCTGGGGTTCGAGATCAACTACCCCAAGTCGCATCTGCTTCCCACGCAGCGCCTTCAGTTCATTGGAGCAGTTCTCGACACCACACTAATGAGGGCGTTTCTCCCCTCCGACCGTCAGCGGAACCTGCTCCGCCTGTGTCGTCAGGTGCTCCTTCATCACTCCATTTCTGCCAGACAGATGATGGTCCTCCTGGGCCACATGGCCTCGACGGTGCATGTGCTTCCCCTGGCACGACTCCACCTCAGGACACCTCAATGGACTCTGGCCAACCAATGGTCGCAGACCTCGAATCTTCTTTCTCATCCCATCTCTGTGACATCGTCTCTTCAGCAATCTCTACAATGGTGGTTGAACTCCTCAAATCTTTCCAGGGGCCTTCTTTTTCATCTGCCCCCGCATTCCATGACCATCACCACGGATGCCTCCCCTTATGCATGGGGAGCTCACCTGGGAGACCTACGCACCCAAGGTCTTTGGACCCCGCAGGAGCGTCTTCATCACATCAATTTCCTGGAACTACGAGCCATGTTCTATGCTCTCAAGGCCTTCCAGCACCTTCTTTGCCCTCAGGTTCTGCTCCTGTGCACGGACAACCAAGTTGCCATGTACTACATCAACAAACAGGGCGGCACCGGATCTCGCCTCCTTTGTCAGGAGGCTCTTCGCATTTGGACCTGGGCCACGGCCCGCAGTCTCTTCCTCAAGGCTGTCTACATCCAGGGCGAACAGAACTCCCTGGCCGACAATCTCAGCCGCATCCTTCAACCTCACGAGTGGACTTTGGACCCTCCCACGCTTCACTCCATCTTTGCTCGCTGGGGCACTCCGCAGGTGGACCTATTCGCAGCTCCTCACAACCATCAGCTGCCCCAGTTCTGCTCCAGACTCTTCTCTCCTCATCGTCTGGCCCCGGATGCATTCCTTCTCGACTGGACGGATCGGTTCCTCTATGCCTTTCCTCCTCTACCTCTGATGTTGCGGACTTTATCCAAACTCCGCAGGGACGGAGCCACCATGATCCTCATAGCTCCCCGGTGGCCTCGTCAACACTGGTTCTCCCTCCTGCTTCAGCTCAGCTCCAGGGATCCCATTCCTCTGCCTGTGTTTCCTACTCTACTTACACAGCAACATCAGTCTCTACTACATCCCAATCTGTCTTCGCTCCACCTGACAGCTTGGTTTCTCTCGGGCTGACCTCTTCAGGAAATCTGTCTCAGCCTGTCCGTCTCATTTTGGACGCCTCCAGGAAACCGACCACCCTCCAATGTTACCATCAGAAGTGGACCAGGTTCTCCTCTTGGTGCCTCCGTCATCATCACAATCCCACCTCTTTAGCGGTGGAAACTGTTCTGGACTACTTGCTCTCCCTGTCCAACGCAGGCCTCAAGTCTACCTCTATCAGAGTCCATCTCAGTGCCATCACGGCTTTTCATGAACCTGTCTTAGGAAAACCTCTCACGGCTCACCCTCTGGTTTCCCGATTCATGAGGGGCCTCTTCAACATCAAACCACCTCTGAAGCCTCCTCCGGTCGTCTGGGACCTGAATGTGGTTTTATCTGCCCTCATGAAACCTCCCTTTGAGCCGCTTGCCACAACTTCGCTCAAATTTCTGACATGGAAGGTTCTTTTCCTCATTGCCATCACCTCTGCCAGGAGGGTTAGTGAGCTTCATGCACTGGTTGCCGATCCACCGTTCACTATTTTTCACCATGACAAGGTGGTTCTGCGCACCCATCCAAAGTTCCTTCCAAAGGTGGTCTCAGCTTTTCACCTCAACCAGTCCATTGTGTTGCCTGTTTTCTTTCCGAAACCTCATTCACATCCCGGAGAACAGGCATTGCACAGTCTTGACTGCAAGCGTGCCCTGGCTTACTATCTTGATCGTACAAGGGCTCACCGCTTGTCCCCTCAGCTCTTCCTGACCTTCGACCCAAATCGTTTGGGTCGACCGGTCTCTAAACGGACGCTATCCAACTGGCTTGCAGCTTGCATCGCGTTCTGTTACGCTCGGGCCGGTCTGTCACTAGACGGCGCTGTCACGGCCCACAGGGTAAGAGCTATGGCCGCTTCTGTTGCTTTCCTCCGTTCCACACCCATTGAGGAAATCTGCAAGGCGGCCACCTGGTCCTCAGTTCACACATTCACTACTCACTACTGTCTGGATGCTTTCTCCAGACGGGATGGGCACTTCGGCCAATCTGTACTTCAGAATTTATTTTCCTAATGGCCAACCATCCCTCCTCCCTCTTTGTTAGCTTGGAGGTCACCCATGCGTAAAGAATATGCTGCCTGCTTGTCCTGGGATAAAGCACAGTTACTTACCGTAACAGGTGTTATCCAGGGACAGCAGGCAGATATTCTTACGTCCCACCCTCCTCCCCGGGTTGGCTTCTTAGCTGGCTTATACTAACTGGGGACCACGCTCTCCTCCGTCGGGCGGGAAGGCACTCGCGCACGCGCGGTGCGGCCAACTAGAACTTTCTAGTAAAAAGGTCCGTACCGTGGGCTCCGTCGGTGACGTCACCCATGCGTAAAGAATATCTGCCTGCTGTCCCTGGATAACACCTGTTACGGTAAGTAACTGTGCTTTTTGAAAAGAAAGCAGAAAAATTGAACATTTAAGTTAATGCCAAAGATGGATGCAAGGCAGAAAGTGAAGACGGAGAGAAAAACAGTCAAAGGACAAGAAGGCCCTGGAAAAATAGTTGAAAGCACAGAAAAATAAAGTCACCAGACAACAAAGGTAGGGAAAATGATTTTATTTTCAATATAGTGATTGAAATGTGCCAGTTTTGAGAAAGAAAAGATATTAAACTTTAAATGTGAGGGCTGCAGAAAAAATAGTTAATGTCTTATTAAAGAAATGACAATTTTGCATAAGGTAAAACTCTTTATAGTTTATATATCTTTCCTTTTAACTGTTAAAGGAAAGTTTTATAAACTATAAAGAGTTTTACCTCATGCAAAATTGTCATTTCTTTAATAAAACATTAACTATTTTTTTCTGCGGCCCTCCAAGTACCTACAAATTCAATATGTGGCCCCGCAAAGGGTTTGAGTTTGAGACCACTGGAATAGAGGCTATCTACAAAGTGCTATGCTCCACATTACACAGATCAGCTACTTTGTTCAGATGCTGCAGCCTAATAAAACCTGTCAGAGGACTAAAAAATTTTAGATTAGTACAACCAGGGCTGTGGAGTTGGTAGATAAATCCTTCAAATCCAAGTCTTCAGTTTCTGGTACCCACAACTCTGACTCCAGGTACCCAAAATTGTCTCCAACTCCTTGACTCTGACTCCACAGCCCTGAGTACAACCCCTGGTACTAAGTTCTTGTGCAAAGTTTGGAACCTAACATGAGCTTGTCTCCCTTTTTATGGGCCAGCAAGCTATGTGAAAAATGGTACAATAAGAAATTTAAGGCCTACTTTGATGACTCCTCTGCTCCTGACCTATATTTTAATTCAGGACACAACTGGACCAGTAGTTGTGGTCGGCAGTACATTTATTCATAAGCCACAGTGGCAACCATTTATGGGATTCGCCACCTGCTGGAAGCAAAGATATAACAACATAAATATTTGATGCCACTTTCTTATGCAAATCTTTGCCAATTTTGGGGTGCAGATCTATCTATTATTTTTTTCTTATGTCATTTCAAAGAGCTTCTTTTTGGGTACAAAAGTCACCTGGTTTCATCATGGACACAGCCTTGCTTTGGTCAGAATTAGAGAATGACACTGGGACAAATTTTTCCCCATCCCCACAGGAACTCATTTTCCCATCCTGGTGAGTTCTTTTCCTGTCCCTGCCCCATTCCTGCAAACTCTGTCTTTAATATCATAAGTGTTCGAGGCTTGTGCAGTTAAGGCAGAGCTTACAAGAATGGGATGGGGCGTGGAAAAAGACGTGCATCATTTGCATCCATGGATACACTGTTATACAGAACCATCTTCAGTGCCCTATTCTGTAACATGCAAATGATTTAGAGAGGTGACATTTTACAGTGCAGTTAAACTTGTTGTGCTTACCATGCTTTTAGCTTATGACATCTTGTTTTGCCATGTACTTTTATAAATGACCCCTCGAAATGGAAGTTAGTTGTGCTGTGTTATTGCTGTGTTATTTACTGAATGCAAGACCAGACATGCAAAAGTATCATCTTTGCAAGGAACTGTGATGTCACATCAAAATGTCATGTTAGCAGTATGTGTTGAGGTAGATATTTTGGGAACATGCCCTTACCTGTGAACACCATTGTGCCATTTATGGAACTTCTTTGGCACAAGCCATGGAAAATCACCCTGTGATGGAATTGGAGGAACATATAAAACATTTAGCTGGCCATGCTAGTTTACAACACCTCTTCAAGACCCAAATTTTGACAACAAAGGGTCTGTTTGACTTTTGCGACAAAAGTGTCCCTGGTATCAAATTTTTCTTTATTCCAAAGGAGGACATTGAATCTATCAGGCCTGTTCTGGATGAGAGGTTTAGCAAAGGTCATACAGTTGCTGGGACAAGAGAAAATGAATTAAAGCACATTGATGCAACTAAATTATGCATTAGCAAAATTTCAAATGACATCACCCTATTCATTGCAGGTGTTTTGGTTGGTATTTAGCTTGCATCTATGCAGTTGTTGGTGGATTGGCCATGTATGTGAGATCTCAATTGAGGAACATGTCTTGGTCAACGTTTTGCACCTTATTGGCCACATTGTAGAGACACCTGTTGGGTTCCAGAAGAGCATATTATTGCTACCCTTGATATACTCACAACAACTTCATCAGGCACTTTGTCAACTATTGATAAGATGTTCAAAAGCATTTGCAAGTCAGGAAAAGAAATTAAGTGCATTTTTGTAAAATCTGCAGTTTAAACAATTTTGTTATGCTGTGCCTTTTCTTGTGCTTAAAGCTTGACAACCCATGGCTGGTGCCTTTTCTGGCTATCAGGAGCCGTCCCTAGGCGATGGGGATGCCAATTGTACTAAATTGATAATGTCTTAGCAACCACTGACCAATGAATCGTAATTAATGTACCATTGTTTTACAACAACTTTAATGATTAATTTATGAAAATATTCTGAGCAGAGATATGTTATAAGCTTAAAGCATGGTAAGCACAAAAAGCTTAGCTGCATTGTAAAACATAATGGCTCTAGCTCATTTGTGTTTTACACAATAGGGTGCCAAAGATGGCTCTGTGTGTCTAAGTCCAATTTTGGACGTCTGAGAAATGCACCCAAAAATTAGGAGGCAACAACGTCCATTTTCTAAACTGCTAGATGTCTTTTTAAAAAATTATTATTATTGTCTATCTACTTGTAGATGTTTTGGCCTTTAGGACATTAAACTTTTCAGCTATTTTCAAAAGGAAAAACATTCAAGTCCAAAAGCAAGCCATTTAGACAGAGGTGAGGCTACCATTTATACTACACTGGCCACACAGCCATGCCAGCAGGACAGTGGAACACCTTAGGGAAGACTGTTGTGAACTTCACATAACCTGTGTCAGGTGTACATTTCACCCTCCCCCCGAGTAGCTCGTATGACTGCGGTTTTGGTGGGATCTACTTTCCACCGTAAATGTAGTAGGTAGGGTGGGATATGTGCCTGGTCACTCTTTCTAAGGTTCACTACACCGCTCAGCAAGCTACTCCAGATACCTGCTCTGCTAGGATTTCCTATATGAAGTGCTGCTGTTGGGTTGAGTCATTGACCACTAGGTGACATAATCCCTCATCTGGTCAGTTTGGGTATATTTATGGCACTTAGACGCTTTTAAATTGGATGTCTTGGAAAATGTTTGATTATCACTGAAAGCATCCAAGCGCTAATCCCAGCCATAACATGTCTCCAACTTGCCCTCTTGAACTTTGGACACACAGCAGACAAAAAGGCAAGCAGGAAGTCATTTTCGAATTGGCACTTTTGGCGATTTAAAACATCCAAGTGCCGATTTATGCCATTTTTTTTGGACATCTTTCTTTTTTGAAATTTAGCCTCATCGTGGATCTCTGCATGGAAATATTTGATGCATGTCTTTGGGACCTTAATTCTGACCAAAGTAAGGCTGGGTCCAAGATGAAACAGGGTGGCTTTTGCAGAAAAAAGATGCTCTTTCAAATGACATAAAAATGAAAAAATTAACAAATACACAATAGAGATATTTTCATCCAAAAATGGTGAAAATTTGCACAACAAAGTTACATCACATCTTTGTCATTATATCTTTGCTTCCACTTGGGGCTTGTAATTCCATTTTCATAGGTCACCCTTTACGTGTTACCCACTGAAACGCTGAGGGGGGAAAAAGTACTCACTGCAGGTACGGGGACAAGGCCATCCACTGCCCCGTGGAGTGGTGAATGGCCTTGTCCCTGCTGTTAAGGGAGAGAACGCACGCAGCCCCTTCCCACCTACTCGAAGCTATCTATCTCCCTCCCCCTTACCTTCGCGATGCGTTTTAAGTAACTTCTTCACAAAACCATCGGAGCCTGCAAGCATCTCCTCTGATGCAACTTCCGGTTGCGTCAGAAGAGAAGCTTCTGCCCACACATGCACGCTACTGCTTGCATTCTCTGACGGCTTTGAAGAAGTTACTCAAAACGCACCGCGAAGGTAAAGGGGAGGGAGATAGATAGATTTGGGGAGGTGGCAGCAAGGGGTGCCGAAAGACAGTGAGGTGGTGAGAGAGAAGGGTGGTGGAGGAAAGGAGCAGATGCTGAAGGGGGGTAGGGAGAAGATGCTGGAAGGGAAGAAGACAGAGATGCCAGACTATGGGGGAGCGGAGGGAAGATTGGTGCCAGACCAATGGGGTTGGGGGTGAAGGGAGAGGCACATTAACATCAAATGGAAGACGCAGAGAAGACAGACAGTGAATGGAAGGAATTGAATGAGAAGATAAGGGAAGCAGAAACCAGATGACAAAGGTAGAAAAAAAAATTGTATTTATTTATTTTGCTTTAGGATAAAGTAGTATATTAGTTGTGTTTATTAAAAACTTTGTAAACAAAGCCCTGTCAGCTGAACATCTTTCTCTAGTTCAGCAGCCAGAACTTTGATTTATAAGAAGGAAATAAGCTAAATATTGCAGTACTGAGGCTTGTATGGATGCTGCGTGGATAGTAGTCACAGGGACGGGGCAAATTCCCCCCCCCCCCCCCGTGTCAGATTAATCCTCCAGGCATGTGCTCTTATCCTTTTGGCCATTTCTCCAGCGCCTGGGCTTAAGAGCAAGCTGTTCTCATCTGCCTCTTTCCCCTATTGAGAAGGCTTTCCTTTTTTCACCAAAGATTCCAATATCCTTCCTGCATTGCACCTTGCATCTATCCAGGCAGCAGGCAGACATCAGTTTTCCACTAAAGTTTAACTTCCACCACAGCAATAATTGAGAATCTATGTCTCGAGTCACTCCTTCACCCTGGGAATTTGTCATCCAGTTCAAAAGCATCCAGCTGCAAAGATGCATCCTGCTTGCGCAGAACTCTTACATAACATAGTAGATATGGTTCATCTAGTCTGCCTAGCAAGATAAACTCAAAGTATGATATGATATTGTCCTAAATCTGATTGTGAATGTCAATCTGTAACCTGTTCTGAGCTCCTGGGAGAATGGGATATAAATCAAAACAAATAAAAAAATAAATGCATACTTGATCTTGATTTGCCATTGCCATTTTCAGGATCCAGGCTTGTTTTTCCAGTTATCAGTTTCACTTTTTTGTAACAACCAGTTGAAAATTAAGAAAGCAATTATCTTTTGAATGTTGGCTTGGTTTAGCTGGCTGTTCAAACAATGCTTAGATTTTTCTTCTTGATGGGATGAAAATCTTTAAAGAACCAAGCAGAAAAATCTGGGGAAAAATGTGAAGAGCTAAAGTGGTGGTAGTGAACTTATAAGATGAAGCTCTTTGTCAAGTGAAAAACTGATTACCGTATTTTCACCCATATACTGTGCACCCGTGTAAAACGCACACGCGTATACTGCGCATGCTAAAACCTCCTCCCGCCTACTCCGAACCGGCATCCTCCTCCCCGCTTGCTTACCCGCGTTTTACAACTTTTTTTTTTCAATCTGATCTGGCATCCCCCCTACGAACCGGTGTCACCCCTCCCTCCCCCGCGATCCTACATCCCCCCCCAGCACCGCAAAACATCTCTTACCCAATTGGGCACCGGCACCAGCACCAATGCACAGGATGTGCCAGTGCCAGTGCCCGAAGATCCTCCCTCGTTGGTTTGGGCTGGGCGGGAGAGATTCTCCTTCTTCCTGCGCCGGGCTGGACTCCGGAGAGAGCGAGACCAGAAGGCTTTGAGCATGCGCAAATGCTCAAAGCCTAGTCCAGCCCGGCACAGGAAGAAGGAGGATCTCTCCCACCCAGCCCAAACCAACGAGGGAGGATCTTCTGGCACTGGCACGTCCTGTGCATTGGTGCTGGTGTCTGTGCCCAATCGGGTAAGAGATGTTTTGCGGTGCTGGGGGGGGGGGAATGTAGGATCGCGGGGGAGGGGGGTGACGCGAATGGGGGGGGGAGGATGCCGATCGGATTGAAAAAAAAAAGTTGTAAAACACGCTCACACGTATAACGCGCACGGTTTGTAAAATCGTTTATAACGCATGCGTGAAAATACGGTAATAGACCAATGGCTAGAGGAAGTTTAGGTATATGCTTTAAAGCCTTTCTTGAAAGCTCTAAGTTTTATGTCATACCAAGTACAGATCACAGGATTAGCTATGTCTAATTCTATGTTATCAAAGAATAAAAAATCTCTCCCCCAAACAACCTTGAAATTTTTGTTTAGGGTACTCTTTTAACCTTTCTTTAGCTATTGGCTTTGGTGCTGATTGTTTCCTGTAATTGTGTCTTTGCTCATTTCCTCTAGCCCATCACTCACGTCTTTTCTCTTTTCCTTAATTTCCTCTACTATTCCATATTTCATAGAATGTTTAATGGTTTTACCTAAACTGAAACCTTAATTGCAGTCCCTTGGATTGAAAATCTACCTCTCTCTCTTATTACTACATTTTTATATGTACAGGTGGAAGTTTATAAATGAAAACTTTAACAGAATAGAAAAACGTATTATTGTGGCAAAAGTATTCAGTAGAAAGACTTGCTATTTGTTTCCTGGTGGAAATTCTAAACAGCTTCTCAGGTTTAAATTTTAGTAACTACAACCTCTGTTCAGTAAATTCATGAAATTTAACTCTGTTGTTTTTTTCTCTCTTAGAATCCAAAGCAGCCTGAAGGTGAACCACCAAACATCGATGAAGCCACAAATTTGTTTTCTCAGTTGTGAACATGAAAAAACTACAATTTGAGGAGCAAAATGACCACACACATAAGTGACTGCAAAAAAAAAAAGCAACATCTTACCACCACCAATTGTTGATTAAGTCAAGCCATGGATCTTAATTAAGCAGGCTTTATTCAAAACTCTCCCCTCCCCCATAAATGAATGTATATCAGAAAAAAGAATACTTAGTTAATATTTTATTCAGGTTTAATAAAAAGAAATCTGGTGAAATTTACAAGATGATGGTACATCTTACTATAAACTACACAAGCAGTAACCTTTCCTAAAATAAATATAGGAAAGTGAAAAGTCTGAAGTCAGCAAAATATGAGGCACTTAAAGTGCTAAAACAGAAGGCACTTGACAATGTATGCACTGAAACATCTATCCTAACACATCCTTTATTTTGCCTTTAAAAGTGGCAGTGATACAATTACATTAGCAGTGGACTAAAAGGAGATAACTAGCTTTGTGGCAGTGAAGTTTTAGAAGATTAAAAATTTAATCAGTTACAGTATGGAGCAATTGTCAAGTGACAGAATGCAGCCTGGATCATATTAAATACATCATACAAAGTACTATGAAGCATTTTCCATCTATTTGTTTATTTCCATCCCACTAGAATATTCACACAAGGCAAATGGGACTTCAGCTTGCTATGATTTTAAGTCATACCAACATATATGGTATTGTTATGGTTATGTGCGCAAATGGTGTATCTATGTAAAAGTACACTGGTATAGTGCATCCACACAGTGCATACGGAGTATGTATGCTTTGTGAAGAAAAAAAAAATCCATGTATAATGCATGAAAATATGGTAGGGGACATACCTTTGCTTCTTTCCAGCCTCAGCTAGTAGCACCATATTTCTTGTTCACTGAAATATACAGCAGTAATGTCTTTAAAAAGACAACCAACACTTTTCTCATAATTTAAAGCCTCAGTGGTAAAAGGATACCCTCGAGCAGCAGGGGACCCCAAAAAAACTTGTGTTCAAGTTTACCCTTTCAAAAAAAATGAAAAGCTCACACCTACTATGTTTAACCGAAAATAAGACCTACCCCAAAAATAAGCCCTAGCAGGATTTTCGGGGTAGGTATTTTTTTATTTATAATTTTTCACAATAACTTCCAAGCATAATAGGGGTAGGTCTTAATATAAACCCTATCCCTAAAATAAGGCCTAGTACTGGGATTCGCTGGCAGTTTCCCTTCCCTCCTTTGTGCAGCAGAACCTTTGAGTGAGTACCCATCGTGTAGCTGAATCCCTAGCCTTCCCTCCCTCCTATCGGAATCCCACCGCGTGCCTTACTTACCTCCCTAAGCAGCGTTGGGCCAGCAGCACTCTAAACGGGCTGCTTCGGCCTTGTCTGCCCATAAATTCACTGCCGCATTACTGATGATGTCATCAGTAACGCAGCAGTGAATTCATGGGTGTAAAAGGCCGAAATGGCTTGTTTAGAGTGCTGCTGGCCCGATGCTGCTTTGGGAGGTAAGTAAGGCTCATGGTGGGGTTCTGATGGGAGAAAGGATGGTATTGTGCTCGCTCAAGGGTTCTGCTGCACGAAAGAGAGGGAGGGAGAGATGATCATGTGCATACCCCAAAAATAAGACCTAATGCCTTTTTTGGGCTTAAAATTAATATCAGACATCATCTTATTTTTGGGGAAACACGGTATAAAGCATACAAGTGAAACAAGAACAGGTACAAGGAAAGTGGACGTTTCAGGTTACCAGAGCCCTTTTGGTAAGGGATGGTACCAAGTACTGCTGCCCAATTCAGGGAAAACATTTTTGATTCGATTTGGCCTACTGAATTAATTTTTAAATTCACTTTTCCCACCTAATTGGGTGTTTTTCCAAAATATTTCTGGCAGGTCGAAAATGTTCTGGCGGGTTTATTTTGTAGCCTCTTCACCCACCCCAGCCCCATGCCGGTGCTGCTGTGTAAGCAAAAAATACTTCTTTGTTAAGGCATAGCTCATGCTGTCTAACACCAGCTCTGGTAGGACACACATTTCAAATTTGACATATTGTAATCACAAAACAGAAATTAAATTATTTTTTCTACCTTTTGTTGTCTGGTCATTTTATTATTCAAATCATGTTGGTCCCAGACTCTGGTTTCTGTTTGTCTTCTGTTAACTAAGTGCCAGGGTCTCCTGCCCATTTGACATTTTCTTCTTTTTCGATGCTCTCCATCCATTTTCCATCTCTGTACCTTCCCTTCCACTTGTTTCTTTCCTACTGTCTACCCTCCCTCTCTCCGTGCGTTGTGCCCTGGGTCAAACCTTTCTAGTCCCCTCCATCATCATATGCACCATCTCTCCCTGTCCATCCTATCTCCACCAATTCTTCCTCTCTCCTTCCCCCATGTGGAGCAGCTTTCCTTCTAATGCCCCTGTGCAGCACCTCCCAACTGACCTCATCCCCAACCCCCTTTGTGCCTCCTAAAGTAGTAGCAGCAGCGGAGGTGGTGACCAGCTTCCCTCTACCGCATCATCAGTGATGTCATTGGTAACACAGCAGAGGGAAGCCAGGCCAGGAGAAGCCTGTACTGCCTCTACCAAACCGGACACTGCTGCTGCTACTTTAGGAGGCCCGGAGGTATGTCAGGAATCAAAGAGTCCAATTTTTATTGGAAAGTGAAATCAATTCAAAATCAGTGGGGCAGCACTATTACCAAGAAAATATGAATGCAAAGCAGAGAGGGAAAATATGCCACAGCCATACAGTTTCCAGAACAGTATAAAAACAAATTATGGTGTGTTTCAGCAACATAAGCTAGTTCTCAGCAATTGTCCTGTGAACAGTATTAGTTTTTACTGAAATGGAGAAGTAGCACAGTTGTCTTATTAATCCACATTACTTGCACAGAAATAATGATTAAATAAAAACACAAGATGTGACCTTGGTAATGGACTAACTTTATACATTTAAAATCTTCAGTAGCAGACACCCTTTTTCAGTGGACTTAAATTAGATCCAGAAAGCTAGCCATCCACATTGCACTTTTTTTAAAAAATCTATTAGTGCAAAGTAAATAATAGAAGAAGAAAAAAAGACATTCCAGAAAATAAAATAGTAATACATTTTAGATGATGCAACAGTCATTTAAAATAGGAAAATAAAATGTTGATACTAATCTATTGGCCAAGTTGGGTTACTACTACTGTGAATTAGTATATTTATTCAGACTTTTTTTTTCCACTATCCTCTCCCCCCAAAAGAAGTTGGCACAAACATTCCACACAGCTAATGGTTGTGAAATTGACCAATGGGGGAGCATTGAGGTTTCTTTTTGTTTAATTTGAACTGAAGTTAACTGTGTGACCCATTACTCCTGCATGGTATGATATGCTTGTTTAGCAAAATTTTCTATTTTTGATTGGCTATACATTTTGTTACCCTACTTTTTGTAGTATTCATAGATTTGGGGTAAAATACCACACACTAACATAGTAACATAGTAACATAGTAGATGACGGCAGATAAAGACCCGAATGGTCCATCCAGTCTGCCCAACCTGATTCAATTTAAAATTTTTTTTTTTTTTTTTTCTTAGCTATTTCTGGGCGAGAATCCAAAGCTTTACCCGGTACTGTGCTTGGGTTCCAACTGCCGAAATCTCTGTTAAGACTTACTCCAGCCCATCTACACCCTCCCAGCCATTGAAGCCCTCCCCTGCCCATCCTCCTCCAAACGGCCATACACAGACACAGACCGTACAAGTCTGCCCAGTAACTGGCCTAGTTCAATCTTTAATATTATTTTCTGATTCTAAATCAATAATCAATAATGCACCTTAGTAATTACAGCCCTCAGTCTTGAAGGCACACTTGGTTTTCTGGATTGCCACAATGATTAAATTTGAGATTGTCAGTGCACTATATCCAAATTATTGTGCATATTCAGAGGACACCCTCAAAAAGGATCCATCAGGGTGTTACTCCATGTTGGAGTTGGGGACTACTACTTTATATTATAGACCTAAGGTGGTGCAGTCAACATGCTAGATGATAATCTAGCAATCTGAATTTCTCTTCATGCCACTGCTCTCCTGAAAAGAGACAATCTGCCAAGCTGTGTAATAGGGGATTTATTTTTATGTATGAGTATTAAATAATCTAAGAGATAGATTGCATAGTTTTTGTATTACTTTGAACAACCCAAAATTACATTTTAAATTAGCCTCTACCTCCATTCTGCTGTGATAATGGAACTCCTAGTGCAATAGGTATGTTATTATGGACAGTATGGTAATTCCATGCCCATGAGCTGTGGAGAACAATGTCACTCCAGGTTTACAACTCCACTTTCTTTTCCAAAGGGTTTTACTACCCCCCTTCAGTTTTTCCTTTTGCTTGCAAACAGAAGTCAGTGGTGTTCTGTATATTACTTTATTATTTTCAGTGCTTTTTGAAAATTTTTTGTGTGACTTTCAGGGCACCAGAGCTCCCCAATGCAAGGGAAAGCTTTGCCTGTGTGAAGAAGCAGACTTGGAGACCTGTTTGACCAGTCTATCAGGGTCCTTATCCGTACCTGGTTAGCTTGCCTAATGATGCACAGGGGCATGAGTGCAAACTGTTAGGCTCCCCCAAGAGGCTCAGCTGGGCTCTTCAGGGGGCCAGCTACGATTTTGACTCCCCCTTCACATGTGGTTCCAGAGGGTTGAGGATAAGTCTGACTGGCAGCCCAAAGATCTCAGCGTTTGGAGGACTGGCTTATAGAAGCAAGGTCTCTCATCTCAGATTCAGCTATTGAGTTAGTGCTGAGGCAGGCTGCAGCACTTTCAGAGCACATTGCACCGTAAGTAAAGTTGTTACAGGCTATGGGCAAAAGGAGGGAGAATCTAAAAACACTTTTTTAAAGCTTTCTGCCATTTCATATAGAGCCCTCCACTAAAATCCTGTTTTTAGGGTTTGCATTTTTTAACTTTCAATTAAAGTGTTTGAGCCATTTTGGGGCACCAAAATGGTGGCACAGCACCTGTTAGATTTTCTGATTCAACCCCCCCCCCCCACACACACACACACAGTTCTTCAGATCACCTAATTTTGCCTCAAAAATGGCAGGGATGGAGTCTTTGGGTTTCTTTACGCCTAATTCATGCCAGATTTGTTCTAGACAGATGCCAACAGAGTGCCCTTGTGCTATACTGCTCAAGTTTCAAGTTTATTTAAATTTTGATATACCTATTATCCCAGGACAAGCAGGCATGATATTCTCACATGTGGGTGACGTCATCTACGGAGCCCCAGCGCGGACAGCTTTTCAAGCAAACTTGATTGAAGTTTCAAGTTTGCTACACTGCACCACGCATGTGCATGCCTTCCTGCCCACTAGAGGGCGCATCCCCACCTCGTGGTCCTCAGTTCAGTTTTTTCCGCGGAGCCAGAAGCCCTGTGGAAATCGTGCTCTTAGCAATTTGCCTTCTGACACTGCGGCAGAGTGTATTCGCTCAGTCGCTGTGCTCCCGGTGTGATCGGTTGCTCTCGATTACCGATCCACACCGGTGGTGCTTGATTTGTCTTGGTCCTGAGCATCCTACGGACACCTGTGATAGGTGCTCGACCTTTCAGTCTAGAGCGCTCCGCTGCCGCCGTGCCCGAATGGCGGAGCTCTTCGCTGTGGACCCCGCGGCGGGGAAGGCCTCGACGTCGGCCTCGGCCCCGGCCTTGACCTCGGCCTCGGGTCCCTCGACCTCACCGCGCGCTTCGACTTCGTCCAAGCCTGCTACCTCGACGAAGCCTGCCCAGGGTAAGTCCTCGCTTCCGTCCTCGACTCCAGGGTCTGCGAAGAAGCCATCCTCGGGCTCCTCGACGGCGGGTGGGTCGTCCTCGGCCCCGCCCCGAGTGCCGAAGTCGGGTACCCCGAGGGAATACTCGAGACCGAGGTCTTCCTCCAGGGAGCACCCTACGGCCCCGGACCTACCCGCCATGATGGGGGTTCCGGCCTTCCAGGACTTGCTCCGAGCGCTGATTGCCTCGGAGCTGTCCGGGGCCCTCACGCACCTGCAGCAGGCTTCGGCCTCGACTGCCCCGGTGTCGACGGCCTCGGTCTCTGTGCCCTCGGCTTCGGCCCCCGGGATGCTCCCGGCCTCGACCCGACCTTGCCCTCGACCTCGGCCTCAGTCGACCAACCTGAGAAGAGCGTGCGGCCTCGGGACAAGGTGCGTCGGGTTAGGAGGATCTCTTCCACTTTGTCTTCGTCGAGGTCCTCCCTGTGTCTGTAATAACACGAGGATTTCTTTTCATAGATTCCATTGGTTTTTCATGATTAGCTATACTGTGCTGAAAACCAGGTCGAAAGTGTGGTTGTAGTATTTTGGTCTTTCGAGGGGCTTGTGTTGGATTTGTTATTTAGTATATTATCACAATTATAGAATATTTTTGTTCCCTAGTAGTAGAAAAATTTGTTTGTATTAGTCTGATTTCTGAGGATTGTTTGTTTTATTATGTTTTTATAATATTATGTATGTAAATCATGTAAACTGTTTAGTTTTAAACAGTATAGAAATTTCTAAAATAAATAAATAAAACTTCCCATTGGTGCGCAATTCAAACTGTCCTGGAACTTTTTGAACAGACCTTGTATTTAAAGTGCTTGTTTACATTTAACCTACGAGTGATTTGTTCCAAGTTTTGATTAATTTCTTGAATTTCAAGGGTTTTTTTTGAGAGTTTAGGGGATATAGGAGTTGTATATCATCTGCATATGCAAAGATTAAAACATACTGATTGTGCTAATTTAATAACAGTGCAAGGAAAAGGTAAAATAAAAATTAGTGATAGAATAGAATCTTGAGGTACTCCAAACATTTGCATATAGGATCTTGATGTAGATTTATCTAATGTTACTTAGTAAGATTGATCAGAGAAATAAGAAAAAAACCAGTCCAGAATCGCTCCAGAAATCCCTATAGTTTTCAGCATATGAAGTAAGAGGGCATGGTAAATTGTATCAAAGGCTGCTGTTAAATCAAGAAAGATTAATATAACAGATTTCCTGTGAAGCAGGTGCAGGGGAGGCAGGAGCATCGGGCTCTAAGGTTGAGGAACTTTTTTTTTGGGGGGGGAGGGGATGTTTCCTGTGAAAAAAATCCCTTAAAGAGCCCTGGACCAGAGGTGTACCCAAGCATAAGAGAGGGGAAGCCACAAAGCCCAAGAGACATAAGGTAGAGTTACCTAAAGGGGACTCAGACATGCCTAGTACAGGCTTTTCTCCTGAATTTGTTAATTTGATGTGGAGAGCCTATTAGGATAGCCAGGATCCTCATAGGTGGTCAGATGGTGAGCGAGGGATCGCATAAGGGGGCTTGGCTCCTAGGGTGCATCAGGGTCATTGGCAGAAACTGTCGTGGACCCTGGGGCTCTTACTGACAGGGACTCTGGAAGACAAGGGATCAGGCTTTATATCCTCACTGTCAGGGCTGTAAGCAAGAGCAAGTACACAAAGCAGTGGGGGAACTCAACCAAGGGAAGGATCCCACAGTATGCTGGCTGTTCAAGCCTTCGGAGCTATTAGAGCTCTTTACTGATGCCCTGTGGGAGTTAAGACTCCAGCAGGCCCCTTTCACTTGTGTTCTATCCTGAGAAGAATGCAAGCACAACCCACATCTTTTCCCTGGCATGTCGATACGAGTGTTTTAGTGACAGAGTACTGGGATGCCGAGTAGATAACAGCATGGTGACAAATTTATTACTGCTCCCATCCCTGCAGATAACCATAGGAAACAATTCTGTGTCATTTCTTTGGTGTCTCTCAACTAGTGCTGCCCGATTCACGATTCAGATCGATTCACCAATTCACTTCGGGTGAATCGATTTGGTTTGGCAAAAAAAAAAAAAAAAAAAAAAAATTGAACTCACCGATTCAAGTCAGCCACAAAACCTGTTCATGCTTTCCCTCTGCCGCTGCCACCTGCTGGAGTTGTTCCCATCTAAAGTACAGCATTGGAACATAAGAATTGCCACTGCTGGGTTAGACCAGTGGTCCATCGTGCCTAGCAGTCCGCTCTTGTGGTGGACCCTAGGTCAAAGACCAGTGCCTTAACTGAGACCAGCCCTACCTGCGTACGTTTTGGTTCAGCAGGAACTTGTCTAACTTTGTCTTAAATCCCTAGAGGGTGTTTTCCCCTATAACAGCCTCCGGAAGAGTGGTGGCAGAGGCTACTGTTCTGGGTTTCAAACGCAAGTTGGATGCACACCTTCTTGCAAAACATATTGAGGGATACGGGAAATCCGGGTCTTCAACAAGGAGCACCTAAATGGGCCTCCGCGTGTGCGGATCGCCGGACTAGATGGACCTTGGTCTGTTCCGGTGAAGGCGTTTCTTATGTTCCAGTTTTCCACCACTCTCTAGGTGAAGAACTTCCTTAAGTTCTTATGGAATCTATCCCCTTTTATCTTTAGAGAGTGCCCTCTCGTTTACCCTACTTTGGAGAGGGTGAACAACCTGTCTTTATCTACTAACGTCTATTCTGTTCATTATCTTGAATGTTTCGATCATGTCCCCTCTCAGTCTCCTCTTTTCAAGGGAGAAGAGGCCTACTTCTCTAACCTCTCGTTGTACGGCAACTTCTACAGCCCCTTAACCATTTCAGTCGCTCTTCTCTGGACCCTTTCTAATAGTACCGTGTCCTTCTTCATGTATGGCAACCAGTGCTAGACGTTGTATTCCAAGTGGGCCGGTACAGGGGCATAATAACCTTCTCCGATCTATTCATGATCCCCTTCTTAATCATTCCTAGCAATTAGTTTGCCCTTTTCGCCGCCGCCGCACATTGCGTGGATGGCTTCATCAACTTGTTAACCAGTACTCCCAAGTCTCTTTCCTGGGGGATCTCTTAGAGTACCGCACCAGACATCCTGTATTCATGTATAAGATTTTTGTTACAGACATGCATCACCTTACACTTATCCACGTTAAACCTCATTTGCCATGTCGCGGCCCATTTCTCGAGCGTGTTTATGTCCCGTTGCAGGTCTTCGCAATACTTCCGTGTCTTAACTACTCTGAATTGCTTCATATGATCTGCAAATTTAATCACCTCGCTCGTCGTACCAATTTCCAGGTCGCTTATAAATATGTTGAAGAGCACGGGTACAAGCACCGAACCCTGCGGCACTCCACTCACGACGCTTTTCCAGTCCGAGTATTGTCCATTTACCCCCAACTCTTTCCTGTCTGCCAATCAGTTTTTTATCCAAATGAGTACTTCACCCTCGATTCCATGGCTAGCAATTTTTCGAAGTAGTCGACCATGCAGGACTTTGTTGAATGCCTTCTGAATATCCAGATATACAATGTCAACCAGCTCGCCCTTTTTACTCCCTCGAAGAAGTGCAGCAAGTTCGTCAAGCAAGATCTTCCCTTGCTGAAGCTGTGCTGGCTGGTCCTCATCAGATTGTGTCCATCAAGGTGATCAATGATGCAGTTCTTTATCAGCGCCTCTAACATCTTTCCCGGTACCGGGTCAGACTCACTGGTCTGAAATTTCCGGGATCTCCCCTCGAACCTTTCTTGAAGATCGGCATAACATTCGCCACTTTCCAGTCTTCCGGAATTCTTCCCGATTTGATCGATAGATTGGCTATTAGTTGAAGCAGTTCAGCTATAGCCCCTTTCAGTTCTTTGATTACCCTCGGATGGATGCCATCTGGTCCCGGAGGTTTATCATTTTTAAGTCCATCAATCTGCCTGCATACCTCTTCCAGACTAACCGTCAACCTTGTCAGTTTCCCGTCTTCATTTCCTGTGTATAGCCTGTCGGCTTCCGGTATGTTGTGTAAATCCTCTTCGGTAAATACAGATGCAAAAAATGTGTTCAGTTTGTCTGCGATGGCTTTGTCCTCCTTTATCACTCCCTTTATTCCATGATCATCCAACGGCCCCACCGCTTCCTTTGCGGTAATATGAGAAAATAGCATCATCATGTTAGAAGCAATGGAACGAATATAGTGTCAACACTGACTTATCAACAAACTTGCAGCTTGAGCAGAAGGATGACCAACAATGTAAAAAAAAAAACCAACAACAAACATTTCTGTACATACCTAAGAATCTTTCTTTTTTTCTTTTTATTAAAGCTTGTGATTAATAAAAAACAAAAAACTGAGAATGGTGAAGTTTCTGGAATCTTATGGATTACAGGACCAGAGGCAACATAGATTCACTAGAGGTAGGTCTTGTCAGACAAATCTGATCAATTTTTTTGACTGGGTGACCAGAGAATTGGATAAAGATAGTGTGCTAGATGTGGTGTATTTAGATTTTTAGCAAAGCCTTTAACAGTATTCCACACAGACATCTAATAAATAAACTGAGTGCCATCGGGATGGGTCCCAAAGTGACGGGCTGGGTCAAGAACTGGTTGAGTGGAAGGCGACAGAGGGTAGTGATCAATGGAGATCGCACTGAGAAAAGGATGTTACCTGTGGTGTGACTCTTGATTCTATTCTTGGACCTGTTCTTTTTAACATTTTTATAAACAATATTGCTGCACGGCTGTCAGGTAGGATTTGCCTCTTTGCGGATGATACCAAAATTTGCGATAGAGTAGACACCCGGGATGGTGCGAATAACATGAAGAAAGATCTGGCGAAGCTTGAAGAATGGTCTGAAATTTGGTAGCTAAAATTTAATGCTAAAGAAATGCAAGGTCTTGAATTTGGGGTGCAAAAACCCAAGGGAACGGTACATTTTGGAGGGTGAAGAACTTAAGTGCATGACAGAAGAGTGGGACTTCGGTGTGATTGTATGAGGTGCTACCCAAAGTTCAGGGAATTCAATTGTTAAACAAAAATTGCTTACCGAAACTCCTAGTTTCCATCATCTCTTTCGAAGTAGTTCCCTCGAGAATGTATACAGCGATCCCAGTGTTTTTCCCATGAGTCCATGCATCTATGGAAGTCATCTTGGGTGAGTGCCTTGAGGACCCCCCTACAATTCTGCCTGGATCTCTTCAATCGTGTTAAAACGGCACACTTTCAGTTGTAATTTTGTTTTGGGTAACAGGAAAAAAATCACAGGGGGCAAGGTCAGGCGAATAGGGAGGGTGCATAATTACTGTAATGTTTTTGGAAGTAAGGAATTGTCAAACAAGTGATATGTGAGTGGGTGCGTTGTCATGGTGGAGCAAACAATTTTTTATTTTTCCACTTGTCTAGGTGTTTGCGCCGAATGCTCTCACTCAACCACTTTAAAACCTCACAGTATGACTGTCCTACTATCTCACAAACATTGTGGATAGTTTGCCTACGATCTGCAAGGATAGTCTCACGAACTTTGGCCATGTTTTTCGGTGTTTTACTTGTTGACGGTCGTCCAGAATGGTCATCGTCGTGGAAAAAATGTTCATCCATCCTTGAAGCGTTTGTACCAAAGCAAAATCTATCTCCAAAGGCTTCCTGGAGCATACGATGCGTTTCTGCAGCAGTTTTTTAAAGTTTGAAACAAAATTTGATGCAGATTCTTTGCTCAGTAAAATCAGTCATATCGAAATCCACCAAGTCACTAACACACAACCTTACAAAATCGCACAACATGACAACTCAACTGCAAGCCCGTTGGCACACCGATTCACAAAACATACTGCTAGACACCTCTAGCGGCGGAAGGACATACTATATCCATTTACAAATGCTGTTCATATTCCCCAAACTTCTGGGTAGCACCTCGTATATATCTAGAGCTGGGGAATTTTCTCTGGCAGCTGGAAAAGAACATAATCAATGAAAAAAACAAAAAACAAGATCAATATCAAATTTGAATGGGATGAGACTCTCAGTCCTCCATTTGTGTTAGTACTGGTTGCACATAGACAAGTAGGTTGTTCATTCCGCCTACATTTTTTATGTTGATTATTAATATTTATTATATTTGTCATAGAGCAGAACAGAATTAATTTGTTGGGGAGGTTCCATACCCCTCCTTCATATTAGTTACAGTGGTAATGGATTGCTTTAGTAGAAAATGAAGGTGGCAGTACAGTCCACTAGGGAAGGAGACAGGACTGAAAGATGTGATTGACATCCTTCTGCAAAAAGCGTGCTGGAAAAGGGAGATAACCTAATGTCCGGAATCCTTTGCTTTTCTGCTACAAAGAAAATTAAACAGTTAAAATACTGGGTCAAAGCTGATCTATTTGTAAAAAATATATGTAAAATAATATTTACAAAATCTTTTATCAAAAATTCTTAAAGGTTTTTTTGTATGTTTGTGTTAATTGGGCCACTGTTAAGTCTCTAATTATGAGACAGTTTGCAGTAACTATCTCACCTATGACATACTTTTTTCTTTATGCAAACTGTGGGCTCCTTTTACTAAGTTGTGCTAGCATTTTTAGCGCACGCAGGAAGTTACCGCGCACTACGCTTCTAAAACTAACACCAGCTCAATGCTGGCGTTAAGGTCTAGCACGCGTGGCAATGTAGGGCACGCTATTCCGCGCGTTAAAGCCCTAGCGCACCTTAATAAAAGGAGCCCTGTGTGAATATTTTTCCATATACAGTGTTCCCCTGGTCATTCGTGGTTCGCTGTTCCGGTCATTTGTGGATTTTCTGACCACGAATGACTGGGCAGGAGAGGACAACTGCAGCGGCAGGAGAGAGCAGCCTGAGTGCCGGTGAGTAAAGGAAATCGCTCGCGGTATGCTCCGCCTGCCTCTTCCTGCACTAAAGTCGGGCCTCACCAATCAGGAGCTGCATGTCAAAGCAGCTTCTGATTGGCGAGGCCTGACTTTAGTGCAGGAAGAAGCAGGCGTAGCATACCGTGAGTTATTTCCTTCACTCGCTGGCACTATGGCTGCTTTCTTCTGCCTCTCCAGGTACCCTCTCCTATCTCCCCCGCTAAAAACCATATTTGTGGTTTTTCTGCATTTGCGGGGGTTCCTGGAACGGAACCCCCATGAATATCGGGGGAGTACTGTACACGGTATAGCTGAAGCACATCAAGCCCTGTGCTTGGCATAGTTTGATGTTATCATATATATATTCTGGTAAGACCACTTGGTATATATATATTCTGGTAAGATAACAACTTTCCAAAAATTAATACCATTGTTCACAATTGTAGAAGAGAGGCGGCTAGAATTAAACTGCTGACAACTGAATTAGCCTCAAGCCCATCATGATTATCCATCCAGTGTATGTTATCCTGTCTTTTAGATTTTAAAATAATGAAAAATAGTCCTAAAAAGATGCTTCTAGGGAAAGAGTAATCTTATAAACAAAGGTAATACACACAAAATACGTATATAACACTGTACAGCTG
The DNA here is from genome assembly GCF_902459505.1 of Geotrypetes seraphini. Classification (NCBI taxonomy): domain Eukaryota; kingdom Metazoa; phylum Chordata; class Amphibia; order Gymnophiona; family Dermophiidae; genus Geotrypetes; species Geotrypetes seraphini. The sequence goes on from NC_047085.1 coordinate 85,700,806, forward strand.
AAATACCCAAATCATTTGGAAGAATTTCTTCATGAATGACAGAAACTCATCAGTAGATGCCGTCTTGCATTCAGTTCAAGGCACCATATTCCTCATATAGTGGGAAATGCCAGAAAAGCTACATTCTTTCTCCATCCCATCAGAGATCAGTGTCAGGTATTTTAGAAAGGGTAATCGTAAGGAAAAAAAAGTATGAAATCCTATCGGTGAACTAGGAATTACACACTTACTATATATTTAAATACTTAAGTTACAAAGAAGTCTAGTGCATTAGAGGTAGATAAGACTGTCCAAATGCATGTACAGAATCTAATAATTTAGTATCTGCACATCAAAAAGATCACAGATTCCTTCACTGTCATCCAGATTAAAGTTGTACTCATCTTCTGGTGTAGGTGATAACCTCAGAAGAGGAAAAACTATAAAAAACAAAACAAATTCATTATCATGCATGTACATCTGTTAAGAGCAGTATCTTCATTTATCAATGGACTTATAAGAGAATCACAACTTAAAACATACTATAGATAAATGCAAAGATTTTTCATTCTACAATGATGCATTTTGTGAACTTCCTAAAATGATTTATTGTAGCACAATTTTTTTTTTTTACTGAAAACATGGATTATATAGCCTAATCTAAATTCGGATTATATGCAACAAAAAGATTCAACAGCAAGTATCCCTTTATGAAAAAAGTATATGAACCCTTTTATTCAATAATTGGTGGCACTTCCTTGAGCAGCAATTAAAAACAACCTGATTTAATACACAATTTTAAAATCTCTCAAAATGCTCTTGAAGAATTTAGCCCATTCTTTCACACACAATTGTTTCAACTCTGATATTTAGAATAAAATATAAAAAGTGCTATATAGGACGAGGTCAAAGATTCATCAATTTCAGCATCCCGGCTCTATTAGTGGCCAATTCTAGTCACAAACATCCAGAGGAATACAAGTACAGTGGTATCTTGGAATCCGAACGCCCTAGAAATCGAACAACTTGGAATCCAAAAATTTTTTTTAAATTAAATTTTGCCCCAGAATCCTAACGCTGCTTTGGAATCTGAACATACGGGAACTGCAAGCATTGTTCAGCCCAAAGCTTTCTGCGTCCGCCTGGGAGAGAAGCTTTGGGCTGAGCACTGCTTGCAGTTGCCGATCTTGCTGCCTCTGTCGGCTAGGCACCCGATCTTGCTGCCTCTGAGTTTGTGGGACCAAGGAACAGATTAATCCATTATTTTCAATGGGAAAAATTGTCTTGGAACTCGAACGTTTTGAACTTGAACGGGGTTCTGGAACAGATTAAGTTTAGATTCCAAGGTACCACTGTAGATACATTTTTTAGTGTTCATACCTACAGGTAAATTATAACTTTTCCAGGACTGCTGGGCTAATAGTTTATAGATTTTCCTACAGGAACTTGTCTAAGCCCTGTTTAAAGCCAGCTAAATTAAATGCCTGGGATGCTATTGAACTACAAAAAATATATACCAACTCAACTCCTAAAGAGATTTTTTGAAAATCATTTCATGATATACCGCAACTACTGAATTTAATATAAGGAGGAAAAAAGCCTCAGAACCCTGTCTTCAGACAGATGAAACCTTGCTGAAAGACTAGAAAGGGTAAGTACCTCACTGGCTTATTAAAAAACCTTAAACAGCGTTGATAAATGCTTGTTAAATTTTGAATGAAGTGATATAAACATTAAAGTCCATTAAATTGTGGTAAAGGTACACAGCCCAGCAAACAACATTTCAACAGACTTATAAATACAGCTACAGCAACTTATCTTTTGAAACAGCTGTGCTGGGCCGCCGTTCAAAGCTGAATCAGGGGGGCCGGAGTTAGGACGTGAACTTCTGCAAAAAATAAATCAAAATTAGCCAGAATGCCACTTTCACTACAGAGAGCAAACCAATATAAATTACTGCAAATCGGCATCAAACTGAATACTCAACCAGCTGCAAAGATAAGGGCAGTGCAGTCGATTGAGCATTCAGTTTGATGCCGATTTACAGTAAGTTATACTGGTCTGTACTCTGTAGTGAAAGTGGCATTCTGGCTTATTTTGATTTATTTTTTGCAGAAGATCACATCCTACCTCCTGCCCCCCTGATTCAGCTTTGAGCGGCGGCCTAGCATAGCTGTTTCAAAAGATAAGTTGCTATAGCTGTATTTATAAGTCTGTTGAAAAAGTGTTTGCTGGGCTGTGTACCTACACCACAATTTAATGGACTTTAATGTTTATCACTTCATTCAAAATTTAACAAGCATTTATCAACGCTGTTTAAGGAGGATTTTTTTTTTTTATAAGCCACTGAGGTTTCTTACCCTTTCCAGACTTTCAGCAAGATTTCATCTGTCTGAAGACGGGGTTCTGAAGCTTTTTTCCTCCTTATATTAAATTCAGTAGTTGCAGTATTTCATGAAATGATTTTCAAAAAATCTTTTTAGAGTTGAGTTGGTATATATTTTTTTGTACTGAAGAAAACCCACTCTCCTGCATTTGGTCTATGAACTACCCCATAGGATACTGGTAGCTCCCTCCTCCACCTGCATAGCCAGTACAGGACCCCAACTTACTAATTCACAGGTTAGCCCTATCATCTTCTGTGTTTCTTTATTCTGACAATGCCTCACACAGCCATGGTATTTCTGCTGTCTTAAGTTGCTCTCAAAATTGGATTGGTGTCCTATGTACAGTGGAACCTTGGTTTACGAGCATAATTTGTTCCAGAAGCATGCTCGTAAACCAAAATACTCGTATATCAAAGCGAGTTTCCCCATAGGAAATAATGGAAACTCGCTTTGATATGTTCCCCCTCCCCCCCGAGGCCAGTGGCGCTGCTCCCACCCCCACTCGCAAAGGCCCTCCCGCTCGAATCGGCACCCCCCGCCTGACCAACTTTAACTCCCCCCCCCCTGTCTGGCACCAGCATGAGAACAGGCATTGCTCCACCCCCCCGCTCAAATCGGCACCCCCCCCCCCCCGCGAGAACAGTCACCCCCCGCCTGACTAACTTTAACTCACCCCCCCCCCATCTGGCACCGGCATGCAGCCCACAGGATGTGCCGGTGCCGCTTGAAGCTCTTCCTGCCTCTGCCGGCTTTGAGCATGTATCTGCGCATGCTCAAGCCCTTCTAATTCTCTCTCTCGCTGAGATTCTCCCAGAATTGCCTGGAGATTAAAACTAAGAAACTATAAAAACCTCACCAAGGAAAAACGCAAAAACTTCTATGCCCAAAAAATTGGAAATGTTTCAATTAACAGTAGAAGCCTTTTTAAACTGGTCACCGACCTCTACAATCTCGAGACACTCACTGACAACCATGAAGAATCCACATTAACCGCCAACTCCCTAGCAGATTTCTTTAACTCCAAATTACAAAAACTAAGATCATCGATAACTGCCCCGGTCAAGCCCCATGGGTACTTTCCAATTCTCCTTGACACCGACATAACTAATTCTGACCTAGGGTCCAGAACGGACCTAAGCTGGAACCATTTCACAACCATCGACTGGCAAACTTTTAGCAAATACTACAATAAATATACTAATTCCTTCTGCAGACTGGATTCCTGCTCCCCAAACATCATGAAAACTGCACCATTAAACTTCAAAGCCAATATGTTGGCATGGGTAAATCACCTACTATCTACAGGAAATTTCCCGGCAGAACTCCTATAATAAAAAACACAAAAGAACCATCTAATTACAGACCTATCGCGAGCATCCTGCTAATCACCAAAATAGCAGAAGGGGTGGTAAATGCCGAACTCACTACATACCTGGAAAAATTCAATATCTTAAATGACAATCAATCGGGCTTCCGTTCGGACCACAGCACCGAAACCATTATAGCCTCCCTACACGATCACCTATACTTACTCTTTAGCCAAGGCTCTAGTGCCCTGATCTTGCAACTTGACCTGAGCAGTGCATTCGACCTAGTCGACCACTCTATTCTCCTAGACTGCCTCGCATACATCGGCATCTCTGGCCAGGTCCTCAACTGGTTCCACGGGTTCCTGAGAAATAGATCATATAGGGTGTTCAAAAATGACTCTTTCTCTTATAGCTGGGACAACTCCTGTGGGGTTCCACAGGGCTCCCCCCTGTCCCCCACCCTGTTTAACGTCTATCTCGCCTCCCTGGGAAACCTCCTGCAAAACATCAAGCTCAAATTCTTCATCTACGCAGATGACATTACAATTGTCATCCCGATAACCAGTTTCACACCAGAGCTGCTCAACTTCCTGTCAAGCTTGCTTAATCAGATAGAACTCTGGATGTTATCCTATAGATTAAAATTAAACCCTGACAAAACTAAATTCTTCCTAGCTACCCCCAACGACAAAATCAAAGATACCACAATACAAGTGAAGGGATCAGTTTTCCCCCTCGAACAAACCTTAAAAGTACTGGGAGTCACGCTAGACAAAACCTATCCCTCGAGAAACACACCAACCTAACAGTCAGAAAATGCATCTCGGTGCTCTGGAAACTCCGCACCATAAAAAAATACTTTGATGACACCTCTTTCCGCCTGCTAGTACAATCCTCCATTCTCAGCATCCTGGACTACTGCAATATCATTTACCTGGGCTCCATGAAAAAAACCACCAGGAGACAAACTGATTCAGAACACCTCCGTCCGCCTTACATTTGGCCTGAACAAATGGGAACACATCACCCCCTTCTACCACAAACTACATTGGTTACCATTTGAATCCAGAATCCTATTCAAATTCGCTTGCTTCTGCTACAAAACAGTTTTTGGTATATCTCCAAATTACCTCAACCCTCACTTCTATTTAAATTGCAACAATAAGAACTCCCGCAGAATTTATCTGTTCACCTTCCCCTCCCTAAAACTATGTTATCTCAAAAGGTTCTTCGACAAAACCTTCGCCTTCCAGACAACCAAACTGAACCCATGGCTAGCCCCAATTGCACTCGATGCCCCCACCTACCTCCACTTCAGAAAACAACTCAAAACCCACCTATTCCCCGAACAGAACCCTAATACCCCTCTTCTACCTCCCTCACCTCATCCATCATTGAACTGAATTCCATCCACTCCTTCTTATTGTACATTCCTAACCTGTTAACTTAAATGACCTGTACTTTCCTTTCCTGATAACTTCAATGACTTCATTGTTTGTAACTTTGATTAATTGATGTGAACTGCCTAGAACTCCCTGGGTATGGCGGTATACAAAATAAAGTTATTATTATTATAACATGCCTCCAACATGCACCCCCCCCCCCTTGAACTTTGGATGCACAGTGGCAAAGAAGCCTTGATAAACATCCAGAAAGTTTGTTTCAAAATTGGCACTTGGGTGACCTGGCAAGTAGGTCATCCAAGTGCCGGTTTATGCCACTTTTTGAAAATGAGCCTCATAGTATGTACAATACAACTTCTTGTATCCTGCAAATTTCAACAGGGAATCTTTTTGGCTCACAGCAAGAGGATTTTGCATTTGTGACTCAAGGTTAGAGATAAGCAAGTTTAATGTTGATAGCTCAGGTTTATAAGGAGAGACTAGGTTAAGTATATTAGCAATTATATTGTAGATACCCAGAGAGTGCCTTAATTTCAAATAGTGGAAAAAAAAATACCTCAGGCAGGCAGGCATAAAACTGGGGCTGTACTATCGCCCACCTGGTACGCAAGAAGAAGTCGGACACGACTTGGAAGCGGAATTGAGACAGGAATGCAGGACTGGAAGTGTAACAGTGATGGGGGACTTCAACTACCCGGGAATAGACTGGAGTACGGGTCACTCCAACTGCACTAGGGAAACAGGATTTGTAGAAGCTGTGAGGGACTGCTTCATGGAGCAACTAGTCAAAGAACCGACGCGAGGGGGTGCTACTCTTGAGTTCATCCTAAACGGATTAGGGGGGCCTGCAAGAGGGGTAGAAGTGGGAGGACCACTAGGCAACAGTGATCACAACGCGATCAGATTCACATTAGAAAGGGGGACACCCATAGTAATGAGGACCGCAACAACTGCGCTCAACTTCAAGAAAGGGAACTATGTTGCTATGAGGGAAATGGTGGGGCGGAAGCTCAGAAACATCTTTAGGATGGAGACTGTGGGAAGCGCCTGGACCCTATTCAGGGACACCCTGCAGGAAGCACAAAGAATGTACGTCCCCCAGTTTCAGGAAAGGCTGCAAGAACAAGCGATCAAAGGACCCGGTTTGGATGTCAACTGAAGTAAAGAGGGCAATAAATGACAAAAAAGTATCCTTCCGGAGATGGAAAAAGGACCCAACGGAGGAAAATCACCAGGCGCACAGGAAATGCCAAAAGGAATGCCACCAAGAGGTTAGAAAAGCGAAAGGGGAATACGAAGAGGGGCTGGCCAGGGAGGCGAAAAACTTCAAGGCATTCTTCAGTTACGTAAAGGGGAAGCGACCAGCGAGAGAGGAGGTGGGGCCGTTGGACGATGGGGATAGGAAGGGAGTGATTAAGGAGGATAAAGAGGTAGCTGAGAGGTTGAACACGTTCTTCTCGTCGGTTTTCACGAGCGAAGACACATCTAATATACCGGACTCAGAGGAGCTCATGAGTGGGGAACAGGCCGAAAAATTGGAGCACATAGAGGTAAGTAAGGAGGATGTCCTCAAACAGATAGACAGGTTAAAATGCGGTAAATCACCGGGCCCGGACGGGATCCACAGGAACTAAGACAAGAAATAGCGGGCACAATCCAGCATGTTTGCAACCTATCCTTGAAAACTGGTGAGGTACCAGAGGACTGGAAATTGGCGAATGTCACACCTATCTTCAAGAAGGGATCGAGGGGTGACCCCGGGAACTACAGGCCGGTGAGCCTGACTTCAATTATAGGGAAGATGGTGGAAGCTATGATCAAGGACTGCATTTGTGAGCACATCGAGAGAAATGGCCTACTGAGAACAAGCCAGCACGGATTCTGTAAGGGAAGGTCGTGCCTAACAAACCTTCTGTACTTCTTTGAGGGAATAAGCAGTCGGGTGGACAATGGGGAACCCATAGACATCTTTTACCTCGATTTTCAAAAGGCTTTCGACAAGGTGCCACATGAAAGGCTGCTTAGGAAGCTGTGGAACCACGGGGTGGGAGGGGATGTGCACAGATGGATCAAGCACTGGTTGTTGGGTAGACTGCAGAGGGTCGGAGTGAAGGGCCAATATTCTGACTGGCGGGGAGTCACGAGCAGTGTGCCACAGGGATCAGTGCTGGGGCCGTTACTCTTCAACATATTTATCAATGACATGGAAAAGGAGGCAAAGTGCGAGGTTATAAAATTTGCAGACGATACCAAACTGTGCGGTAGAGTTAGGTTCAGGGAGGAGTGTGAGGACCTGCAAAGGGACCTGGACAAGCTGGAAGACTGGGCAAACAAATGGCAAATGCGCTTTAACGTGGAAAAATGCAAGGTCATGCATATAGGGAAAAAGAACCCATTGTTCAACTACAAATTGGGGGGGGCATTGTTGGGAGACAGCAGACTTGAGAGAGACTTGGGTGTGCTGGTGATGCATCACTGAAGCCATCTGCACAGTGCGCAGCAGCCTCGAAAAAAGCCAACAGGATGCTGGGCATCATAAAGAGGGGCATAACAACCAGGACGCGGGAAGTCATCATGCCATTGTTTCGAGCAATGGTGCGTCCACATCTGGAATACTGCGTTCAGTATTGGTCGCCACACCTCAAGAAGGACATGGCAGTACTTGAGAGAGTCCAAAGGAGAGCAAAGAAACTGGTAAAAGGGCTGGAACACTGCCCATACGCCGAGAGGTTGGATAGGCTGGGGCTCTTCTCTCTGGAAAAAAGGAGGCTCAGGGGAGATATGATAGAGACCTTCAAGATCATGAGGGGCATAGAGAGGGTGGATAGGGACAGATTCTTCAGACTGAAGGGGACAACAAGTACGAGGGGGCATTCGGAGAAACTGAAGGGAGATAGGTTCAAAACAAATGCAAGGAAGTTTTTTTTCACCCAAAGGGTCGTGGACACTTGGAATGCGCTACCGGAGGAAGTGATCAGGCAGAGTACGGTACAGGGATTCAAACAGGGATTGGACGGATTCCTGAGGGATAAAGGTATCGTGGGATACTGAGAGAGGTGCTGGGATGTAACACAGGTATAGAAAGCTAACCAGGTAATAAGTATAGAAACCCAACAGGTCGTGCATGTGCAAGACCGGAGGGTTAGGACTACGATGGGAAGATAGGACTTCAATGAGAAACCAAGGTGGCAAGGGAGCCCCTTCTGGTGATTCAGACAGGTCGTGACCTGTTTGGCCGCCGCAGGAGCGGACTGCCGGGCAGGATGGACCTATGGTCTGACCCGGCAGAGGCACTGCTTAGGTTCTTATGTTCTCAGATACCTTGCTCTAAACAGTTTCAATTTCATGAGTCTACTTATAAATGTTATGGAGCTCACTGCAGTCATTGGTCAAAAAAACTCCACTTACATAAAACATTCTGTTACAGTCTCAGGACCAAGTACAAAAATATATCTTAAAGTACAGTTTTCATAGATACAAGCCCAACTTCATAAAGAGTGCACAAAACCTTAGTACTTAGCTTAAAGAGCAAAGTCCAACTAAAGTCCACATAGCACCCCTCCAAAAAAGCAGCACTTATGAGAAAAGCAAAGTCCAGCTGTATTTGACTTGCATTTCCAAAAAACATCCAACAGCAGCCTTATTTCACATCTAGCTTTATCAAGGGCTGCAATATCAGCTCTTCATCAAGAGATTCTTCAAACTCTTCAAGAGATTGCATCACATAACTCAAACACAAAAAGAACTGGGCTTACCTTTCCCCGCAACCATATTTAAATGCCTCATCATTAAGATGATGTCAAACTCATACCTCTAAATAAACTCATACCTCTAAATATTGCAAAAAAACAGATCCTACCAGCGCATTTTCTCTGCAGACTTTCTCATATTGTTGTAACCTCCATCTCTTAGCCTAATGCGCAACAGTATCCTTTTTTTTACAATACAGGCATATCAAAAAAGCAGCCTCTCTATAAAACCTCCTTCCAAAATCAGTCAAGTTTCAAGTTTATTAGCATTTGATGAATCACTTATACAATATTTCTAAGCGATGTACAAGTTAAAAACCGCCAGGTGGTGGTCTCACATATATATTATACAAATTAATCATAAAACAAACAATTGACATTTAAATGATGGGGATAGAGACAAATAAGAGTACATAGGAAAGGAGGGAAAAGTTACAATCTCTTTATCTGTTGAAATTAACATAAAAGGAAAAACACAATAGGGAATAAAACGGATTGGAAAATATGAAAGTCTTAACTAAATGTAAAAGGATTGATATGAGACGTGCTATGTATCAAAGGCGTCTTGAAACAAAAAGGTTTTTAAAATTTTCTTAAAAGATAGAAGGTCTTTTTCAATTCTGATATAGTTTGGTATGGAGTTCCATAGTGTAGGGGCCATAACTGAAAATATATCATTTCTTCTTGTGCCGATAATTTTCAATGAGGGAATTGATAAAAGATTTGAAGAGGATGAACGCAATGAATGTGAGGTGTTATATGGAATAATCATTTTTGATATAAATTGTGGTTCATTGAAAGTTAATGTTTTATATACTAGAAATATAATTTTAAATGTAATTCGGTGGGAAATGGGAAGCCAATGTGATGTAATCATTAAAGGTGTGACATGGTTGTATTTTTTTGCTTTATGAATTAATTTTATTGCAGTATTTTGAATTATATGAAGTCGTCTTTTTTCTTTCTGAGTTATATTGATTAAGAGTGAATTGCAGTAGTCAATTTTGGAAATGATCAGAGAATGGACCAGAATATTAACCGACTTAGATTCTAAGAATGTTGAAATTGAACGGATAAGGCGTAATCTGTAAAAGCATGATTTTTTTTTTTTTTTTTTTTTTGATATTTTAATATTTTATTCAACAAAATGAAAACAGTACACAGGCAGCATGCCAACAGCAAAAGTACATTGCCCATAGAAAACAACATAACCCCCCCACCCCCAACCGAGTGATACAACATAAGTCTGAAACAAAGGAAGATGAAAATGAGGATAGCTCAAAGAAAACCCCGCCAGGAGCCATAACGAGACCACTGACGATGAAACGTACCACAGGAGTCATTATTTAAAGCAGTCAATTTAGACATCAAGTAAATTTGATCAATCTTATTTAACAATTCAGTACGAGAAGGCAAAGAAGCACGCTTCCAATATGTAGCCACAGTAAGTCTAGCCGCCGTAGCAACTAGGGCCACAAAATGATTCTGATCCACATCCAAGCTCCCCGAAGGATAGTTAAGTAAAAATACTTCCATACGCAATAGAATGGGTAGGTGTAACACATCAATCATCAGTTGTTGAACCATCTTCCAAAAAGGTACAATCATAACACAATCCCACCAAATATGCCCAAAAGTGCCCAGACTCCCACAGTTACGCCAGCAGTGCCCATCTCCACAATGATAGAAACGGTGCACCTTTTCCGGCGTAAGGTACCACTGAAATAGCATCTTATACCCCTGCTCAACCAAGGGGGATGCTAAAGAAACTCTCAGCAATGTACCATAAAGGCGGTCCCATTGTTGATAATCAAAGGTCTTCCCCAACAAGATTTCCCAACGATGTTCGTATGTACGAGCCTGAGGCCTAGTGTATAGAAGAGCTTTATAAAGGCGTGATATAAGGCCCACCCCAAATCCCATCCTAAAAACTTGAAGAAAAGCAGAGTCTGCCCCTTCCCACTCAGGGATCACCCTCTTCACCATAAAATCCCGAAGTTGGACATAGGCGAAAAAATCTGTTGAGGGGAGATCATATATAGATTGCAAGGCAGCAAAGGGTACCAGATGACCACCCACTATCAACTGACCCAGGACCCGAAGACCCTCCATTTCCCAACGCCGAAAAATCACAGTATCCCTAGCAGGCGGAAAATCAGGGGCAAATCTAATGGGTGTAGCATAAAAATAGCGCTGACGCGGGAACCAAGCTCGTCGAACCCGGCTCCACGCCTGCAAGATACACGCCATCCCATAAGATGTCCCAGTCTGCAAATCCCGAAGGATATCAAAAGACAGCCAAGGCAATGCTGCCAAAGGGTAGGTTGGCTGCAGAGCCTGCTCCAGAGAAACCCAGCGTTGGGAGGGATATGCCCAATGAAACAACCCTTGCAGTTGGGACGCATAATAGTATGTAGAAAAATCAGGGACACCCATTCCCCCATGTAACCTGTCCCAATACATACGTTCCCTCCGTACCCTAGGGGGCTTACGTGTCCAGATATAAGCAAAGGCCCGCTGTTGTAGCCTAAGTAAGAACCGCTTAGGAATTGAGAGAGGCAGGCAGGAAAACAAATATAAAAAACGAGGCAGCACATTCATACGCAAAGCACTAATCCTACCCATCCAAGACAACCTCAATCCCTCCCAGCGATCCAGATCAGCAAACACAGTTCGCAGCAACGGAGGGTAATTCAATTCAAAAAGGTCAGATAGTCTACGAGATATACGCACACCAAGGTACTTAATGGATTTAGTCGCCCATCGAAACGAAAATTTAGCACGTAGGTCCATTACCAACAAGTCCGGAAGGGAAATATTAAGCAATTCAGACTTTTCAATGTTAATTTTAAAGCCAGCCACCACACCAAACATAGTCAAAACACGAAGCACCTCCGTCAAAGAATGGCGTGGGTGGGTCAAGGTAAACAAAATATCATCAGCATACAGTAAGATCTTATGTTCTTCGTCACCCACCACAATCCCCTGAATATCAGCATTCGCACGTATAGCAGCTGCTAATGGCTCCATAACCAACGCAAAGATCAGCGGTGACAGAGGGCACCCTTGCCTAGTTCCTCTACGGATCATAAAATTGGCAGTATATCTTCCATTAACCCTTAAACAAGCCTCCGGAGCAGCATATAATAAGGTCACCCAATGTAGAAAAGCACCCGAAATGCCCATCTTCTTTAAAGCTGCTAGCATAAACGGCCAATAAACCCTATCAAAGGCTTTTTCAGCGTCAACTGATAACAAGACAGCTGGAACAGAATCTTGATGAGCCACTCCAATAAGATCTAACACTCTTCGAATATTATCACCAGGTTGCCTCCCTGAAATAAAACCACATTGATCACCATGAACTAGGAAGGGCAAAAAACGTTGCAACCGGACTGCCAAAATACGGGTAAACAGCTTATAATCAACTCCTAACAACGAAATAGGGCGGTAGGACCCACAAAGGAGGGGATCTCTCCCGGGTTTAAGAAGAAGAGAGACCGCAGCCTGACGAAACGAGTACGGCAAACAATCCCCCTCCAAAAAAGAATTAAACAATCTAGTCAAAGGAGCGACTATATGGGCCTCCATTTTCTTATAAAACAGGGGCGAAAAACCATCAACACCCGGTGCTTTAGAAGCAGCTAAATGATGTATAGCCGCCACCACCTCAGCGGGTTGAATAGGGGAAGAGAGCCACTCCGCATCAACTTCCGCCAGACAAGGCAAGGTGACGTTAGATAGAAAGGCATCTATCTCCCCCTCCGTGGCTTCAATCTCCGGAGAGTACAGAGTCCGATAGAAGGATAAAAAAGCCTGATGAATGGCCCCGTCATCTGCACAAAGCTGTCCCGACCCATTACGAATCCGAGTAATGGAATGCTGCGCCTGAGTTTGCTTGATCTGTGTAGCTAACAAGCGACCCGCCCTACCACCCCATTCAAAAAACCGTTGTTTCCGTCTCTGTAGGGCCCAAGCCATGCCCTCTAAATCAAGCTCCTGTAAATCCCTCCGGCACTCCGTCAGCGCTACACCCCCAGCCACCGACGGAGCTCTCTTATGAGCATTCTCCAGGCGTCGAAGGCGGGACACCAGCTCTAATCTACGAGCAACTCGACATTGGTTACGATACGACCCTCTCGAAATACAACAACCCCGAAGGGTGGCTTTAAAGCTTTCCCATAGTATCGCAACATCAATGCCTGCCACATCGTTAAAAACAAAAAACTCCTTAACATCAGCCTCTAACAAGGTCAAGGTACTGGGATCTTTCAACAAAGAATCATTCATACGCCACAAACGACGACCACCTCTTACCAGTCCAACTTGTAACTCCAACGTCAAGGGAGCATGGTCGGACCACACCCGGGGTTCAATACTGGAGGCCAGGGCACGAGGCAAAGCAGCACGAGGCAGCATCCACATATCAATTCTAGTATAGGAATCATGTTTTGATGAATAAAAGGTGTAGTCCCGCGCGCCAGGGTGTAAATAACGCCATACATCTATCAGATCCTGCCGACGCAGAAAGCGCAGAAAAGCCCTTCTATCGCTCCTAGCATAGCGGATGGAAGAATTGGAATTATCCTCCTGAGGATAGCAGGTAAGATTAAAGTCTCCACCTACAAGGAGAGTACCCTCTACATGATCCAACAGCACACGTTCTAACAACGTAAAGAAGGCCCCCTGACCAACGTTCGGAGCATAGACATTCAATAAACTATATAAGGTGCCATCCAACTCAGCTTTGACCAGAATGTAGCGGCCCTCAACATCCCGCACCACCTCTCTCAACGCCACCTGGACACGTTTATGGATTAAAATACCCACCCCCTGAGTCTTTTTCCGAATTTTATTAGAGGAAAGGAAAACATGAGGATAGCTATTGTGAGTAAGCAATTTCTCATAGTGAGATTGAAAATGGGTCTCCTGAATAAATCCAACAGCACTATTCAGGCGGCTCAATTCCTTAAATAACAAGCGTCGCTTTTGTGGAGAATTTAAACCATGTACATTATAAGACAGCAAAGTAAACTTATCCATTTGCATAAGAGAAGCAAAAGCACTTCAGCCCCCAACCCATACCATGTTCCAAAGCAGCCAAGTCAGCCAACCCCTCCATCCGCAACCTTAAGAAAAACAATAAGCAAACATACTCCCATACAGCCACACAAAAGAGCACTCGGTCACAACCCTTCCCAACCCCAACACCCCGCCCCCCTCCCCCCAACCCCCCAACAACACCCCACATGGTCCAGCTACCGAAGCACCTGGTAACCACGGTGCAGGAAGTGTAGAGAAACAGCTCACAAAGGGACCCCCGGAACAAGCCCTGAAAACAGCCTTCGCGACAGAAGCCTCACTGCAAAGATAGTAAGAGATACACACAGCACAAAAGTTCAGGAACACATCCCCCAAATACAAATGTTCAATGGGATGAAGACGTGGCCACTTCCAAAGGGCGACGGGATGCAGTCGACCTAGCCACTCTCTGCCATCCCAGTCCTCTTCCTGATTTGGGTATAGGTGACCTCTGAGGCAGTGGAGCCATTTCCGAAGCTGTCATCAAACCTGCTTCCACCATTCGAGATTGTACATCAGCCACAGATACTGCAGAGTAGTTCTTGCCTGCATGTGTAAAAGCCAGTCCAATAGGATAAATCCATCTATATCTAACACTGCGCTCCTGCAGTATACGGGTACAGTCTCTATATGTGCGACGGCGGGCCAGGGTTGCTGGAGCCACATCAGGGTAAACATCAATTTCCGCTTCTTCCCATTTAACAGCTCCCCCAGAACGCCTCACCGCCCTAAGCACATGTTCCTTATCCATATAGCGATGGAAACAGGCCACAACATCACGAGGGCGGTTCACATCTCGAGGGCCAGGGATGCGATGAGCCCTATCAAGCAATGGCTTTCCCACTTCCACAGGTAAGCCAGCAGTCTCTAGTGCCTGAATACAGATATGGTCAATCACCTCCATACAGCGAGAATCGGAGACAGTGTCCGGCACACCCCGAAAGCGAAGGTTGCATCTCCTGGAGCGATTCTCCAAGTCCTCCAGCTTTAGGGTGCTCACTTCAGCTCTTTCCTCCAGCGTTGCAATCTTGCCTTTCAGCTGGGCCAATTCAGAGCTGTGAGCCTCCACTGTAACCTCAGTTTCTCCCACTCTACTTCCGATCTCACCCACCTCACGTTTCAGTTCAGCCACAACTGTGTGTATATCAGCCCGAACCGCTGCAATTTCTGTTTTTAGGTCTTGAAACCAGCCGCGCATCTCCTGCTGAAATGTCGGCAACTCTGCCTCCGACAGCGATACCTCCGCAGCTGCAGCCGGGTCGGGCGCCATTTTGGAGCTAGCTTTAGTCGGCCCATGCGGGAGCGGCGAGGAGAATACCTTGATGTCCATTTGTTTCTTTCGAGTTGCCATCAGAGTGCAGCAGACAGCTTTACAAGTGTGCTGAAAGAAAGAAGAGGTGCAGGCACGCAAAATCGCGCGAAGGCAGCGAAAAACAGCACCGGGGTCCGCGGAGCTATCGCTCTAGGCTGCCATGAGCCACGATGACGTCACTTCCCTTTCCTGTAAAAGCATGATTTGACTATTTCACTGATATGTTTGTGTAACGATAAGTCTACATCAACAATTACACCAAGGATTTTTAAATTAGGTACTGATTCTAGAGGGGTATTGTCGAGGATGAATGGTGAAATTGGTGTTAGGTTTCTTTTCCAAGTGAAAAACATGGTTTTTGATTTTTGAATGTTTAGTGCTAACTTATTACTGTTTAACCAATTTTTTATTAATTCCAGTTTTTCGTTAATGGCTTTTATTTCTTTAGCTTTTTCCGGGTTAAAGGGATGTAGAAGTTGAATATCGTCTGCATAGGAAAAAGATGTGAAACCTAGCGATTGAGAAATGGTAAGCTAGTATACTCAATTAGCTGTGTTTAAAAACACAAATCCTTTATTTTGCAGACTCTCATATTATCGTAGTCTCCCCTACTCCTCAGCAAACCATGCAACAGCACTGCTTTTTAAAACACAAACAGCACATCTTTGCAAACTTTCTCATATTGATATAACCACCATCATCTCTCAAACCAACGTGCAGCAGCATTCTTTCTTAAAGACAAAGGAACACACAAAAAAACAGCCTGTTTACAAAATTGTTTTCCCCAACACAGGCATCTTTTATACTAGATTCACTGTAAAACACACATTTCTCTCTGTAGACTTTCTCATGGATTTGTGAGTTCCATAATTTTTCAGCACATGGGGGAAGCCACTCCTTGCCCTGGATCAGTAGCATGGAATGCTGTTGCTACTCCTTGGGTTTTGGCCAGGTACTAGGGACCTGGACTGGCCACCTTGAGAACGGGCTACTGGGCTTGATGGACCATTGGTCTGACCCAGTAAGGCTAGTCTTATGTTCTTATACTCCTTTTTTCAACTCAGCATGCAGTAACGCTCTTTAAAGACACAGATACATAAAAAAATGAAGCCACTTTACAAAACTTCAGCATGAATTTTTTTACAAAATACTAGTATACTTAGTAAAAAGTACTCAGGAAATTAAGACAACTTCAAAATATCAGACGTTACACAACTAACATTTAATTAGATGCTAATTGGCTTTAACCACCAACAATTGTTGCTAAATTACTGCTAATTATTTCTAATTAGCAATTAGAAAACAAATAACCATAGTGGGTATTCTATAAACTGAGTGTGCAATTTCCATATTTGTACAACTGTGGACCCGAAGAGGCATGGGTAGGTCAGAAGCATGCCTATGTGTTATGTGCACATGTCAGGTGCCTATAGCCTGGTGTAAGCATTTACACCAGACATTTGGCTGGCATAAGTGTTCTCACCTTTAATTAGGCACAGAACCGCAGACTTACACTAGTATTCTGTAATGGCAGCTCCATGCAGAACTGCTGTTATAAAGTGTGCTTAGCGCATATCATCCCGATGCCTAAATTTTGGTATTCTTTTGAGATTTTACCACTATGTATATTATGGATACCATGTGGCTCAACACCCTCAGTGTGTGCCCAGCTGATACTTGCTGACTCTTGAGTATATATTCACAATGGATATTATGGTGGTGATCCTTTGTTGTGAAAGATAGATAATATGTAGAAATAAAACAAAAACAAAGGAAAAAATATAATACCTTTTCTAGAATATCTTAATGTAGTTTGATTAGCTTTCTGAGGTAAATCTTTCTTCCTCAGATCAGAAATAAGCAAATGTTGGAAAAATCAGTATATATAAGGGAAAAATGAAAGTATTTCAGTAGTAGTTGGAGACAAAGAGGTGACAAAGCAGTTTCAATTCCTTTGTAGTGGGAAAGAAAATACCAAAGGAAGCAAACACAAAAAAAGTGCAAGTGAGATGTCCGATCAGTGCACAGGAACAATCTTTTGCATAGGTCCCAATGGGGATCTCAGTTTTGGCAATACACAATTGCCTTCCTCAGGAGTCAAAGAGTACATAAATTTAATTCCATA